>NC_046361.1:14428884-14755066 GCF_011125445.2 Fundulus heteroclitus
AACATTGTAGCGGTGGGAAAAGCAAACCAATGTTGACCTGGGGAACGTTTACACCATGCATTTAGATCTGAAGAACAACGCTTTCCGTCATCGGCAGCTAAATGAGTCGCTGAGGGTGAGAAACCGATCCACTTCACTTGAACACCTGCGGTAGCCGCCAGTGTAGTCGGTTATGACGAAACGCTACAGTCAAAAGAGCGGAAAGTGGCCTTACAAGTTTACGAAACCAAACCAAAAACCGTCAGTCAAAGAGGAAAGTGTTTAAGCATGTGATGCAGGTCTGTTTTATTGTCATTTTAGACATGTCTGGTATCTCATTGCAACAGATGGAAACTTTCGTAAATGTGCTTCAAAAAGGCAGAAATCTATGGAAGAAATGAAACCAAAATGAGTCCGTCTTTTAAATCCCCCCTTTCACCTCTGGTGTCGATAAAACAAACCTAAGACATTTTTATCCTCCCGCCCATGACTCAAAACTTCCAGTTAGGATCCACATGTAGTTGTAGAGCGAACAGCAGAGCAAAAGGACAGGCACTGCAACCGTGAGACTAAGAAAGCCCTCTGCCAAGTTAAAACCTCGCCGCCCACCCCCGACCACAAACCCACTCAAAGCTAACAAACAAAAAGGAAAAGATAAAATCAAATGCCACTCCTAATAAGGGTTGGGTCCTCTAACACTGCACCCTGAAGCTGGGGAGGGGGCTTCAAAGCCAAAAGCAGAATCACCCCAAAACAGAAGTCACGAGTCATTGCCGTCAATCAAAACATTAACGCCTGACCGTGATGATGCTGCTGCCCCCCCCCCCCCCTCCCCAGAATAGACAGTTTCAGCCTTTTGACATGTACAGCACACCAGAATTTTCACAAGGTTTCTAAAACGGTCTTTTTTTTTTGCCCAAGCTTGTTAAAAAAACTGAAAATAAACAGGATCATGACTTTAAATGAAGACTTCGCCATTGGTATCAGTCCGGCAGAGAGTAAATTCTGTTGTAGCGTGTCGTTCCTCTTTAAAAAGCGGTGTCTTGGTGTTAGGATGGGTTTATTTTTTTTGTAGACTACACACAAGTTTTGCTTGGTTTATTCTGAGATGTCATGTGGATGTGGGGGTTGGGTAGAGAGCGTGGTGTAGACTATGTACTCTTTGTGACTCAGAGTGTAAACTTCCTTTAGTTTTCTCTTCTTTTTTCTTTTCTTTTTTTTTTTTTGGAGTTGGTAGCTGTATCGATTATATTTGTAGGGATATTTGCGTGTTAGAGGGGGTTGATTTGTGGTTGGTTCAGGGCAGAGAGTTCAACAAATCCTGCAGGAAGAGGTCTGGGTCTGGGATTTCAGAGAGGAGACCTGAAAGAGAAAGAAACTCTTTACGACTCTGACCCAATTTCAAATTAGTTTGGAGTTAATGTTCCAAATATTTCTCAAAAAAATGTGTCAAACGTGCGTTCCTACTGACCTACAACATCAAAAAACTCGGACATGGACTCTGCGGGCATGAGCTCATCCTGGAAGGCCCTGAGCACGCGCTCTGAGGCCTCGTAGATGGGCATGTCGTTGTGACGGACGTATTCTGCCAGTGAGAAGGACCAGCCCCCCTCTGTGTTGCTGGTTGGTACTTTCTGTGGATCAGGAGAACAGAACATGTTTGAGCTTACGTTATAACACTTTAATTAGTTAAAACATTCTGAATAAATGGCAAATACATAAGACCATTAAGTAAGTTTTGACCTGCTTATTTTTTTCCACAGCTTCTAATTTCACTCATAGATGGTTATGTTTGACCCGGAGTGGTAAAGCACAGCTGTCTTTGTGGTAAACGGAAAGTTGATTTAATGTTTGTCTTAGCAACACGTCAAACTGATGTCTCTCTCCTTACTGGCAACACAGAAGATTGAGCCATTTCAATTTCTTTAAAGACGCCGAGATGCAGCAAGTTCAAGAAAATTGTAAAAGTAAACTATTTAAGAGGACTAATTATTCTCTCCATGTGAAAGGTTTTTTTTTTTTTTTTTTTTTTTTTTGCTCCAAACACATGACACAGTTGTTTCTACAGAATAAAGAGACTTGTGCAGAAAGACCAACCTAAGGGTTGAGGGTGAAGCTGGAATCGCCACCAAGCCAGAGGCGACTGCAGACGTTTGTGAGCATAAATCTATTTGTTCCATCATTATTTGGTAAAACATCTGCTGGTGACCTTGGAAGGTATCGGTAAATCAGTAAACGCGCTCTACAAACCATCATCATGTAGGTTTACCAACAATAATTAGTTGTAGTGGAGGGTCTTTTTTTAGAGGCAAAGTCAAATGATTTTACTTCCTACAATCACATGTGCAGCATCAGCTTAAGCGACTTTTTAAGGCAGAACTTGTAGATGGATGCTGGTGCAGAAATTACGTCTATCTGAATACCACATGTCTCTGTTGTTTTTAATCACAAGCGGCCATTCTCATCTGTGGTGAATTACACCACATGGGAGACTTTGCTATCACTACTTCCTCTCAGACGCATTGATACCAGTGAGGATGTTTGTTAAAACATACCAAACATCCTCACTCTTCTGTTACTTCTGTCTTGTTCTTTTTTTTTATTTTATTTTTTTATCTTGGAAAGAGTCATGCATACCATTGGCAGACACAAATCCATACAAGACCAAACTTTAAAGCAGCATCAAGACAAATGAGAAAACAGGAAGGAGACCAGTAGTCAAGCAGATCACGGCTTTCAGCGGATTCTAGAGAGCATTTACCCTGAACATGTCGTAGACGAGATCCACCAGGCCCCAGAAGAGAAGAGGAGAGCGGTACACTGCATATTCCTTTGGTGTTTTATCTGTGACTCTGATAATTGAACAAAAAACAACAACAACAACAAAAAAGTTAGAAATGCTCCTATGTGTGTTCAACATTAAATCAATACTGGGAGTAAAAGTGGTTCCTAGAAATAAACTAACGAAGTAAAATGCAGCCTGGCCTCGCTGTCATAAGTATGGCAGACGGCTTCATGAAAAACAAACAGGACCAATAAAAGTGTCGTACTTGTTTGCGGAGGCTGCAGAGACTTTGCGTGCATGTGCGGCCACCAGTAGCCTTCGAAGGAAGTAAAGGCGTGAGCTCCTCCAGCGTTCAGGGGGCATTATGTGCATGGCCAGGATGGTAAAATAATGAGGCCCTTCAACCTCGTACGAGCTCTCCACCCATTTCTCCTTCGGCTGCTCCTGGAAACTCTGCAGATTCTTCTCTTCCCGGGACGTGGCCCTTGTACTGAGGCGACAGAGTTTGTGACATGGTGCAGTCAGGCAATAGTTAAATCCAAACAGGACACATTTAACACGCCGATCGTTACAAGACTCCTACGTGTTGAGAACGTAGAGCACTGTGTGGATGATGTAGGGGATGAGGTGGATGTTGCTCTCTCGGCCCCCGCCTCCTGTGTCCACGCTGAACGACTGCTCGGTGGCGAAGCGCAGGAACAGCAGCTTGGTGTCGTGGATGTTCAGTTGGTACGTCGGCTCCCGCTGACCTGTGCACTCCTGAAGATATGTGTTGTGCCTGCGTGGAAAGACATCGTCAGCAGAGAAAGAGCGACTACGATGAAATATCTTCTCCCTCCATGTAGGATGAAGCATGTTACCTTGCTAAGCATGTAGCGAAGGCTGATTCTGGCACATGGGGCCCCCAGACGGGCAGCAGGCCGTTGCACTTGGTGTTGGCGTTCTGGAGAGCGGCGCTGTCCCACTCTTCTCTACCGCGAGCCAGCCTGATGAGAGGAAAAACATAAAAGCTCTGCGTTGGGACAGATCCAGACTGCTGAAGCATGAGAGCAGAGGATAAAGTTACCTGACGGCGGCCAGATGGCAGTCATAGTGGACTATGTTGAAGTGGGACACGGTGCTGTAGCCCTGCTGCTTGCGAGGCTTGTTTTCAAATTCCTCCAAGGCCACGCGCTTTGTGAAAGTGTAAATACCCAAAACTTTGGTCGGCTAGTGGAAAAGAAGACAAAAGGGAAAAGGTTTGAATCATTAAGCTTTAAACTAACATGAGGAGTGCGCGTCTGTCCAGAGGGACCTAGCGTATCTTATCTCAGGTCCCACATCCACTAAAATGCTTCCAAAGCTTTAAATCTCGTGACTTACCAGCGTTGAATCTCTTCAACAGGTTATATGTATTTTTAAAGGCAATCTATCGTTCTTAGCCGTGCCACTTTGTTGTTGAGTTAAAATGGCAGATCACACTGCACTGCAAAAACTGAACTAAAAATAAGTAATATTTTCTTAAAATGAGTGTATCCGTCCTTGATTTGAGCAGGTAAATAAGATAATCTGCCAATGGAATAAGATTTTTCCACTTAAAATAGGAACAACTCGTCTCCATCATCTTATTTCAAGTACAGGATGTCTAGTTATCTTATTTTAGGGGTCAAAATACTCATTCCATTGGCAGATAATATTATTTACCTGCTCAAATCAAGGACAAAAACCCAAATTTTAAGAAAATTTTACTTATTTTAAGGTGTGTTTTTGCAGTGTGTTATACATCGTACTGTGTTCAGTTTGGGACACTCTGGATGTGTTAGCTACCTGGAACTTGTAACCCTCTCTGCAGATGCAGCAGGTCAACCCCGGCTCCTCTATCAGCTCCTCCATTTGCTTCAACAGTGAGGTCTTTGTGACCACCTGCCCCTTCTCATTGGTCTGAATGGTAAACATGAAGGGACTTAATAAAAACACACTATTCATACAATAATATCAATTTAACTGAAAGGGAAATCATATGTGAGACTACCGTCATGCCCAGAGTTCCCAGAGCCTTCTGCCTCATGGCCATAGCCATTCGCTTCTTCTCAGCTCTGGTTTCCCTGCGGGCTGCTTCAATCTTCAGGTTGACGTCCCTGTTTTCCCTCAGAGCCTCCAGGAGGTTCTCTGCCAGGGTCCCAATGCCTTCGTCACTGGATACCTGCTCCAGCTTGTGCAAGTTGGTTATTGAATCGGTTCCTATCAACAGCTGGACATAAAAAAAAAGACATTTAAGCAAAAACCAGAAGCGTTGTTGTGTAAAATTATCATTTATATTTACATTTCAGATATGTTATACCTGAGTGGGTGGATGCTGCATAGCCAGACCACGAAGCAGTCGCAGGATGAAGGGTAGAGCAGGTCTAGAAAGGAACTTCTTCCACACATCTGCATCTAGACTGATGAAAGTGAAGAAAACATTTTAATTTTAAATTTTTTTTTTTTACACCAAATGGACCCCTGTTTCAAAAATGACCATCTTCGGGATATTTGGAGTTGAAGGAGACCTACTTTTTGGCATTTGGGATATGCTTCTTCATGTAGTCCAGTGCACTCTGAGTGATTCCTTTCTGCAGGATCAGATCTTTCAGCTGATGGCCGTTGCTGTTGTTCTTGATTCCGGCGGCAATTTTACAGAAACAATCCAAAAACACTTTGTCTTCTGCGCTGTGCTCCTCGTCATACCTTAGAGAAACATAAAAACAATAATGATCACTTCCACAAAGGTAACCTAAAGAAGTACGCTTCATTTTTCACGTTTAATAATCCTGGTGCGTCTCCCTGTGAGGGCGCAGCATCTCTCACTTGTCAAAGCTGCAGCACGGTTTGAAGCGCTCCACCAGGATCTTCATCTTCTCTAGTTCACCAAAGGAAAGGTAGGGGATGATGCGCAGCAGACCCTGCAGCACGCTGGGGTTTGAGCGCACGAAGGGGGTGTTGATCTGGTCTAACAACATGACAAGCTGGTCTTTGTCCCCTGTGAGCAGAAGGTTACCCTACAAAGGTAGAAAAGGACAGTTTTCATGTCAAATAATTAAAGAAAAACAAACGTGAAACTGTTCTCTTTTACAATTTCATTTTATGCAGTATCAATATTGAAAATAACTACTTGGACACTAATAAATATTGGGTAATTGTGCAGGTACCATGCATTCAGGCTCTATGCCAGCAACATGTTTGGTGTTTAATGCAGCAAAAAAGGTTTTAAGTCAAAAAGAAACTACAACTTAGTTGTTTCTTTGCAATTTTTTTCTACAAAACCATGTTGTTTTTGTTAAAAATAATGAATTTTATTTTTCCAGTAGCTGGATCGACTATTTATTACCTAGAATCAATGTTTGCAACAACTAAAGTAGAAAGACAGCCATTAACACAATCATTAAATGATTTACTAACATGAAGCAGTCCTAATTCAAAGCATAACTATTTTTTATACTAAAGGGACACTTTAATATCTTACCTTATCTTCTGAAATCTCTGCATTGGCTTCATCAAGAATGATCTCCATAATGCTCAAAACCTGTTCGGCTATGGAGGCCCCACCGCTGTCCTTACTCTCCTGCTCTGCAACCAAAGCCTAAAAAGGATTAAAAATGAAGATTTCATAAATAATCACAAATATCCAGTTATAAAAGCCTTTAAAACTCCAAACTACTTTGAATGCAACTTTATCACTGTGTTGTGACATTTCTGAAAGACATACGAGGTTCAGCGTTCCCAGCATGACGTTGAGCGTGTTCATCTCTGGTTTGACCAGCTGTTGCCGGTTGATCTTCACCTTCACACAGTAACTGAACAGCTTCAGCAAAACCTGAGAAGACACACAGAGTTAACTAAGGAACTAAAACAGTTAACATCACACCTCTGAAGCTGCAACGTTTAGGTTAAGATAACATAACATAACAGAAGCTGTTATGATCAGCTTTATTTATAGAGTCGACTCCTGCATGACAGCCTTCAAAGATTCAAGCTACGGCTAAGTTAGCAGGTTTGGCTTACTGTTAGCAGATGTCTTCCTTGTTTAAAATCTTTGATCCCAGACAGCCGGTTGAGCATGCACTCCAGTCCTCCACACTGAGCCATGACTCCCGCCATCTTGTACACCTCTTCATCGTCCTCCTCTTCGTCTGTAATCAAATTTTCCCCCTATTAGTGACCATGAAAGTGGGCCTTTGACACGTTCATACGGATCCACCTTTAATCAAGGCGCTGCTCATATTTATTGACGGCCCTTCTAAAGATGTGTAGAAACCCTGAATACGGGTAAATCTTTTGTTGCTGAAGGATAATCTCACATTGAAAAGGTCATAAAATTTAACAGTTAACATGAATTAACTTATTGAGCTACAGAAAAAAAAAATCTCACATTAGGAAATACCTGTTAGAACAAAATAACTAGTGATACAACTACTGGGATCCCTACCAATGCCAATCTATACGTCAATGTTTTAAGTTAATCATAGTTTCTAAGAGCCCCTAATTAGTAATCGAATGACTTCCTGTTTTCCCAGGGGGAATAAATATAGCACAAAGACAACTTTTACAACCACTAGGCTGGACGACGACTCATTTTTATCTGGTCCCCATACGGTGAGCAAGACGATAAACCCCCCCCCCAAAAAAACACAAGTTTACTGTTGGAGAACTGTAGGTAGAAGTAAGATCTTGGGTTTACTAAGCATCAGTATAACAACTATTAGACCCCATCTACCTGTTGATTGTTTAGGGCAGTATTATGGTTAACAGTGGGACATACAGGTGTGACGAAAGCAAGAGCTGCAGAGCCACGGCCAAACCAACATAAACATGGCGGCCAGGAGGACGCACGCGTAGCTGCTGCTGTAACATCGTTTTTGTCAGAATCCATAATTTCAGCAAGAAGCGCCTTGCCCAGCGTAACCTCTTGTTCCTCATGACGTCTGCTGCTTACATTCTCATTAGATGCCGTTATTGGGTAAAACCAGCCTTTGGTAGGCGGGAACTAGGTGTCGCTCTGCCAAATCAGATCGGAAAGTTATTTTCCACTGAATCAAAAAACTTTTTCGGACAGCTGAGTAAAACTAAGAAGCGTTCACAACTTGTTTAAAATGTAGCTGGTGATACTGCAACATCTGTTTACATCAATGATGTGAAAATTATATGATTTGTGTAGTTAAACTGTCTCCATGCACTGTGCTCCTCCATAAAAACTGAACATTACCTACATGAAAGGTTTACAATGATACGCCTTTGATTTGGCTCTCAGGTTGTGAAATGACAAATCGGTCCTTGAACAGAACCAGACAAGAAATCAACAGAAACGATTCTGACACAAAGCAACCTTCTTCTACGGCTTATCTCCTTCTTCAGACCTAAATCCTCCAGAAAAGCTGAAGCGTGAGCTGAAGACAGGAGGGCATAAAAGATGATTCTGTAGCTCAATAAGTTAATTCATCCAAAAAATATTTTTATTTTGTTATTTTTCAAGCACTTTTCAGAATTGGAATGAAAACATCCTGGTGCCAAATGTTAAACTCTGGACTATAATGGCTAAATGACTAATCATGACGCCCTGATGTTTACACAGTGTGTAAACAAATGTGTAAATAAATACCTGTTTTCATGCCGATATATTTTTTTTGCCTCTTAAACAAAGCTAGACATGGTATTATGCATAAACATATAAATTAATAAAAATTGTACATTTCAATAAAGTCATAAGATTTGTTCATTTCTTCACTCTCTCTCTCACACATCTAATTCTGAGCTTTCACACCAACAACAATAATTTCTTTGAATATTTTTGCTTGCTGTTTATATCCATATTCATAGAGTTTAATCCTGGAAAAAGGTTTTTAAATTTCCAAGTCATTCCAGTCTTACAATTTGCTTGCAACTGGGCAGGAGCTTAGTACCCTGAAAGAGACTGTTTAGCAACTGTTTAGTAACTCCAGGTCCTTCGTTTGGCAACGTAATTCAGCCTTAGTTTGTCAAATACAGAGAAAACAAATTAATAAGCATTAAAGTACGGTTTATGGGTTGGGTTTCTGCAATGTTATCAGCATGTTAAAAACTCATCTTCAGAACCAATCTCTGCTTAAAATGGTGATCTGCACCAAGTAATCTACTTTCAGCAGTTATCACCTGTTATTGCTCCGTAAACTGCAGAAAATACGTGCAGAGTTGCTCTGTCTGCCTTTACTACCGTCGGCTCCTATGGCGGAGGGATATTTCAGCTGGATACACTTTCACTTTTACATTTCACTTTCAGAAACCTGCCCAAAAAACCCACAATCCGTGACTCATGAAATTTAGAAGCGCTTTTAGAAAAAAGAAGCCCAAAGTCGCATATGTCCGAGGGTAAAAGAAACTTCTTTTGCTGCAGTCTCTAGCTCTCTTGAAACTATGTAAAGCGCCGAGGGTAAAAGAAACAGTCCGGAGAGCGCGGCGGGGGAAAAAACATTAGGGAACGGTGTGTGTGTTTTGACGTGACGCGCGATTAACGGCGACAAAAAAATTGTCGGCGTTAAAATGGGTTTACGTTAACGCCGTTTATAACGCGTTTAACTGACAGCACTAATTATTTCATAACCAGGTTTTCTTCCCCACTGAATAAAAGTACCTTATTTTCAAACCATTCTTTGTGAGATTATGCAACTTTAAGGGTTTTTTACACATCTTTACCAGTGCTCAACACCAGGGAAAAATATTCAAATAAGAGAACAGAAGAACGCGTTACGGACTGAGGACCGTGTCAAAAAAATAAAGAAACTCTAAACATCTAAAATCAAACCTGTGGTTGAGTCCAGCGACTCTATGAACTCCTCAGTGGCATCTCCCAGCAGGCCTCTCATTCGATAAATGATTCTCATCGGCTCACCCTTTGGTAGAGATAAGGCCAGGATCGATGGATTAAACAAATTTACTGAAAAACTTTACAGAATCAAATGTGAATAAGACTAATGAACAATAAAACCAAAGTGACTCTCACCTCGTTGGTAGGGCACCACACCTTCTTGTAGACCTCTGCCACTGAAAGATCTAAGCTGATGATTTTGTTGTTGACCAGAAGCTGTAACACAGATGCCAGAAAAATGGATTTTAACATCAGCAAACCTCCCGATAAGCAGAATACCGTCATTTAAGAAACATAATTACCTCCATGCCACTGTCGTCTTCAAGAAGCGCCACCAGGTCGCAGTCCTGACAGATCTTGTTCTTGATGTCCCTCATCAGAGGGCCGATGCCAGGCTCGTTGCTGCTGTACGGGTTGCCCGGCATGCGGCCCTGCAGGAAGTCCTCCTGGTTTGGATCCTTCTCCAGGGTCACAAAGAACTCAGTCACCTCGTTCTCCTCCTACACAGAAAACGACACAATTCATCAAAACCCATCAGCTAACACTGAACTCAACTGTTATTAATTAGAGGTGATGTAATGGGAATGTAACATTTCTTTTTTCATGTTCATAAAGGACCTATTTTCAGGGTTCTGACATTTTTTCTATCAAAAATAGCATTTTTCAGAGCTTTTCTGGTCCATTTTTCAAGCTTGAATCAAATATAAAGCTTGATCATTCATTTAATTCTGTTTTTTAGGGAAGACAGGCTTTAAAAAAATTCAACCAGCATAAAACACAGACCAGGGTTTCCGCTACATTTAATCGATCATGGCGCACCGCCACGGCAAAATAAAAGTCGCCACACATTCAGAATGAAGTTTTGTTTTAAATACATGTTAAAACAAAAGTATATGAGATTTTACGTGATATAACTTTATTCAATAACAGCGATATGACATTTCTAATATTTCAATATACATTACAGTCTATGATTACAGCATTATGTTATGGGTTTTCTGTAATTTTATGTGTTTATTAATTGTTTATTATGTGTTGTGGGCATTCTTTGCAGTCTTTCTTAAGATTTGATTTTGTTTATATCGATATAATATATCACATGGACAGACAGACATTAATATATATATATATATATATATATATATATATATAGTATTTATGCGCACAGGAACTTACAGGGTAGATTATGCTGCACAGTCTCTCAAAGATGAAGACGGGGGTCCTGTAATCATCCAGGTTGTACCGCTTTGCCGTCTCGATGCACACGGCCATGAAGGCTTTGGTTTCAGACTCTGTACCTATTGACAGAAGCACAATCGCATTTTGACTGTTCAGAATACAGAAAAGTACAATTTTGCCTTTGTGAAGATTTTTTTATTGTTAAATGAAAAGCAAAAATAGATTCAGCTGAGTCTTTCGAGTAAAGGAGTAAGAGTAAAGTACATTTGAGTTCACTTAAATTGGTTAAAACTTTAAATAAACCCAATGCGCCTATGCTTAAAACAAAATCAAATATGTCTAGCTATTTGGGGAGAGAGTATTTTTTTTGTTTAAAGTGAGTCGGTGCAGACCTGTCGTCATGTCCTCCAGCATCTCCAGCAGCATGTCCTGGGTCTCATCGATCAGCTTGGTGCGCTGCACCACCAGCTTCCTCAGACACAGGTAACCGTTCAGTACTGTGCCAACCAGCCTACTTTTGAAATGCCGCTTGATGGACTCCACCTCCACAAAAGAGGACAGTAGGCCTACAATGTCAGAAAACACAGAGTATTAAGACAGAAAACCAAAACTAATATGCGTTATAAAACAGGAGGAAGTCAAACGCACCAGTTAAGCTCTTCAGAGCGTAGCCTTGTTGTAAGTCTGTGCTGAGAGTAGCCTCCTCCAGAGCCAGGAGATTAGCTATTTCCTGCAAGAATTCAATGACAAACCCACATGTAACATTCACTCATAGATTTCTAATAGATTTACTACTCACATTTTTGTCAACTTTATTGAATTTTAAAACACCATTGGAGTTTTTTTTTAAAAAGCAAACCTTAAAAAAGGTTCAAAACGTTGTCTATCTTTCTACATATAAATAATATATTGCCTTGGTGATGAGGTTTCCGATGTAGGGCAGAACTCCACGGGCCGCCAGGTAAACCTTCCAGTGTGTGGGCTTGATCAGCTTCTGGTACAGACCCAGATACTCTGCTGCACACTCTCCAGCCACGCTCAGCTCATCCAGGTAACTGCAAAACACACCAGAGTATTGGCCATACTGATCGCTTACTGGTTAAGATTGATCCTTGAATAAAATTACAGCAAAATATGTTTTATTTATGATAAACAAAACTTTTTTATATATATTTTTCATTTTAGTACATATTATACTTAAAATATATAAAGTAATGTATTGTACATACATTACTTTTTATTCAAATTGTTACATATTTAATTTTTTTGTGTATTTTAAAATGTTTTGTCGTTTCTTTAAACAATTTTCTTTCCATTTTGACATTTACATATCTCTCTTAACACCATACTCCATTTTCTCAAACAGCGTATAATTGATGAACTTGACAGGACCTTTACGTTTGATTTTGCACGGTCCGATAGCTTCGAGTTACAAGGTTTACATTTCCAATCCCTACCTGGTAAGCAGGTCCAACACCTGCTGCTTGCGGCTGGGGATTGTGGTAAGAGCTTCCACAATAGTGCATGCAGCCTGTCTTGCAGCCTGGGTAGCTGGAGTAAACAGCACCTGCAACAAGAAGTTCACGTTGTAAGCTGAATGCGCTTCAGCAGCTAATTTAGCTCACACAAGCTACCTCAAACCTGTATTACCTGCCGCAGCCAGTTGTTATGGCTCAGTTTGAGCAGACGAGGGAAAAGGCCTTCACCTTTCCTGGATCTCATGAACTGCTTCCACTTCCATACATATTTTTCCTGCAGATACTGTTTTCTTAACTCAGGCTTCCCCTGTGGCTTCGACACAGCTTCCTGGCCTGAGGTAACGTAAATAGACCAAAAAGTGAAAGGATTATCATTACAAGCAATCTCTACATATGTATTGAATATTTGTCCATGTGAAGCATTTACATCTTGCTGGGAGGCACTTCTTCCAGGCATCATAAGACGCTTTGGGATCCTTCTTCAGCCACAGTTGAGCCTGAGCATGAATTTCATTACTGTATGGCCGGACTGTGGTCAAAGACTCGGTGGCAGCATCCTTTAAAAAAGAAGCAAGCACAAACACTACGTAAAATGGCTTATTGTAGTAGAGCATTTCACACATGCAATGAAGACCAATGGTGTCAGATTCAGTGACAAAACAGGTTAAAAGTAAAATACCGTGTTTATCGGCCTGAGATGAAGATTCTCAAGCCACAATTTAGTCATTTTGTTATTATTTTTTGTTTATAATTTCTGAATTTAGGCTACAAAGGATCCCTACTGCTCATTCTTCACACCTAACAACCTAAATATTTTTTCCAGCTGTATTTACCTTGTTCTTCTTGCTCGTTGGTGCCGGGGGCTTTATCAGCTTTTGCAGGATTCTCAGGCACATGAGAGTGATGTTTTCCACAACTACAGGCGTCTTTATATTTACTGACATCAGGAACAGGCTAAGAGCTAAAAACAGACAAAAGAGGGAAAAAAAAAAAGAAACTTCAAGCTGAGACCTCACTGACAGAAATCTGCAAACAAATCGTCAACCATATAGAGTAATAATGGCTGTGAAAACATGGAGCAGAAACATCTAAAACTTCAGCAGCCTACAAAATGTTAGTGGAAAATAACTTTTTTGTATTGCAGGAATACAAAAATTTTTTTTAAAAGCCAAAGCAAAAAATGAGCTATTCCAGGAGTCTGATTACAAAAGATCAGGAAGAACTTTTAAAAAGATAAACAGGATAAGAGCTTGATCTCACCACAACGCAATCGCAGCTCCCAGCATCCCCCTTCTTTGGAGATTGAATCCGTCAGCAGGAGCATCTCGTACTGCAAATTACTAACCTGGTGAGGCCAAAAGAGTCTCTGGTCACACCAAAGCTGCTCAGCACTTAAAGGGAGTTAAACACATTGGTCTGATACCTAAACGATGTCCAAAGATGTGAGGGATAACGTACCAAGTCGGGGTTGGCCCAGTGACCTTTGAGGGCGGAGGACACCTTGGCGATGATGAGATCGTTCATCTGCTGAGTCGCCTCTGGATGATCTCTGAAGAAGGAATGCAGCAAAGTAGAAGGAGAATTTATTAATCAGCTCAATAAGTGAATCACTTTGTAAGAATTTTTTGTGAGATATTTAAAAGCAGAAGACTTTAGGTATAAAGTTGAAGATTTAACAGCAACATCTCTACTACTGAAATGCCGCGGCGCTCTGGACCGAGGAACAGACCTGGTAAGGAGGCAGACCAGCTGACGCACTTCTTCCCTCATGGCCGCTGTACCTCGCCGCAGGTTATACTCAAACAGCTCCCGGATGAGACCCTGGAGGACGAGGATCTGCCGGAGAGCCGGGTTGGTGGCCAGTGCACGCAGCAGTGTGATGCAGTGGCCCGTGACGGCGGAGGCACATCCGTAGCACTTGGTGGAGGAGGTGTGGCCGCAGCCGAGCACAGAAAGGGCGCGGTACTGACTGGCGGTGAACGTGGGCTGGTGGCTGCTGCTGCTCCGGGACGACTTGGTGGCTGCCTCCCTCTGCTGCAGGTCATACTCCAAGAGCTCCTTCCGAGATGCGAGCACTTTCTGTAAACGAGATGTAAGGAATACAGTTATGTGGAGGAACGAAAGATGCGGCTTTGTGTTTTATGGAACATCAGCAGCTTTTTGGCCCCCTCACCTGTATTATCTTGGACAGCTCGTCAAATGATGTCTTGCAGTCGCCGCTGTACTCTTGAGCAAGCTGCTGAATGTATCTGTTAACATTAGCGGAGGATGCACCGAGTCCTGCGCCTGCTCCACTGTCATCCTGTAAGCAACAAGGTAGAGAGCCGTAAAAACACGACTGGAATACATGAAACATATCTTCATACCAACACTATAGTGGGTGCAGTTGCGTCATTTCGCAAAGAAAATTAAAAAACAAACAAAAATAACAAAACTGAAAAGTGCAATTGTATTGAACAATCTTTACACTCAGAAACCTTAATTAAATCTAGTGCAACCATTACATTTGGTGGTCAAAACTGGTCAGATGAGATCAAAATAGGCCTGCATATGTGGGGGAAACAAACCCCCACAAGTTCAAACGGTTATGAAGATTATTATTATTTTTATTTTATTTTTTTAACTAAACTACTAAGCAAAATGAAGATAAAAAGAAGCCAAAATAAGGAACTATTTGCATGCAAAAACAAACAAAAGACAAACAAAAGTGGTTGATCATAATCAGATTAATTCAGTGAATCCCGGTTCACTACAGATCTGATTCCAAAAGCATGGAGTGGAGTTAAAACATCTGCCTAAATTTAAATCCATTCACAATACAAAGCCCAAGTTAAACAAAACATTATTTGTTGAAATAATATTCAACAAATATATGAAGATTAATTGTTGTACTTTAGTTTGTAAACGGTCATGTGACTCACCTGAGGTTTTTCTGGCGCTGCCTCGTTGACTTTAGACAAAAGGCTTTCTAACTGAGGCCTGTGGCCCATCAGCTGGTGGTAGACGCGGTCAGCTTTGTCCAGCAGGGTGTTGATGTTAGTCACAGCCTGAAAACACAAACACAGTCCAGATCTTTTTAACAAAAAGCAAAAACTTAAAATGCAAGAGATATTTTCAGCAAAGGGTCTCAGTGTTCGTCTTGGTTAATAGACTCTTGCCTTTTTCCTGTCTTCTTCATTCTCTATGGGATCCACTGCACAGCATGGTTTAGCATACAGCATGAAGTCAAATCGGGCGTATTTGCAGAAACCACATGCATTGCACAGGAAAGGGTCTTTTTCGTCATAGTTGATGGACCTGAAGATAAATAATAACTTACAACGAGCGCTTTAAAACACCTACAACCCAGCGGTGACGTGCAGAGAAAAAACCTGCAGCTCACCGGCACTTGTGGCACTGGTACACGTTTTCGCCACAGTTGCCGCACACCCCAGGGTTAGCGGGCACAGAAGCGCTGCAGCGTGGACACTGCAGGGTCTCGGTGGAGGCTTGGTAGTTCTCGTAGAAATCGGAGAACTCGATCATCAGGTTGGATGCAACGATGGGTAACGGGAGGTCGATCTTCACCTCAGTTTGTCCAGGGGTCAGCTGAACTTTCTTTGCTTTGTGCCAACGAGCCGGCCTAAAACAGAACACAACAAAAGTTACAACTTAATACTGTTACATTATCAGGCGACTAATTCGATGAAGTAGGTCTTCCCCAAAGCGTACTTATTCTTCAACTCCACGATAGCCTGGACAGTCCTGTTGTTGTAGTAGAGATTGATGGTGCGGACCATTTTGGTGCGCTTCAGGTCACCGATCTTCACCGTGACTTTGCTGATGGTGTGGCTGCCGATGAGCTTTACCACCTGCTGTGTGGTGGTGTAGCGGGTGTCCACTTTGATAGATGATAGTTTGATATTCTAGAGCAGAAAAGGAAAAAGAAGCATTTAAAATAACATGCTTTTGTTTTTGTTTAGGACTTTTTTTTTACCGATGTCTTTTACGTTTCTTTTTCTGTTCTCATAATCAAAAGTCGAGATATTCTAACACCACTGTGAATGAGCTTGCTAAGACTGCTATAATCTACACTAAAGGTTTTACTTATTGGCACTAAACAGAGTATTTAAATCCACAGAATTTGTTTAAGAGTCTAACAATGAGGACTTGATGGGAATAGTTTGTGAGACTCTTAAAAAAAAGTTTTGTGTGAGTTTTATACTTACTGAGAAGGGAACTTCGGGGTTGTTGCAGACCAAGCAGGGGTCGCTCTCCAGAAAAAAGCCATCAAACTCCACCAAACCAGAGAGGGTGCTTTAAGACAAAACCACAAATTATGTGATACCGGGTATGTTTTAATGCTTGAACTGGTACTCATTTCTTATTGTATATACATACTTGTAGATGTTGGAGTTGGGGTGATTTGTCAGGATGTGGTTCTGTGCTCTCAGGATCTCCACAGCTTTCTGGGAATACTCTTTCAGCTTGGATGGACAAGACAACAGATTAACAACAACTTTCTATTATGAATTATAGTCAGTTTCAGACAGAACTAGGGCTTTCACTAGACCCCCACATACTTAAAGTACTTTAAATCAAACCTTTTTCTCTGTTTGAGGGGTTTTGAGTGAGAAATATCCCAGCAGGTCAACAAACTGGGCAGCTTTGCGACCGTATGCAGGAAGCTCTGGCCAGATGGCCCAAGTCAGTTCCAGCAGAAGCTCCTGCTGAGATTTGCTGGAGTTCCTGTACAAAAATTTAGCACGAGCCAAAAGCAAGAATTTATAATTATACCTTTTTTTTTTAAACAATGTGAGTAAAAAAAAAAAGTTTCAACATTACCTGTAGATATGTAATGCCAAGCAGTGGGCTTGCCAGCGAACAGCAGAGGAGTTTGATTCGAGTAGGAAGCAGCGCAGAAACTGGATCAGAGTCTCTTTGTCTGCAAACTTGTTCAGCTGACTGACCAGAGCCATGCACAGCTGATCCTCCTGGCTGCTCACACCATCACCTGTAATCAGTAGAGACGAGATTTAACCGTCAGGAGAATCTGCTGCTTTTGTATTTTTATAAAAAGAGGAGGGCTGGAGCTTTGATCAAAATCTGACATTTACCACTAAACACTACATCTCACCCTCTTTGTCCTTTTCTTTGTCTTCCTTCTTGCTTTTCTTGCTGGAAGACTTGCTCTGAGAGGACTGGGAAGCGCCTCCCTGACCAGCACTACCTGAGCCACCGCCAGACAATGATGAGGAGCCAGAGGAGGAACTGGCCAGCACTTTGCTACCACAGAGAGCACAGGAGAGGAGCTGGAGCAGGACTGGAGAAACGCCCTCATCCACCAGGAAGCTGACCTGGAGCAGGAAGTACAGCACGGCTGGACAGCAACGAGAACGAAGGAAAGATCAAAGACGCAAATAATGTTAGCAAGTACTGGCTGGAAGTGTTTTTCTGCCCCTACCCCTAAACGTATTCTGAATCAACTTACAGTCATCCTTCATGCAAAACTTCTGCCAGTTGATCGTCCTTTGCGTAGCAATTTCAGCGCATGCTTTCAGATGCTCCATCTGCAAAATGAAAAGCAACTTAGCCTTATCATCTGAGACAACTAAACTGAATCTAGACAAAATGTTTGTATGGGGAAAAAAACCCAACAATGTAGCCTATCGATAAGAAAATCTGCTATGTTGAAAGGACACCAACCAGACTGATGAGTGTGTCGTACTGCAGAGCTGAACCAGAGGTCGCTGTGACTACGCCAGCACGGAGGAAGATGCCCTGCTCTTCCAGAAGCTTCTTGATGCTGCGCACGTGAGAGTCAAGGGTGTGCAGATCTCGCAGCTGACGATATTTCTCCTTGGAGCCGCAGATGAACAGCAACAACTTTCTAACTTGTCGCCTGACGAATGGCGTCTGCTGGATCATCAGATACTGAGACGACAGAGGAGAGAGAGAGATCGGGGGCTGTTATTTGTTACAAAGACAGAAGAAAATCAAGAAATACGATCGATTAAAAAAAAAAGTTACAATACTGAAAAAAAGCTTGTGAAAAGCTCACCTCTGATAGATAGTAGAACCAAGAATGGTCAAAAACAGGAGGCGGGATCCGGGTGTTTGTGTCGGCAATCTTCTTTATCTGATACGGCAGCCGGAGCACCATTTCTGTCAGTAACTGGGAGTAAGCCTCAAACACATCAGCAGCATGGCCCTGATGGCAGAAATAACAGCGTGAGCTCTCACAGGGAAAACGTAATGGAAGGTAAATAAGACGTTTTCTTGGATGGTCTACCTTGACATATTGGCGGAGGAAAAAGGGGCTCATGTCGGGGGGTGAGGAGGCTGTGTGGGGGCGTAGGAGCTGACTGGTGGATGTAGGCTCCTCTTCTCCTTGCTGATTTTTCCAGAACTCCAGGAGAGACTTGAGCACATGGAGACAGTAGTCGATGGCACCCAGGCTCAGCAAGGCTGTCGCTGTTGCATTGGAAATCAGGGAGGACGACTAAAGCCAAAACAAAAGGAAAACATCCCAGACACATTAGTAAACTCATTTAATTTGCTCACACAGTATAACAATTTTCTTCTTTCATCTCCTACAGTAATATTTTTTTAAGTTAAAAAAAATCTATATTATATTATCCTTCTGCAGCTTGTTCATTGATCAAATGAACAAGCTGCATAAGGATAATGTAAGGAAGATGCCGTACCTCTGAAGACGATTTGGACCCAGACTTTGTTCGTGACATGAAGACGCTCAGTAGCCTCATGATGACCAGGTGGACTTCATTGATCGAACTCCGCTCATTCTTTTTGGACACATCCTGCGGAGGAACGATGCTGATTAAATAAACCCAGTTCTACCCATGTCAAAATAACACGACCTGTGTTTTCAAGCCAAAAAGTTGTCGTATCTGTGCTACATCAAGCAGGTGGTGATAACAACATTAACTACATAGAAATTCAAAAGATAATCTTGAGCATGCCGTGACTCATCTTTTCTTTGACACTGTTTACCCTTTCTTCTTCAGTCAAATAATAAAATGAGCTTTCATTTAAAGTCAAAACACAGACAAAAACCTAACTTTTAAGTCAAAAACGCGTAACACTTTCTAAAGGTTTTTCCCCACCAGAAAAACTCGGTGTGGACGGGAGATGAAAATGTCCCAGAAAATGTTGGCCAAGGCCTTAGCGCTCTGTGTCGTCACCTTCTTGTGTATTCCAAGCTCAGCAATCAGCTGTGCAAGCAGGTCATCCAGAGCACCTTTATCCTTTTCATCCTCCCCATCCAGGTCCGACGTCAGCATTAGGACAACTTGCATATATGGGATGGCTTGAACCCCACCGACATTGTGGAGCTGAGAAAGATGCTGAAGCAAACGTTCCAGCAGCATCAGACGAACCATGTGCAACCTTATGAGAAACAAGCAAAAAATAAAACAAATAAAAACATTTTGAGGATTACAGGATTATTAATAAATTGTGCATTTTTCATTTGACAGCCAAGTTTCTAATACATTTCAAAATAAAACCAATTTAATTTCATTTTGTATTTTCTTCATAGCTGTTGCAGATAATCATGTAGAATAAAGTTAGAAGACTTTCTGTAACCAGACCTTTAAAAAAATAACTTTTAACCTTCTAATTAATGTCACTAAAGATCATATGAAGCATGAATGGCACTTTTAGAAGCATAGTTGCTAAAAAAAACTAATAAAAATAAATATAATCACTAAATTGTACAATCACAGTAGTTCTGTAATATGAGGAACAGGAAAAAGCAACTTAGTCTGAAGCAGAAAGTACTATTGTCTGGCTAAATGGTGCCTGAGCCCACTTACATAAAGTGTTCTGAAACCTTTTAATTAATAAGATTTTAAATCTGACGGTAATGAAGTTTTGCCACTTTACCTTTAATTTAAACCATCAGTTACCTTGCTTTGCCTCTCGTAAACTCTCCCTGACCACACTTACTGCTGTCTAACCCAGGGAAGACACTGAGTGCTGAAAGCCACTTCCCCCGGTCCCACATCCAAAACCTGGACAACTTAATGTAACACAAAGCCTCCAGCATTCATGATACTGACCTGTTGCTCGTGTGGATGTCTCCCTCAGTCTCTGCTTCTCCTTCTGAGCCTTCGCCCTCATGCTGCGCTGTGGTGGTACTGATCGCTCCGGTGCTGGAGCTCACACTGCCCGGACCCACTGGGTGGCCCTCCACTGTCGTATCGCCGTAAGCGCTGCTGCGTCCGGACACTGTACACAAGCATGTGGGGGGGAAAAAAACATGACAACGCAAACTGAGACTACAACCGGGCACAAGGAGAAAGCTCTAAGGATTAGATTAAGAAGATTAAGAATCAAGGAAAGACTTAATATCTTAAACCACTGTGATCAGTAGGATTTAAAACACATGGCCGGGCAGATCATATTTTTTTCAACTTTAAAAAGTTGTTTGGGAACATGGAGGGAAAGGAGCGCTAACTTATTCAAGCGTTCGTAAAAGATTAGTCAAGTGATCAGGAAGGAAAAATTAAAATAATGGTAAAAATTTGAGGTCTTGTACGTACTGACCATACGTGGTCGGAAATAGGATTTGATTTTCTAATTTCAGGCATGCATGTTTGTGTCTTCACTAAATTAGATTGGCCTAATTTATTTAAATAACCCACCACTGTGCTCCCCTGCTACAGAGTCGATAGCAGAACCCCCACTCTCTGAGCCCACACTGCCTCCGTGCTCAGCTGGGGAGGTCCGCAGCGTAGAGCCGTCAGTAGCAGCTGTGCTGCCCTCATCATCTGATGCCGGGGCTGAAATCATAGCAATAGCTGTAACAGTAAATACACCGCGGTCATCTGGCCAGGATACATGATCTTTGTCTTTACTTGTTTACTAACAAGCAAAAAAAGCACAATCCAGCACATTCAAAATAACTTGAACTGCCATTGCTGCCTCTTCTTCTTTTCTACATATTACATGCAACACAAAATGGAGAACAAGCTTCCTGCTTTGCCCCCCCCTGACTCTGTGGGAATGTTCTTATTACCTGATGCCGTTGTGTCTGAAAGGGTCCCAGCATCTAGTGAAGACGAGCTTGGAGCCTGGCCAGACAGGCCGAGGCTCTGAAGGCCGAGAGCGCTGCTATTACTGCCTGAAAATGCCCCCCAAAAAAGTACATTTAGGTGCTTTAAGAGTCACGACACACATTTCAGAGACAGTGTAAGGAACTATCACAGTTCTGGGAAATGGTACGTGTGTGTTGTTATTCTGTGAACAGCTTCAGGAAAAACAGAAAGAGGAAAATAGGTTCTCCAACCACCAGACTTCATAATATTGTTCTAAATCTGACGAAAATTACCTTGTTGGTCCTGCTGAAGGCTGAGTGCAATGGCAAGCTCTACCATAGTTTCATCATCAGCATCAGGAGGGATGTCGAGCATAGGAGGGTATCCCTCCGCTCCCGCCAGCAGAGCCTCCAGAGGAGAAGGATTCCCATTGTTGACATTTTCTGATGTTTCCAAGACCATTGACTCAGACTAGGAAAGCCACAACAAAGGTGTTACTCTTGTACATCAACCTGTTTTAACTAGACCTCTACAGGCTCCATATATGAGCTGCAGAGATGTAAAGATATCACTCTGCACTGCAAAGCTGGGTCAAAATAAAATTGCAAAAAAAAAAAAAAAAAAAAGAAAGAAAGAAAAACGCATTAAGGCAAAGTTGTTCATATGGCGCCACATACACATATTATTTCTATCAAAGATTTAACCTCATGAAATAGGTTTTATTTATCCTTACCACCATCTCAAAGTCTCCATGATCCACTTCGTTCTGCTCTTGGCTCTCCTGTCGACCCTCCTCTCCTCCCGTCATCGCAGACGACTGCATTTTGTCGTCCGCATCATCGTCGTCGTCATCATCTTTGTCTCCTGGCGATGCGTGAATCACAAAGCTTTAGTAACATCCAGACACAGAAGACTGAGTTTAACTCGGTAAGCTTACCGATAGGCGTGTTAGAGCGTGGGGGCGATGGAAGAGTCACGTGGCGGCGTTTGTTTCTTGGCCGCAGCACTCTGATCAGGGCCTGCTTACAGGCGAAGCTCACTGCCGTGTCCTGACACATTGTCCAAGCAAAACATTGTCATTTTTATTGCTCTTAAATACAGAAATTAATACAAAACGTTCCCATCCTAACCACGTGATTAAAAATCCATACAGCCAGTTAAATGAAATGGGACTGTCAGTATTACGAAGATCTTCCTTCAATCATGACACACTGCAAAAACAGAACTTAAAATAAGTAAAATGTTCTTAAAATATGTGTATTTCTCCTTGATTTGAGCAAGTAAATACAGGGTGCTTGCTCTTTTTCCAAATTAAAATTCCAGACTTTTTTAAAACTGATATTTTTTTCCCAAGACCTTAACTTTATGTACTTGTATACTTGTGTGCCTACTGCCTACTTCATTGGTTGAGATTGTACAAACTGTTTATTAGAAATGTTAATTTTTATAGGCTAGTATTCAATGAACAAATGCATTATTCACAGTAGATTATGCTTTTACTGATGAAAACGTTTCAAAACATGAAAATCACAAGTACATGAATTTCACATCAAACAAGTGTTTGATTCCATTAGGCTAATACAGTACGTGACCAGTTAGTAAAATTATAGTTTTATTGCCTACCTTCCTATTTCTCATTTCACAATGCCTTTGAGCATACTGTAAAATTCTACCACACATTTTTTCCCCATACTTTATTAAGACATTCACACAAAATTCAAGACTTTTTAAGGTCTGGAAAACAGTGTTTCAAAATTCCACACTTATTAAGACTTTCAGGACTTGCGCAAGCACCCTGAAATAAGATGATTTGCCAATGGAACAAGATTTTTGACCTTAAAATAGGAACAACTCATCTCCATCATCTTATTTCAAGTGCAGTATATCTAATTATCTTATTTTAGGGGTCAAAATACTCACTCCATTGGCAAATAATCTTATTTACCTGCTCAAATCAAGGACAAATACACTAACTTTAAGAACATTTTACTTATTTTTAGATCTGTTTTTGCAGTGTGATCACTAGACGTATTGTTACTTACAGGGCACAGTAACATTTGCATGTAGATCTTGGACGCTACATTGATGTAATCCAGTTCACACGTGCAGTAGGCATGTATGATGTCGATCAAGGCGTTAACTGTAGCTTCCACGTGCGTCAGGCCTTGGATGGAAGAGAAGGGGAAGATAAACAAACTGGTATCCAAAATGTCTTCATCTCGATTGCACATGTCACAAATCCCGTTGAAGTCTACAAATACTCTGCGCCAACAGAGAAATTAGTTCTCTGTCTCTCAGGGCTGCAAAAACTAATTCACAAAGTGATCTTCCTGTTCTAGCTGCTTGTTGTTCTTGACACGCATTACGGGCGGAAATTTGTCTTGTGGGGTGTCAAAAATATTGTGACAAAGGCCTTTATAAGGTAATGCATGTAGCATGAATTACTAACACACGCTGTTGATAAAAGTAGAAAAGCCGCATGCAGGCGACACGCACAATGTATTTGCAACAGTTGGGCTTTGGTGATTTACACTTACCAGGGAGGCAAGCAGGCGCAAGAAACGCGTTCTTTGGTTTTTGGGAATGGAGTTTCCAGAAGTTATTCATAAGCTGAGCGATGAAGTTACAGCTTTCTCCATCTACGTGCTTCAGCCCATCCTCTGTCATGTCTAATTTACAAACACACAAACAGGAACTGCTCTTAAAATGTACATTTATATTCAGACCGGCTCGTCAAAATTCACCCTAAGCAACGGCTGTTCTAAAGAAGTTTTATTGCTTTTGAAACCCTAACACTTGTTTCACAGAGTTTAAATGTACAACCTTGAATTACTGTTCACCGATCTGGAAAAACGGCTTTTGACGAGCGTAAAAGCTTCTTACCAGAGTCGTGGTGCGATGACTTGTTTTCTGTGAAATGCACCAAGTTGTTGGGCCTCATGATAGCAATCGAGCGTGCGGTGATCACAAGCCTCTGAAAAACATCCGGGTCAAGTTCTTTTCCTTCACGGCTGCAGCTGTTCAAACACTGCACTGCGTTGCTCAGCAAGGACTGGTCCTGGTGAGGGAGAGACGCAGAGGAAAGTAGCGCTAAGAGTCACATAAACTGGACCAAAGTGCAGCAGCCCCACTTCTAACCAGCATTAGGAAACAAGAGCACGCATCACCAGCGTTTGCCTCCCTACATTGGCTCCCGGTATCCTATCAAGTTAATTTTAAAACTTAATTGCTAGTTTTTAAAACTTTAGATGGTTTAGCTCCAGCTAAGACCTGTTGCACCCACCTACATCAACAAGATCTTTAAGGTGAGATCAGAATTTACTAGCTGTTCCACAATCCAGACTCAAGAGTAAAGGAGATCGTGCTTTTTCAGGCATGGCTCCCAGCCTTCTTATAATTTGCCTTCTTATGTCTTTTATGTTTTTCTCAAGGCTTAGATGAATTTAGGGTCTTAAGACCCATTTTAAGTCCTCGTGATTTATTGTTTATTGATTATTCTTTTTTACCACTCAAGTTGAGCGTGAATATTTAGTTCTTGCTTTTCTATTACTCCCCCCCAACGTTTTTCAGCAATGTTTGTTTATGCCTTTAAAGGAATAACTGACAAAAGTAAATATCACTTTTTAAAAAAAATGGATGGAAATTATATGATTAAATATACTTTTTTAAACGCAAATTGTATTTCATGAAGTTCTTTCATTCTACAAGTTTGGCTCTCCATTTCTCCTAGCTTGCCATTATCTCATGGTCTATGAGTGGTGTATGTCACTTTTATTGTTTGAGTAAAATCAATTAAACCGACACAAAAGTGAAAATTTTTCCTATTGGCATCAATTAAGAAAAAACATGGCAAAACAGACCATCTTAATCATTGCAGAAAATGTGACTCACAAATCGTTGTCTCACCTTTATGGCACGCTCAGGGGAGACCTGAGCACAGTACAGGTCGCTGCTGTGCCATTAAAACCTGTTTGTCTGCTTCTTTCTCACCTTATGGTTGTGGTAGGCGTTACGGCTGGTGTGCAAACTAGCCAGGAGTCCTTTGGTCTGCTGCTGGACTCCCGCTGGAGTCGGCATGGACAGGAGTAAAGTTGCCAGCTCCAGAGCAGCAACCTTGTTTTTCTCCTAGGGTGTTGATACCAGGATTTAACATTTATGAAAAAAGACACTTAACGGAGACAACAAAGTTTGTTCCAGCTCATTAACACATTTAAAAACAACCAAAATGTAATTTCTTTTGTCTTTACCTTTTCATTGGATGAACCTACTGCAAAGCAGTTTTCCAAAGCTTCAAGTGAACTGACCACCAATCTGAAAGGAGAATTAATCATTATTTCTACTTATGATACTTATGCAAAAAAAACAAAAAAAAAGCAACTTAGATTTACTTTATAGCAATCTTTCCTAATCTAAATGCCAAACAACACAAAATGCAGGAATAAATGTAGGGAAAGGAAAAGACAAATTTGGTGCAAGCGTGACGATGTTGCATGACATGTATGCAGTCTCAGGCATGGACACACAATGTGGCACACGTGCACAAAAAAAAAAAAAAAAACGTACAAACAAGCAGAGAAAGGGCAGTTACTAACCGGTCCAAGGTCGATAAGGACTCAGTTTCAGAACTTTTTATTGTATTTTTGGGAGCAAAAGAAAAAGAACAAAATCAAGAGTGAGGATTACAGAAAGAAACAAGTGTAATTAATGAATCAGCTTAACAAAAGAGAGGCATGCAAGAAAGGATGACCAAAAGAGCCATGCAGTAAAGAGAACCTGTTTTTCCTAATATAAGATCGTACTTTCTTTTTTTTAACACAACCCTTAAACACTAAACAAGGACAATGAGTAAGAAGTGGAAAAATGAAAGCAATATGATGAATGCTGCTTGTCGTGACCTATATATGAGCAAAAATCAACAAGGTATAAATTGTATTACAAGTAAAAAAAAAAGTCAACAATCTGCCAACATGTCATAATCTTCCTGCTGGGGAAAGCTAATTTCCAAAATTCAAGCTCAACTAGAACGGCTGAGAGTTTTGCTGTTTTCTTTCCGTCCGACAGCCTGATCATTTAAACACATGTTGGAGTGGGAAGGCCGTACCTCTCCAGCACAGTGCCACTGGTCGTGGTTGGCGTAGCTATGTCTCCATCAGAGTTGCCACTGCCCTGGTTGAGGCTGGGGCTGCACACGTTGTTAACTGAGCCAGAGAAGTCCTCCGGTGGATCCTCGGGCCAGCCAAACTGCTCCTTAGTTTTACCGTAGATCTTTACCGAGTCGAGCATGGTGACTCCAGCTGGATCAACAGACGCTCCGACTTTAAAAGAAAAGACACTGAATGAAGGAAACTGCTTGAAGTTACAAAAAAAGAGCTCAGGCCAGATCACAAGCTCTTTGGAAAAGTTCCATATTTAGTAGCTAAGCGTTGAACATTTTCCCTGTGGTGACATGATTATATGAGAACTAGGTGTCGGACATCTAAATATGGTGACTCTTCCACAGGTGTAATCTTACTGAATATGGACAGCTTCTTGTCAGCCTGCAGAGCCTCCTCTCTGGTGAAGGGGAAGTCAAACCAGCGCGCCCTCGTCAGGTTTATCTGCATGGTGCGGCCGAAGACCTCGACATAGGAAGGGGCCCGCTCAATGGCCTGAGTGCCCACTTGCACTCGCATGCCTGTCATCACCATTGAACTGTTGTTGTTGTTCACCACTTCCACGGTGAATCCCCCGGGCTGGAAAGCGAAAAATTATCAAGACTTTATCAGGGGTTCAGAACTGGGTCATGGAGACAAATGTTGTAGGGGTCTGGTTTAGCACTCCAAAGTTAGTTTCATTTTTAATCTACCCAAAGTAAAACTAAAATAATTAAACTCTGCTGGCTTTACTGAAGCATAGTAAGGCTTGACTACTCTGTTCTGAACTTTAAATGACGGTTGCTATAGATGGTGAAGTTTCAACCCAAGCACAAAGCTGTTAACTATAACATAACTCTGGGTTACTAACTTATGTAATAGTGACTTATTAAGACAGAGAAACTATGATAATATTGAGCACCTTTTTTTTCTGACTGATTTATTAGTTATAGGAGGTATTCACCTTTGTGTTGGCCACATACATTCCTGTGGAGTTGAGCCGGTGTTTTATCTGCTGCCCGTTGTAGACCTGCAGCAAGTCATTACCCCCAAACTCCACCTCTGTCAGCTGCTGATTGTGTTCAAAGAAGTCCACTGGGAAAGTCACTTGACTGGAGGTCCGAGTGGCTTAAAATGTAAACATTGCATTGAAATTAGAACATTTTGGAAACGGCATAAACCATGTTAGTAGGACACCCAGTTTACCCATTTATTAGTCAACCAACAGGAAACTACCCTCACAAAACTTAATTACAACAAATTATCCATCTCGTGATTTCAATCCCGTCTCTTTTGAATTTAGTGGGCTTAAAAAGCAGCATTTAGTGCTTTTAAACTCACTTGCAGCAGCAGCTTTGCGCTTGCGCACTGGCTTCATGATGCTGATGCCACAGGTCGGCTGCAGGGAGGGCTGGAGCCAGTACGACGTGTTGTCTACGTTTGCCATGTAGATCCTAAGGCTTCCATCCTCGCAGAGGAGAATCATCGTTGTGCGCTGCTGTTCATTGCTTGCAGTGTGTCTGATAGCGACCATATCTTGGATCTGGGGAGGAGACAAATAAAACCTAAATATTTAAAATGAATTACAAACAGAACGTGGAGATACTATATAAGCGCAAACCTGTTTTCTGTTAATACATTGATCCATATTTTCTACTTCCAGAGTTTATGCACGTGTTCATAGCAGCTTAACACACTTTTATAAAAGTCCCCAGTATTCTGGTTATGTGCTGCAGTGGGAGGGGGGTCAGGACTGTGAATGAACCCTACCTTTGCTTTAGCCGGCAGAGTTTTGATCTCCTGGATGAGGAAGGTGTCTGGTTTAACCATGATCACAAGTGGAATCCCAGTTGTCTGTTGCACACAGCAGACCAGACCTGGGTGGTTCATCACCTCTGACCACTGGCACAGAGCAGGGGACAGCTTACTGCTACCGCCATTGGAGCTGAAAAAACAGAACAACAAACAAGTGTTAGTTCTTCCAGCCATTTCACATATTTATCAGGCTCATTTCTGTATAAAGAAAATATAGAAAGCATAAGCGGTGTGGAGCAAATGTTACCCTTTAATGTTGATGGGAAAGAGCCTCTGCACTTCAATTGTGCTGCGGCCCACAGTGGCAGCAAAGGATTTCCCCTGACTGTAGCTGAAGAAAAGCATCTGAAGGACGTGGGAGTAGTAAACAGACACACCACCCCCGGCCACCTGCCCGTTGCTGTCCTAGAATCAAAATAAAGACTTTATCTTTATTTTTTATAAAAGAGCGTTTCTCTTTTAACAGTTCCACACAAATCGTAATAAAACATGACCCTGAATAAGTTTGAAAGCATCGCAGTATAACACTTCTACTTAACAAAATGTTGGTCTTCTACCTTTTTAATGACACTAGAAGTGCAAAATAGTTACATTTTAATGTTTTTTTTAATATGATCTCTTTTTAACTTACTTTCAAATCATCATGGGTTATTTCCAGCACATTTGTGACATAGAAAGGACCATGCTGGGCACTGCTGGATTCATCCATGATCTGAGTGTACATGTATCCTGCTGAAGACATGATTACAATGATGTTTTTTCCCTCTTCATTGAAAAGGAAGGTGGCATCTCGGATCTTGGAGCTGGGGAGCAGGAAGTAGTACATGGGGCTCAGGGCATCCACTGACAAGTCATAGATCTGTTCACAAATAGAAAACCAGCATTAATAACGTATTAACGCACAAAGCCTTTGACTTTCCAGATGAATAACTAAAACTTTACATATTTCTACCATTATTAGGATAATATTCTCTTTAAAATGGAATTTGCCGTGGTTTCGCTGTTTTGTCATGACTAACCTTGACAAAGTCAGCTGTGATGATTGCAAGCTCAGTCTGGGAACCAGGCAGCCAAATGGCTTTGATGATGAAATTTCCTGTGGCCAGCTGTGGATGTAACACCAGGTGGTCGGAGACGGAGCCTGTGCTGCTGAATGTCAGAACATGGCAGTCCTGGAAAGATGGAAAGAACAAAATTATAGCCAAATGCCGAATTTCAAAGCACATGACTAAACATTTTAGATAAATCTGTTCAGGAAAAATAAGCATAAAAAAATCTGAAGTTTAGAAAAGTCTGGTTTCCTGACCTTTAGACCACATACAGCTAGATAATCTTCATTACAAGGGTTGCCTGTGAGACTGAGCACAGTGAAAGGAACTGGGGCAGAGGCCAGTCGGGTCAGTGTTAGCTTCCTCTTGCTAGAGTCAGCTTGCTTCAGAAGTGTGGACAACTGCAGGACTGTTATCTGCAAAAAGAGAAAAAAAGGAAAATAAATCATGTAGCTTCCTACAACAGAAACGCTTCTGCAATCTAATACTGGCCCATCAGAATAATAGAAAACATTATCTGTGATATTACTATAAGAAACTAATCAAATGTTAACATTGTACAAAGAAATACATTTGTTGTGCTTATAAAGAACTGTAATGTAGGCTAATTTATTGCATAAATTATCCAGGGGAGGCAGGACACCCGCTATTACCATCTAACATAGAAAGGATTCCTGGATCAATGTGTGTTTATGTGCTTTATGTGTCTCTGCTCTGTCTTCTGTAACCTCCAGTCAGTCGAGGCAGATGACCGTTCACACTGAGCCTGTTTCTGCTGGAGGTTTTTCCTTCCTGTTAAAGGGGAGTTTTCCTCTCCACTGTCGCTTCATGCATGCTCAGTATGAGGGATTGCTGCAAAGCCATTGACAATGCAGACGACTCTCCCTGTGGCTCTACGCTTCTTCAGGAGTGAATGCTGCTAGACAATGACTCGATGCAATCTGCTGGGTTTCCTTAAGCCGGGCGTACACTGTACGAGTTTTTCCCCTTTTCGGGCCGATTCTTCAGTCGTGCGAGCATTTTTTTAATCGGGCAGAATTTCAGCTTGATCGTAGAGGGGGGGAGGAGGGGGGACTGGCTTCTCACGACTACCTCCCGATCAGGAATCGGACGATCGTGAAAATCAAACATGTTTGAAATTCAGCCGGCTGTCGTGAGGTTTTCGTGAGCGCATCCTGCTGTTCAAGCAGAGCTACGAGGGGGCGCCCTCCCCTCCTCTCCGTCCCCGCCAGCGGAGGGAGGGAAGCGGGCGTCCCTGAGGAAACCTCCGGCCGGTGTTGGGGAGGGCGAGCCGTCCGGTCCGCGCAACGCGCTGGCCGCCTGTTTTCGGCACTCCTCCGCTTGCTGGGGGGGCGGGCCAGGCGACCTGCCGTGCCGCGCGGCCGCCGGTGTGTCTCGTCTCTCCTCTCTCTCCCCTCCGTTCCCCTGACGCCCGGTGCCTCCTGCGGGCCTCGCCAGAGCTGGGCTCGAACCCCTGCTCTGGGTCCCTGTCACCTACCGTCGCTCGCCTGCCTCTGCCACCACAGCGAGCGGTCCCAGAGGGGACACGACGTACAGTGTGAGCAGTCCGGTCTCGTCCGAGCGTCGCGCCGCACAGATCGTGAGCGGTGAACTTTTTAAACCCAGCGGTTCCGTCGCACAGTTTGAGATGTATATAAGTACCACGACTGAAAAACTCGTACAGTGTACGCCCGGCTTAAGATAAGATAAACTTTTTGACTACTCTGTCTGATTTGTTTGAATTTGACTTTATAAAGTATTTTGAGATGACGTGTCATCAATTGGTGCTGAATAAATAAAACTGAATTGAAAAATCAGCTCTTATTTTGTTCGTTTATGTGATGCAGCAATATTCAACTTACCAGCTTTGTATAACTAAATCTAAAATAAAATTAATTGTAAATAATAGAAACCAAAGATTAGTTTGGATTTAGAGTGCGCTCCTATTAGGAATTTGTGATCATGTAGCACGCCCTGCTGAACTACAAACAACTAGCGCCAGCTGAGCTGATGTCAATATTCCTGTTTAGTTTAAATCAAGTTGTTGTATTCCTATTCGTAGAACTGATTGTAATTAAGTTTTAACTTGCATTGTTTTTTTAGTTTTAATGCAATAAAAAAAATATATTAATGAACATCCACACACCAGTTTGGATTTCCTACTTTTCCCAGAGTACGACTTATCCACTGACCTTTCCCTTTTCATGGCTGACTGCAAGATGCTGGCGACGGCCATGGGGCGAGGAAAGGACGCACATGGCGACACGACGCAGAACATGTGCGCTGATGAGCTGACGTATTGTTTGGCCTTGGTCGCCACTGTAATTCATCCGCACATTTTCAAAGGCCCCTTCCTGAGAACCAAGAGTGGGCACCTGAAAAGGACCAAAGAGGAATAATTGCAACTTTTTAATGCATGTACTGCACATTTTAAAATAATTTTGGTAAAATATAAAGACGTTGAGGCGTGTTCATAACCACTTTCAGCATTCAAGTTACCGTACCATTAACTGGTCCGTCATCTCAACGTTTTTGTCCTGAGTGTGCAGTTCATTCAGGGCTTTTTGGGCACGGCTGCTGCTTCCCACTGCGGATGCTTGCTGGAAGTTAGTTTGAATGGCTTCCATGAGAAACATGAGCATCTCAAGAATAACGGCAGCGGTGGACGATCCCATCTGTCGCAAAAAGGGCCAAAACCACAGGTGTCAGTATGTACATTAAATAGCCAAATAAAACTAGACGGCTTGAAGGGAAACCAAACATGGGCACCAAACGAAGTGCAACAGATTAACAAAAGATATTTCCTCTAACCACTTGTGCTAGCAACTCTTCCTGGCAGCCCTCAATGCTTTTGCAGACACTGTTTTTCTTTGGTCTCTCTTCATCGGTGGATTTGCCGTCGCAGATTGTGACCTTGCCCTTTTCCGATGGAGAGGCGTTCTGGTGTCTGATGGCACTCTCCGGCATCCGCAGCTCACTCTGGAAAGCTGATGACTCTTTCAGAGTTGAGCTAATGCCACTGCTGGGGCTGCGTTTGACCAAAGCCTGTGGATGAAAGTGAAATAAAAACTCCTTAGATATTTGAAATAAAAATCTAAGATCGGCAGAATATGCAGTTTGAAGTGGATCTACAAAGTTTCAACTTTCACATTTTAACGTTAGGATAACCTATACACATTTTCATTAACTCCCTTAACCTTTTAAACATACAGTAAACAATTAGAGGAATGATGATTGATGAAGGCAAGATTTGACCAAAGGGCCTAAAAGCCCTGCAAAAACTAGGCTGTTCAACGATTTCTCAGACTAATAACTTAAATTACAGTTAGGCATGCTAACAGCATGTACTCTTACATGGTTACCCTGCTAAAACATAACACGACTGTGTGTGAACAACTGCAAAAGCAGAAAGAAAAACTCTGCACAGAGCACTGCACTCAGCTGTAATAGACGACTGTAACACAGACATAGAAGCAGACGACGTTATCCACAAACACTGCAGGACTTCACTACTCTACATCAAACAATAAACAAAGAAACATGTAGTGGATGGTTTTCTATTCGCATGCACACTTACTAAACAAATCCAACATTAAAGATTAACTAGGAAAGCTGGCCTACAAACTGAGAACAGAGACAGGCATTCATAGCATTTTAGTTCTGGCCACGGGTGTGGACTAGCTATAATCCTGATCAAATGAAATGACTGGATGGAAGTCAATGGGGGAATGACTTGCAAACCAAAGTTACCGCTGTTGCTCTCTTCCCATGATGACCTGAGGTATTCGGTCTCACCTGGCAGCTGCCATCCTCTTTGGCACCGCAGTCACAGAAGAAAGAGCCAAATTTGGCATAGGAGATCTCATGGTCTTTGTGACAGACCCTGGCGCACACTGTGCACACACCTACCCCATCTACCATCTTACAGGTATGACAGTGGTACCTACAAAAGGAAAAAAAAACAGATCAGGTTATACGTCTAGTACATTAGTGTAGCGACTAGGCGTGAGCAGGTTAATGATATTGAGCTATACTGAGGTTTAAGCAAGCTGCAGTTTTAAACCCCTTAAAATATTATGTCCCCGTTCTACTGTTTAAAGTCCTTTTAAGGAGACGTCACCGAACCGGTTGTGTTTCCACCTTAGCAAACTTCCTCTGCCTCTGAAAAAAACCTGCTAACATAGCAGCAGCTTCCTGCTGGACCAGATGAAATGATCTCTTTCATCAGGAGTTGGAGCTGGAATAGTAGCACCATCAAAACGTTGTGAGCGCCACATTTAAAACTTGATTTTTATCTTGTTTTTAAACAAACAAAAATAAGAATAATGAAATGTTGTATTAGCATCAGACTAACAAACTGGCTGGCTATTATCTTCCTGCGGTTTATTTTTATTTTGGAATGACTCGTCTCTCAGCATGAATTGGTGAATGCAAAGCTTTAAACTGAGCTCACAACGTATTATTTCCACTGTACCCATAAACACTAGTTCAGACTACTGCCTTAACTACCCAGATGAACACGATTCATTTTCAGAAACTATTGAGAGAAAATGTGTGTCCACAAAAGAGGACGCAGCACCACTGAAAAACCTATAGTAGGTATGCTAAGCCCATTGGTGGCACTAACAAAGAAACATGTAAAAAAGAGCGAGCATGTGCTGAGCAGACAAGTCGGGAAGTAAACGCAGCACCGTGGCGGTGGAATCAGACACAAGGATCCCGCTGTGTAGAGCGGGCTCGTTAGAAAGGAAGAGTCTGAGGACGCCGCTAACAGCCACAACACAACATGGTGCCATGTTTGTTGTTTTTTTGTGAGAGTGAGGCATATGCGTGTTACAGAGGGAGGCAAAGCCACAACATAATTAGTAAAAAAGATGCGGCTTCCATGTACGAGCAGAAAAATTAAACCTCTGATTTGAAATTGATCCACTCTGGGATCCGTTTCCAAACTGATCGTTTACAGTCTTCCAAGAAGCCACATCCATGTGGACGCACAGCCTAAACCACAAAATACCTTTGTATCCATGGGGACGGGCCTCAGTCTGCCTTTAACCAGTTAAGAACTTGCTCCAGCACGAACCCTGGTTACTCACTAGACCCACTTGGTGGAAAACCCCAATAATTGAAAATGCTAGTGTGAGCAAAGGACAAGACTGCACTGTCTTAAATGTAGAAGGTGCAAAGCTGCAAGGAAAATACCAATTGAGCAGCCAACTGCTGGCTCTATGCAGATACAGACTGACTAGATAGAATAATCTTGTTGTAGTTGTCTTAGTCTATAAAGAGCAGAATAAGAAAGAAGGGAATTCAAGGGGTCAAAAGAGGAAAGCCATCACTAAACAGAGGAGTATTATGCTTCCAACTCTCCAGTGTTTACAGCTCTGTCCCCCAACACTTTCCAGAGAGATTACATCAGCAGTCTCGTCATGATTCAGGTGACCAAATACTCCGCTCACACCAAGCAATAGCTTCTGACGACCCAGGACAGTGACTGGTGGGTCATTGATATACATCTGACTTAGCATGTGCAGAGGAGGATGGACCTCCATGTGCTTAAAAACAGCAGCGCACCAACAACAGGTTGCTCAATACGAGCCACTAGAATTGACAAAGACTCCTGGATAGGTGTCGTTTTCAGAAAGAACAGTGAAAGTCCGATTGGGTCCAATTTAAGCCTGTTTGCTGTTGCAATGACCCGGATAACTGAGCATTCAAGGACTTAAACGACAATGATATTTAGTAGCCTTTAGTCTACATTTCGGCTTCAACAGACAGCAGTTGGGGAGACAGTCGCGCAGGAGTTAGGGAGTTCGTCCTGCAATTGGCGGGTTGCCGGTTCAATCTCAGTCCTTGGGCAAGACACTTCACCCGAATTGCCTGCTGGCAGCGGTCAGAAGGCGGCTGATGTATGGCAGCCTCTCAGTTCTGTCAGTCTGCCCCAGGGCGGCTGTGGCTGCTAACATAACTCACCACCGTCAGGGTGTGAATGACTGATTGTAGTGTAAAGTGCTTTGAGGTCGTCAGACTAGTTAAAGCGCTGTACAAGTACAAGCCATTTATCATCAATGTTACATTATGTTTGCAGCAGTCAGAATTTTTTGTGATTTAAAAAAATAAATAAAAATAATCAGATCATGTGGAATTTCTGTTCTGTTCACACAATGATACTGTGACATTTTCACTGAATGTTATGCCGTGACAATTTCTTACCAGCCCATGTCTAGGAACAATAACATTGCAATTGTTTATGAATAAATTGTGAACATATATGTAATAGAACTGATTAAGCCTTTCACCACGCTTCTATGTTCACGTTTGCCATCAGCTTGACTTTCTATTCAATCTTGCACTACATTTAGAGATAAGCATCACTTCGGTTTTTATTCATACAATTCTAGGCTCTAATCACAAATAGGGCTAAAAAGGATTGACTTTTTTTTTTTCCCGAATTCTGAATTGATTCTCATTAATTCCAAAAGATCGATTTAAAAAAATGCCTTTTTGCACTGTAAACTTAAATGTGTGAGCCGGCATTTTCGGCTCATGCTCAACTCTAGGAGGTGAATTTTTTAAAGTCATAGTTTTAAAAATGCACCAGTTTAGTGCCCAAACAGGAGCTGTAGATATGTCTGGTGTCTGTTTTCTACCCTGGATCTGTTTGGGTGTTCTGCCCCACAGCATGTTTGGGAAAGCAACTGTCTCAGCATTCAGGGAGATGCTTTGGTCCTTACAGCCACCATTAACTATCATTACTTTATTAATTTGCTGTTGAATGTTAATATAATACTAGTATCAACATGTTGCATAACTACACAGTCATGTAACTCAGGTGACAGCTAATAAATATTTATAATACCAACAATCCAATTTGAGATCGGATAAAAAAATAATCAATTCTAAATCTTGAGAATTGGAATCGAATCGATTCTTGAAATTTGAATCCATACCCTAATCACAAGTCAAACTAACTTTTTGCCTTTCTCCCTACAGAGTAAAAAAGGCACTACAGTCACATTCTGATAAATATATAAGCCCACATGAGCTATAGATGGATAGGTTGGCATTGTCATGGACAAGAGGTGTGGGATACAGTTTTACAGTTATTTAGGGCAATGTTTGGTACCAAAAAACTAAATATAAAATACATGAGGTATTTAAAAGTGGTGGAATTCAAACTTAAAAGCAAACTAATGGGAAAAACTTGTTTTTACCAATGCTGGTTCATGAACTCCTTCTGAGTCACGGTAAAAGTGCAGAGTTTGTTGCAGAGTGAGTCTTCATCCTGTCAAACAATAACAACACGTTAACACTGTGGTTTATTTCTAAATTTTCTTATAGACTGTGAAAAACATAAGCGTTTAATCCTCCCCAAAGCAATCATCGGAAGTCAGAAACAGTGATAGAACAGAATAAATGTCTGTAAAAGTACAGGTAAAAAAAATATCATGAAAAAAAGGTAAATGTTTTTCACTCATTTCAAGAAGCGAAACTCATTCAGATTCCTTACAGATATTAAAACAGTGTCGTCTTATTGTAATACCAGGATTATGGCTTATAGATAATGAAAACCAAGAATTATTTCTTGCAAAATTAGAATGTTCTGAAAAAGTTTTAGAAAATGTACTTGCAATAGATTAATTTTGTCCCATTTCAAATATTATTGTGCAAACCCTACAAAGAGGATTTTTCTGGAAAGCTTTTGGTATGTTAAAATATTAAAATTAGGGCTGTCAAAATAACGCGTTAATTTCGATTAATTAATAATAAAAAAAAAATAACGGATTAAAAAAAATAACGCAAATTAATCGTATAGGGTAGTTCACTGCTATTGTTTTCATCCGGGTTTTTCACGCCTGCGCGCCGGACTGGAAGGCAGAAGGCGAGCACAGCGGCAGACGCCAACAGAGCAAACAACGAGTTCTCGACGTATTTTTCTTCTTTAGGTAACGTATCACAAGATCGTTTTAAGGGTAAGTTGATGGTTGATGGAATCAGATTGCCAGATACCGTCCAGATAGCGAGTCTGTGAATGCTGGCCAAACGATTTAGTCCGGCCCGGTGGCCAAATGCATTATCATTATTCAACGGCTGTATCTCCTCGCTGCATCGACCGATCTGCACTAGATTTTTTGTGAGTCGTGGGCGAGCGCTGCCCAACGCGTTTGTGTGTATCGCCCGGTGGACGGGTGGGGAAAATGCGTGACAGCTTCTGCGGTGGCTGGCGGCCGGCGGTGCGTGAAGGCGCTTGGCTGCAGGGCCGATCGACGCCGCTTGCGGCTTTAATTATTTAAGTAGGACAATGACCAGTGCACAATTAAGTTGTATTTACCGGAGATGAAGTGTAGACCGCAAATTCTGTCGGGGTATGGAATTTGTCTGCCTGGGTACTTTTCACTGAAAATATCCATTTCTTTCTTCGTCCTTCGGTAAACGAAAGAAACGTACATCCGACGATTTGGAATGCCTCTGTGGGCCTTTTGCCTATCGCCGTAACCCGGAAGTAGCGCGGACGTCACTTTACTGTTGTAAAGTGTTGATACGTTACTGTGTGCCACATATGCCACAACGACACATGTTAAAACGTCTGAAGGCATGAAATGTGAATAAGAGTTTTTGAACTTTAATGTATCTAATGACGATTATTCACTGAATCATTTGAATTTAAATATTTAAAATACTTTCACAGCAAAAATTATATGCAATTAATTTAGATTAATTAATTACAGAGTATGTAATTAATTCGATTAATTTTTTTAATCGATTGACAGCCCTAATTAAAATAAAACATTTGGAAACAAAACTTCAACTAAAGTAGTAATATGTAATTGTTTTGTTTGTTGTTTGTTCAAAATGTAAAATATCACACTATGAAAAAAAAAAACTATTGTTTTCCTGTGTTTTCCTCTAGCCAAGGGATAAAGATGCATAACGTTTTGCATATCAAACCCGAAATATCTTCCAACTTGCCCCATAAGCTTAAGATCAGTTTCAAAGATATTTGTTTTATGGCTAGTTATATTTCTTTTTCCCGATATTATCAGGGTTGAATTTTCTATCTAACTTAGCTAAAAAACCCGCCACAGATTAAGACACAATTATTAAAAGTTTGCAGTTCCACAGAGTTCTTCTTCCACATTTGAGTCAGCGAGAGAGTTATTAATAAAACCTTTTCTTCTTAGAAAATAGGAGCTGAAGCACAATATCTTACGGAGTCCTCTGCCTGGGAATCGTCGTCCTCTACGGCGAGTTCCTCCACCCAGTCTGAGTCCACTTCCATCGCCTTCTCTTCTCCCTCCACTAGCAGCGCAGAGGTACCCTGGCCGCTGCTTTGCCGCAGGGCGTTCATCACATCAGCCAAATAGGAAATTATGTGGCACGAGCATTCTAGCATAACGGCATGCTGATGATGCAAAAAAAAAAAAAAGAAGAAAAATAGTAAACAAAGGCAGCACTTATGACATCATATTTACAATTTAGGCCAAATTTAATGAAACAACTTATCAAATAAAGCAACATGATAGTTATATGGATCATCCATAGCAAATAGTAAAAAGAATGAATTACCTTTCCATGAGATAAGTTTGTGCTAACTTTCTCCACCACGTTCTTCTGTGTCAAATATTTTTTGCTGCAAAAATTATACATTTTACATTAAATGTACAAATAACTACACATATGGGTTACATAACCCAAACTATTACATTTTGTATTAAATGTCTTCAGCCATGCAAATTTGAAGCATTAATAAACAAACAAATCATTTAATGTTGTAGTAATTAAATTCAGGATTGGGACTTAAGCCAATTCAAGAGATTTCTTACCATCTTGTCAGCCAATCAATAGCTGCCCTGTGAAGCTGCAGGTGACCGGCCCCCTGTCCAGCACTGGCCAGTGTCGCCATGATGGCCATGAGCTCAGGGAAGCCTGTTCCATCCCCATTGGTCAGCATGTCTGTCGCCATGGGGATAAGTGTGCTGAGGAGGACGGTGCAAACTCCTTCGCCAACCTGACTATTGTCGCGCACAATATGCGTGGTGAGCAGCTGCAGCAGCTGTCGGTTCTCTTGCACGACTTCCAGCTGCTCCGTGTCCTTGGGTGGAGTCGCCGTCATGCGTGTGAGCCAGGACTGCAGGCGGGACGGCTCCACGCAGGCCAGCTGGGCCAGGGAACCGCACAAACATAACAGGCTGGGGTTTGGATTCTTCTCCGCTGCACAGGACAAAATATTCACTGCATTAGTGAATCAAAACTCAGCGCTGACAGAGCTGGTCATTTCTAAACGAATCCCAAGAGTTAACCTACTGAGCTGGAAAAGCTTGGTGAAGAACTTCAGCACCCTGTTACAGAACTTTGCAGACAGGTTTTCGTTGGCTGTGGCCATCATGATCTGGACAAGCTCGCCGCTGAAAGAGAAACGTAATTACGGCGCATGCAGCAAGCGTCAGATAATGTGAACCACCGCCGACTACGTTGTTAGCGGAAACAATACCTGAATGAAAAGAATTCCTCCATGGCTTTGCGGACCTGACTGCTCTCAAGCTGTTTCTCTAGGTACTGAAGGCATTCCTCAAGAACCGACTCATCCAAGCCACTAAAATATTTATCAAACGGGGAAAAAAGCCATGAGTTGTAAGGAGAATAGTTTCTGTTCACTGCACAAATGGATCTAAAAATAAGTAAAATGTTCTTAAAGTTAGTGTATTTATGCTTGATTTGAGCAGGTAAATAAGATTATCTGCCAATGGAATGAGAATTTTGACCCCTAAAATAAGATTATTAGACATCCTGCACTTAAAATAAGATGATGGAGATCAATTGTTCCTATTTTAAGTGAAAAAATCTTATTCCATTGGCAAATAGTCTTATTTTTCTGCTTAAATCAAGGAAAAATGCACACATTTTAAGAACATTTTACTTATTTCTAGTTCTGTTTTTGCAGTGTTCAGCAATATCGTCAATACCACAACACAACATTATTTTCCATCATAAGTAGAATGAATGAATCCCATCTCGTGTGGTGTACCTGTGAGGGTCAGAGTGATGTGCAATGATATTGTAGCATCCTGTGACCAAACGCTCGTAGATGCGAGCTAAGAAGGCATCAGACTCTGCTGGGCCCAGAATGCGCTCCAGCGAGGTGCTGCTGATTTCTGCTACACACTCTGTGCTGCTTTCCAGCAACAGGGGCAGCAGCGTGCTCACAACCTGCGTGGGATTCAACTCCTCTGTGCTAAACAGGGCAGACACACAACCGCGTTAAAAACATCACATTCAGATGTCCAAACGTTTGAATTTCAAACAGATCTAAACGGGAACTTACACTATGAGGTCCCCGGTGAGGCGAACCAAGGAGAGAAGGATGTGTTTGAGAGAGGAGGCCAGAGGCAGGGACTGACAACTCAGGGTACCCAGGTGAGCCGCTTGGATGGCACTGATGTAGCTCTCGGATGGGATGGTGTCATTAGCAAACGCATTTCGCTGGGAGAAAAAAATAAAAATCCTTTAACTTACAGAAATATTTGGTACAAGTAAAACTTCTTGTTGAGCTGTCTTAGCTAAATTGTGTGGAAGTATCTTCCTAATCTACAGCTGTTCACAAATACATCGTCTTTAAAAGCAAATGCAGTCAATTTGCTGTCATTTATATTTGCAATAAAGACAGAAAAAAATGGAAATTTGCTAACAGATTATTAATCATAGTTGATATTATGGTCATTATACCATACTGAGAATCGCAATGCTAACATTTTACTTTTCACAACCAAAACATTTTACTACACACATCCTACAACCCGGCACCTACAAGCTCAAACTAGTTTATTAGAGTTTTACGTGATAGAGCAACACAAAATAGTAAAGTTGAAGTAAAATCGTTTGTTTTTGAATTTTTGACAAAAATCTGAAATGTGTGGTGGACACATATTATGCCCCCTTGGGACTTTGTATAAATAACTGTGGCTGCGATCAAGAGGACTGACCACAAATCCTTTGAGGCATTTCTCTACCGGCTTAGTAAATCTAGAGAATAAAATTGTCGCCCATTCTTCTTTGCAGAAAAGCTCAAGCTCCCAGAAACTGGATAGAGCATGTGTGAAAATTAATTTTCAAGCTTTGCCTCTGAATCTCGTTTTAATTTGGGTCTGGACTTTAATTGGGCCATTCCAAAACACGGATACATTTTGTACATCCATGTTCCACAATTAAGTCTGACCAGCTTCTATTTGCCCTCTGAAAAAAAAAAAAAAAAAAAAACATTCCCACAGCATGATCCTGCCACCGCCATGTTTCACTGTGGGCATAGTTTGTTCAGGGTGATGTGCAGAGCAAGCTTTCTGCCATACTTAAGTTACCTAATCTTTTCCCTCATCATTTGTTCTATTGGTAATTTGTTTGTTTGTTTTTAAAAAAAATACATACATTTTGGTCTAATGTGATAAAAACCACCTCCATTCATAATTCGTCACCTTCTTAAAATAATGGTCTACGTAATTGTTTTTTCTTTTTTGCCAAAAATGATATTTTTGCATAAATCAACATAATAACTTACTGCCGTATTATTTTGTGCGTTTTCTGAAAAACCTGAAGAAAATGCCATAGGCCATTATTTTAGAAAGGTGACGATATGGTTGCCGCGTCCACTACACACCTTTGTGTTTTCTTTCCAATCATCTTTATTTTTGCTATTCTCCTACAGAAGCCAGAATCGTAAAGTGTGCAATTAATAATCCCAACTACTCAGGCAGCAGGCAGCTGCACTTCTCTGGTTTGTTCAGCATGTTTGGCCTCTCAGCCAAAAGGCTTTTTCAGGTCTGAACATTGTTGGAAATTATAAGTTGTAGCAGGACTATGATGTGGATGGAAGTAACAGGTCACTGTTACTTCCATCCACATTCAGACTTAAAGAAGCCAAACATCTTCAAGCAACAATAGAAATCCAGTTGCCTCCTACCAAACACCAGTCATGTCCTGGATTACCCAGACTATACTGCAAAAAGGGAACTAAAAGTTAGTGAAATGTTCTTGAAATTAGTGTATTTTTCTTTGATTTGAGCAGGTAAATAAGATTATCTGCCAATGAAATAAGATTCTTGTAATTAAAATAGGAACAATTCATCTCCATCATCTTATTTCTAGTGCAGGATATCTAATTATCTTATTTTAGGGGTAAAAATACTAATTCCATTGGCAAATAGTCTTATTTAGCTGCTCAAATCAAGGAAAATATACTGAATTTCAAGAAAATTTTACTTACTTTTAGTCCCCTTTTTGCAGTGTACACCAGCGTGTGTAAGTAGGGTTCTGCCGACAGTTTTCTCAGCCCCTGGACTGGGATTACATAGACCCAGTAAAATACACTAAAATTTCACACCATAGGAAAAGGCTCATATGAACTCATCTGCCGATAATGCATATCAGCCAGAGAAATTTCAATGTTTTCTACACAACCAATAATTATCAAAATGATCCAACTTCACTCAACTTTCTTGCAAAGCTACAAGAATATAAAACACTGCATAGATAAAACTGTTAAAAAGGCGTAGTTCATGTAGCTGCATACTGTGGCCAGATGCAGCTAGTTTCAATCAAAAGATTTTTACATGCAGGCCAAATATAAACTACATTTTAAAAAAATAGATGAATAATCACATACCCATGAGCCAATGTTGGGGAACTCATTTGTGTGGACGCTGTTCCAAGTTACACATACGGTTTGTACAGCCGATGGCAGGTTCTGCATCAAATTATGACCTGTGGAGTTTCATTTCGGTTTAAGTTAAATCTGGTATTTTATTTCTTTATTTGCCTGGAGTTTTAAAGCGTTCTCAACATACCCAGCAGGTTTGCCTTGCAGCGAGTGGAGCCGATGGACAGAACGGCAGCGTAACCTTGGAGCTTCGCATCGGTCAGCTTGTTTTCACCTTCCTCTGGGATGTTCAGCAGGAGGTAGGATCTGTTAAAGAGAAGTTGGACTTTATTGTCATTCAACTGCACATTCACAATGTACATTTGAGTGAAGTTTTGTTGCAAGGCTGCGAGTAAAAATGGAAGACAAAAGAGAAATATTATATATTTTAAGCCTTTGTCAGGAATGTGGCGGCAAACAAAAATTACATTTTATATGTACAGAAAAGTCTTGTGCAAGACCGTATGAGTAGTGCAACTATATGTAGCAGCAGATCACAAGCAAAACTTGTGATTTGAGGATAATCTTAGGTAATAGTTGAGCGTTTTTTAAAAAAAATTTTACATACTGCTCTTCAGCTTGAAACTGGACTTCCACAAGTGTCTGTCTCTTACCTTGTGAAGGCAGTATAAGTGTCGGTGAGCTGTAACGCAGCAGGCAGCAGGTTTTTGGTGATATCAGAGGACTTGTGGGCGTCGGCCTCAACTGCAACCTTGGACAAATGCTCATCTAAGGAAACCTGAACTTTAGAGATGACTGCATCCAGCGTATAAATAGCTTGCAGCGAGGGCAACTGATGGAGCGGAAGAACGGCATTTGGATCAACACTTGAGAAGGTGGAAATCTGAAACAGAGCATATTTGTAATAAGGTGATTATTTGGTATAAAACACCGTTTAACGAACAGAGAGAGTATGTTGTAATCAGTACCTGTCTGGCAATGTACTCTTCTGCAAGATCCACATCATATTTTACAGTGCTGCACTTTGCTACCGTCGTGTCAACGAGAGATGCTGCTTGGTCCGATTTCATTCCCTGCTTCACCAAGTGCTCCTGGTGACACAGACAGGAAGATGGCACAAAAACCAAAAGGTAAGAAAGATATTTCAGCAAATGTTTAGCATGGTGCAACATTTTAAAGGTATACTATGCAACCGGGGTTGATTTTCCAGCGAGGAAAGTAAAAGTGCACTGTCATAAAGATGCTCAGCTGTTCTGGTTTCTCCGTCAAGCCAGGCACGGTTGTTTTGAGCTTAGCAGACAGGCGAACGCAACGAAAAGTGGAAAAAACGGCAGTACAGACAATGACTAACACAGTGAAGGTATGAACATCAAGCTTCCCGCAGCGCTATCTTGGCGAGGCGGCCGCAGCCTCGCCAGTTTTATTATTATTATTATTATTTTTATTTTTTTTATGTTGGCGAGACGCTACCGCCTCGCCAAGCCGCAGCCGCCACCGCCGCGGTAGCGTCTCGCCAACATAAAAAAAATAAATAATAATAATAATAATAATAATAAAACTCGATATGCTTGCATGTTTATTTAACGATAACACGCGGTTCTATGTTGTTGCTTTCGCGCGTGCATATAGTGAATGGCAGGGCAAAAATACATGGAGTTCTCGCCGTAAAGCGAGACTTCTGTGTGTGCGGGCCGTGAGCTCTTGCAATTGCAAGTGCGGTATTTCCCCCACAGACCCCCAGGGCGGCCGAGAAAACCTTTGTTCGACCTGAAATGACTCATTTAATCATCCAAAACGGTATGGAACACATTAATTAACTGAAAAATGCTGCATAGTATGCCTTTAAGTGTTTACAAAAACCGCTGCTGCACCTTTATCCTGAAATTTACTGCAATTTACTGTGATCTTTCAAGCTGTATGCAAACGAAATTTCGTTCTGTACGCACTTTGTGCTTACAAAATTACAATAAAGTTGTCTAAGTCTAAGTCTAATAAACACTGTATTCTACAAGAATAACACCCGTGGGGGGAAAAAGCAGTGATTTTCGAAAAGTAAATCCTAAATGTTCAGTTTTGATGAATAATTTAGAGTAGAAAAAAAAGCTAAGTGATTATAAGCCAATGTCAAATCATTTAAGCCTTTTCTGACAAATAGAGTCTTGTGATTTTAAGGCAATCAGTAAAACGTTCACTTTGCAACAAACCTTCATCCACTGCACGTATGTAGACACCCGCAGGCGTGAGGACCATCGCAGCGTGTGCAAGATGTCGCTTTCACTGGGGTCGCTGCAGCCATTCTTCAGCAGCTCCATGAAAGCTTTGGAGGGCGGTAACACACCCAGGATTCTCCAGAGAACCAGAAAGAAGTACTGAAGGGAGCAGGCCTCCTGTGTTGTGTTAAAGCAGATCAGCATTAGACCGCCGTATAATGAGCTTTGAAAGCTTTTTTCAGTAATTCCTTTCAAAAAGTGAATCTTGTTAGTTACACTGCAAAAACAGCACTAAAAGTGAAATTTTCTTGAAATTGGTGTATTTTTCCTTGATTAGAGCAGGTAAATAAGACTATTTGCCAATGAAATAAGATTTTTGCACTTAAAATAAGAACAATTCATCTCCATTGTCTTATTTCAAGTGCAAGATGTCTAATTATGTTATTTTAGAGATGAATTGTTCATATTGTAAGTGCAAAAATCTTATTCCATTGGCAAATAGTCTTATCTAGCTGCTCAAATCAAGGAAAAATAAACTAATTTCAAGAATTTTTTACTTATTTTTAGTTCCCTTTTTGGAGTGTATATTCATTCATTACACACAGACTGATATATTTCAGGTGTTTATTTCTTTTAATTTTGATGATTATGACTGACAACTAATGAATATATAAATATACAAGTTTCACTTTTTGAATGACATTACTGAGGGGGAAAATAAACTTTTCATAATTTCTTAATATGACAAGCACCTGTATTTCTTTCCCAATGACACCTCAAATATTGTAATAAAACCACAATTAAAGAGCAATCACCAAACTATGAATTCATACAATGTTGTTCAACAAAACGCCTTATAGGATCAAAAACTTCAAAAATCTTGTGATAATGATTATTTGGTAAAAAAAATAGTGATGACAATATAAGTAGTGATATTTGTCCATTTTATCTGTGATATTTGTGTATTTTGTCTTTTCTCTGTTCCTCATTTGTGCTTCCTACAAACTGATACCTTTAGGATTTTGCACAACGCCCGAGCTGTTCAGCATGAGCATCTACTGTTCTGAGACTCTGGATAAATGTCCTTTGCAATATAAATATTGCACAAACAGATATTGTGATCACAATATATTCACAGTATTTTGAGCAGCTTTATGAAAACATGACCCATTCCTACTGCATAAAAACCAACACTTCTACAGGTCGTCAGGAAGCCTAATTCAGAATTAAGCACCTTACAGTAAATTACAGCCTCACAATGTGTCTGTTCTGACTTTTGAAATGAAAAACCTTCAACCAAAATACCTGAGAAATGTGGATGAAACAAGCAGTATAACACTACTTGCATAATTAAGTTCAGAGGGGAACACTAAACTTTAAAAAAAAAAAAAAGGGTCTTCAAGAGCACTGCAGCTCGGCAGCATCACACATGTAAAAATATATATCATACATCATAGACTGGCTGCATCTGGTCTACGCCCAGCGCTCATCGGTCCTCCTGTTCTACTCAGAAATGTGAAACTAGCCAAGAGCGGAGACAAAATAACCAATCCTGTCTCATTGTACATCTGCTCAACAGATTCAGTGGAGTGCCGACTGATGTGCCGTAATTGTAGAGAACCGCTGTTCCAACAACGCAAGCCTGGGATCTACAGGCTTGCTGACTCACCATAGGAGTGATGGGCTTATTCTCCAGTCTTCTGGCTGTATCAAACTGAGAGCCTGATTCCAGGAGGGAGATAAGACACGCATACAGCTCATCATACTTCACTGCCCCACTGACCAACTTTGGAAATACCTGCCAAGACAAACAGTGCGAGGTCTTACTTCATATGCATGATGAATTGCATTAGATCTGTGGAGATTAGAGAGGATGCTGAAACCCTAAAGATACAAATGTTAACCGTACTTTGCTATCCAGCCTGCTGATATCGTCTTCAGATGCCTCAGGGGAAAGAACACAGTAGAACTTGGGCTGAACATTTGAATCTGAAACAAAAGACAACAAGACATTCAAATTAGTTTGGAGTTAAAAAGGGACGTTTAATAACGCAACAGCATCATATTAAGAACTCAAAAGATAGACAAGGAAATGAGGGTGAGATGAAATTGATGTGATTTATAGGCCCCCTACCTGCTGAACAGTGTTTGGCCCAGTTCTCCTCCACCTCTTTAAATCCGTAGTAAAGCGGGAGACCGCTACGTTTCCCACCTTCCTGAACAGAACTCAGTCCACTGGACGGTGGCGAGAGGAGGTTGTACTGCACCTACAATTAATGTTCAAGCCGGTTAGTTTTTTTTGTCATCACGGCAAATATTCTATAAGCAACTATTTATCACTTTCACATTAGGCGTAAACTCCTCGGAAATGTCACCTCATATGGCATTCTCTCCTTCAGTCTAAAACAACTCTAAATCAACAGTTTTACTATTAATTCAGTGTTTTCTTGCAACCATGATAAGGGAATTAATGCATTCACTGCAGTAATTAACAAAAAGTAGACAAAATAGACAAAGAACAGAAGGTAATAAACACGCTACAACAGTGGCATTCAAATTATTTTCTATTTCAGCCAATATCATCGAGATGAAAATAGGGCCAGATTGTTATTTAACTTTTTTTTTTATATATATAAAAAAATATATATATTACTGTGGCTTTTTTAACCTGCAGAACAATAAAACAGACAATATTTGAATGAAAAGAACAAGGTAGTCTGTTTTTTCAAGGAAATTATTTGTAAATCATTGTAGATCAAAACATAAAAATTGTTTTTAAGAAAGGCTCGCAATGTAAAGAAAACTGACTATTTTGTATTCTAGAAACCTTTTTTGTCTGTTCACAGGGACAGGAAAGGTAAATGGGTCGCTCTGCCTTCAGAAATGTTGGTTGTGTTTGTCAACAAGATGAACGGGCGCGCTCTGGTCTGCTATCAAGTGAAAGTTGTTGGATGTTTGTAGCTGAATTTACTATGAAATTAAACTGAAGGCAAAAAAGCACTGGTAATAAAAAGACAAATGCTTTGTGTTGTACAAAAAAAACATTACATTTTAAGAAGATTTTAAATTATCAGTGAGAAACCTAAACTAAAAACAAACTATCTGCGCTCATGTACTGGGGAGCCACATTTTTAACCACAGATGCAGGCAGTACAAAATCATTTCAAGGGCAACAAATGGCCTGAGGGCCACATTAGGGCATCCTAGTCTAAGACATAAAGCCATGCTTATTATTATTAAAATGTATCATTTTAATTAAGAAACAATAGAAGTATTAACCTGCTCAAAGAGGTATAAGGGAGCCTTGGAGTAGTGACGCAGCAGGTAGTCAAAAACAAGCAGCAGGCGGGCCAGGTTTAGGGGTACAGACTTCAGCTGGGTTTCTCTGCTTTGTGCCACTTCAACAATGGCCTGGGTGACCATGGCCAGGACCGATCGTCGACCACGTTCAGACAGATTGTGGAAAAGGAGCAGGAGCAACTGGAGATGCTCCACATTAAGGTCGTCCTCTGACTGGACGGAGCCCTGGATGGTGTGTTGCTTCAGGGTTCCTAAAAACCTAAAATAAAAAACAGCAGAAGTCAGCAGGAGGAAAATGAGGGGAAAAGGTCACTAAAGACAAACGTGAGCATACTAGTAAACCTTCAAGTATGATTACAGAAATAACAGTCCACCAAGTTCCCTACATTTACCTTATCTCGTTTCAATCCTTTTTAAAAATCTGACACTAGTCTACTTTTTGTGCCTCTTGATTATGCATTTTATTACAGCACAGTTAAATGTGGTAACAACTCGCATAAACTCCACTCTGATTCATTTCAACAACAAGCATGGACAAAATATGCCATTTTATTATTTTTGGACTTGCAAAGCTTTGTTTCTGCAGATCATGCAGCTCTTTCTTTGGCATTACTTTAAACTGTTTTGTTGAAAATAAACAAAAGTAATTGCATTATGGTGCGTTAAGATCAAACGTGATTGGAGTGTCAGCGGCGTCTGGTTTTCATGCAAAGTCTATGGTGCGAAATCTGAAGTCTTGCCCTGTCAACCAATCAGAAGTGCTCTGCTTTGTGACATAGTGACATATTTTATCATGAGATGAAAAAAAAAAAAGCCAAGTCACTGTCTCGATTTCATCTGCCGTTGTGCACAAGACAGCAGCAAAGGAAAAGAACAGGGTAGCTCCTCCCAACACACGTCAGATACTTTCACATGTGTCCACACCTTGATCAGATGCCTTTTTGACACGTGAAACACATTCGGTCTGAATGTTCTGTTACAGTAAACCAGGTTTTAGGGCGTAAAATGCAATTAGAGAGTCTGCAAGAAAAGCCTGCTGCTCAGGGCTTTAAAAATCTTCTGATAGTGATGAGTGAAATGAACTACAGCTCAGATTCTATCATTTATATATCTGTACAGCCATACTTGAAGTGAAAAAAAAAACTGCTTTCTGCATTTTATGATACAATTTTAAGGAACAGCGGCATATGGTAAGTGATAACATTACATAATATTTGGCAGTCCATGAAAAGCACAGGTGAAACAGCTGCTAACGGTCTTACCTTTCCCAGACTTTCATGCACTCCGGCACATCTGGTTCTCCCTGCACGCTGGCTTTGTGCTGCCAGATGAGGAGAAGTCTGGAAAGGACTGACAGGGACTGAGGGTGAATGTACAGAGGCCAGGGACCTTCTGAAAAGGGAGCGACACCCAACTGCTGCAAGAGGGTGTTCTGTGAATGACAAGACAGAACAGTATCACCAGCCATTTCTTTTTATATATACACTTTACGGCACAAATCACTGGCCAAAGATCCCATCACTTTGGAAACATAAGCATTCGTCTTGCCTGAAGAACCGGAGATGGAAGATCTGAGGTCACCAGGGTGTGGTTGAAGTGGTACAGAGCTAAAGAAAACACTTCGTCTGAGGAACCTGAGACAAAATAACACAAAATCCTTTTATTTATATTCCGTAGAGCCATGAAAGGTAGGTTTATTAGACTTAGTGTTGCACCGATACCAGTATCGGACGGGGCCCCTATCCAGCACTAAAATGGTGGCATCTGTATTGCCGAGTACCAACAAATAGGGCACCGATACCATTTTGATGTTTGTATGTCACTTGAACGCAGCCTTCTCTCTCCCGACTAGTAATATACATGTTATTTAAGTTCATGAAAGTTGCACTATTTTAGCATTTGAGAGCCAAAACTCAGGGTTTAAAAGAGATTATTCAATTATTAATGTAATTATACTGTCTTACTGTTGCACTACTATTATACATGTTATAATTTCACAAATGTTGCACTATTTTGGCCTTTGAGAGCCAAAAGTTTATTCAACTATTGTCACCCATTCCAGGTAGGCAATAAAAAGTTCTACTACCCTAAGTAGTATGCAGTTCTTCATATATACACACATACATCAATTTCAAACAAATGGTATCGGTATCGGCCAATACTGCACAGCCAGGTATCGGGGGCAAAAAAATGGCATCGGCGCAACACTAATTAGAATATTTCTGCTAAAACGTACCTTTGACATCTTTATCTACGTCTTTAATGATGCTGGCAAGCGTAGCCATGTGCTGCTCTGTAAGAGAGACGCTCACATAGTTGCGGATGAAGTTGTTCCTGGACTTGAGCATTGAGGTGGTGATGAAGTTCAGAATGCTGGAGGCCAAACTGAGAAACTACAAGAACAGGGATGACTCGGAGGGGTGCCACAACATAACGTTTTTATAAGCTGCCGCTATGAAAAGCAGACGTGATTTACCATTTCTGGATCCTTCCGACCTGCTAAAATGTTGCCGTTCTCACTCGGGTTCTGTTTGCTGGGGCTCTTCAGTCTGGGTGACGTCTCCAGGGGTGGAGGAGGCGGGGGAGGTGGAGGAGCCACTTTTTCTTTGGTTGGTGAAATGGCCTCTTCAAACCACAGCCCCAGGATAGGTTCACTGTCATCATCTGCCAGACAAGTTCAGGTAATTTAACCACATTTGAGTGAATCCTGAAAAATCTTCCACATCTACAATCAGCCATTAGTGGAGGTACGACAGAAAACATGAAAAGCCTCGCGTTGCTTCGTGACATCTTTAAACGGCACAAGCAGTGGACAAGAGCCGAGGACCAGAGTGAACGGTGAACACTTTTCTATTTACTTCTGATTAACCACATAAATTTATTCTTGGATAACATTACACAAAAACAGCAATCCTTGCTTGCCAAGATAATGTAATTAACTTTGTATTTATTTGCATATATTACATAGTAAAACAAAAAGCAAAATGCTGAAACGAAATCTTTATTTCTTGACCTAAAAAGCTTATTTTCTAAAAGTTCTTCTTTAAAACAAATTTCCACCACTATGTTCACTACATTAAACTGAACAAAACTATGTGCCTGAAACTTAAGATGTATGCAAGTGTCTACTAAAGTACGTCTATCCAAGATAAGCACTTTGCAATGGCCTAAAGGTAATAGCAGTTTCTGATTGAGCACATTCTTGTCATGCATTTACGACACAGGCAACAGACAAATGACAGTGGGCTCACACTTTATGCAACATACACAGCTCGTCATTCTCTGAGGCAATCTCTATCTCACAAATAGGAAAACACATCAACGTTTTATTAAATAGCAGAGGCCATCATTTATGACGTGTTAGGAGTTTTTTTTTTTGTCTGATAGACTAACAACATGCAAAATTCCCATTTCCAAATATGACATTTTGTGGCCCGTTCACCTTTATAAACAAGGACAATGCTTTAAGTTGGTAATCAAATGCTAATATGTGATTTTCAAACAATAATAAAAACAGTGATCTGCTAAAATATTCTTCAAGACATTTACAATCAGTAATTTTTTTTTAATTTAGGACAGAAAGGAAATAATGTTTTCTTTCAGCATAAGGCCTGCATGAAGAAACAAGCAACGTATACTAAAGAGCTAAAAGAGCCTCTCATTGAGTTGCCTTGGTCTCATTTAGGTGGACATAAACACCGATTCCTAAATGAACAACATAAACTAACTTTGATCATGCAAAGATGGTGAAAGTATTAGACATTGCAGACAGAGAGGTTACTCATCAGTATCCAATCAAACACGGGATGTTTTCATCCGTAAAAATCCCAAAACAGATATTTTTAGGACTTGAACCTCAGAATTGAGGCGCATAGATGAACGCAGATAACTTAACATTTGCTGTTAAAAACGATGGTCTGGGAGCAGGAACGCTGAACGTTTACACACCTGCCCTTGAACTGTCCTGGTTACCGTTATAAGGAATTATTTCTTTTTTTTGTCTGTGATAATTTTGTCAACATCTGATTTAGCAGGTTTGTCTTTTATTTTATTGTATTTAATTATGTAGTTGTTGGGATTTTCCTCCAAGGTTGTTGTGAAAAAAAGAAAGAAAAAAGCAAAATGGCTGTTTTATATAAGAATTATTATAAAGTGTTAAAAAAAGAAGAAGAAAAGATGGTTGGTCCTTTTTTCTCACCCGACTTTAAATCACACAAAATGTTTCTCACCTTAGCCAGTCAGGATTACCACAATTATTTCTATTAGATAAATGCAAGAATGATGAAATAATTCTTATTGAGTTTTTGGTTTTTTACTTTTCTCTTTAAAGACGGACCTCTGTGTGTAAACGCTGCCAGTTTTACACACTTAATATAACAGAGGTCAATATGCATTTCAAGAATAAAAAAAAAAAAAAAAAAAAAACAGATCCTGATAAAGTTACACCAAAAGCAACATAATAAAAAAGCCAGATTACAGCTTGTCAAATTACTCTGCAATAGAAACCAGGATTTTTAAGATATTTCATAAGGTCATAAGTCCCTTTTACACAGGCTGCATTTGGCCGGGCTCTCCTCAGCTCTGCGAGCCTTTCCGTTATATTTATTTTTTTCCTACTGGGCTGGCTTTTTTCAGCCCTGCTCAGGAGAAGGGCCGATCAGAGCAGAATAGGGCCGAGTAGTGACATGAACAGACGACTGACCAAGGACGAGGAGAAACGAGGAGGTTTTTCATCAACGAAGAGCAGGGAATAGTTAAACTGTAGGTATGAAAAGTATAAGGGGGAAAAAAAATCTTCATGAACCACAACTACGGGCATTATCTTTTGAGGACCATCAAGATATTAGATTCCTGTAATTGCTGGAGATGCAACAGGAAATGGGCTGGTGACCAGTTTTAGAAACAACAACCAAAACCTCCTAATACCAGTCAGTGAATGAACCGTAGCACTTCATAGTCGAGCAAGTAACATTCTTCAGTGTGGCGACTATTGCTAAGAGTAGAAAAATTAGTTAGCCAGCTTCAGTTTTGATGGGTGGCTAAACTATCAAGGCAGGAAGCACAAATACAGTATGAAGCTATTTAAAAATAGAGTTTAATTAAATACAAAGATTTGTGTATTGTTAGTTTTTGATTTAAAATACAAGTAAAACCGTGTTTTATAGTGTCTGCTCTCTAACTTTCATTATGTTAAGACACCTCCGTTCCAAATATAGGTGATTAATAGCCGCTTATTGTGGAAGGGCACAAAGAAATGCTTTCCACGCCGTTTATTAATGTTCTTTTATGAGAAATCACAACCAGATGTTATCAGCAGCTAAGATGTTTAAAAAAAAAAAAACCTAGTGATTGGAAACTGGCTACATATTCCTTTACACATTCAACAACTCATAACTTAAAACAACCAACCCAATAAGCCCTATCCAGCAGGTTAACGCGTTGCTTAGCATGTCACAATGAATCCATTAACATACACTTCATTTCACCACCAACAAAAGCCATAAGCCCCCTTTGCATTTAGACAATTAAGCTTCAATTTACTCAATCATGCCAACACCCTTGCCTGTCCTCTGACCCGCAACACACACAACATACAAGCCTGGCGGTGAAGCTACCCGACAACAGTGAAATCATTTCAAGACACAAAAAGAGAGACACAGCTTTCATGTTGTAAAAGAACATCACATCCAGCTGTTCTTCACATCTGCATGCAAAACACAGAAATCAAAACGTTTTTGGTGACAGCGAGATGAAGCATATTGTGTTTCAGACCGTTACGTACAACTTAAAGTGACCGCATTCAAGAATGATACCAATATTTTGATGTGGGTTCTGTATTATTATTTTAATCAAGAGTCCAGAATTACCACCTCCGTGATAAAATGGTTTCAAACGTTCAAATTTGAAAACTGAAAAATAAAAAAGTCTGGGCTAAAGGGCACAAGGTCACGTGGGATTTGGAGACTCTCTTGTGTTAACCAGACTATTTTTAAATCATCAAATACAGTTCAGAGCTGTATTTGACAAATAAGTTATTTTTTTATTGTAATTAGTAATAAATATAAACAGAACAGTGCACATTTTAAACCAGAGACACTGATTTGCCTGACTTTTTAAAAAACATTCAAATGTCAACGAACCTTGTAGATCAATTAGGATTATGCATATCACCAGTCTTAATTAAGGTTGTGTTTAACACTTTAATAATAAAGAATCAGTGCTTCTGTCCCAGGATGTTACAAATGACTGGTTTAAAAATCAAACGGCGAGACAATCATAAGCTTAGACTGGAAGAGATAAGAGTGTTCTAGATATATAGGAACCCAAAAAAGTATCTAGTCACTGATTATGTTTAACACACAACCAGGACCGGGTTGAGTAAACGGCATTCTAATTTATTCTGAATGTAAATTGTGACTTTAAGCAAGCCTTGATATTACATTCAGCCGTGGTGAGAGGTCTTGATTATGCGTTATCAGACAAAGTTTAAAACTTCTACACTTTCACGGAGGCTCATTCACCACAGGAAAAAAGGTGTCTTTGTTCTCAGTGGGTGCTGCTAAAGCGATCTCATCAATTTACCATAATGTGTTGAACAGTCGTCCATGAGATGACACGTTAGTTAGGTGTGGATCTGATAATTCATCGTGGAGATGTAGCTTATCCAAATCTTCTAGGGATGCAATTTATTCAAATTCTATTGCGATCCAATTCACCTGTTAGTAGGTTGACAAATATTCATATTCAGTTTGGTGCACATGGGATTATTCAGGTGTGATTTAGAGCCAAACGTCTGAACAGGGAGGTATTAAAATTTGTCTCGCCCACATGAATCATAGTAGGATTCAACATCCCCTTGTTCTGTGTCATCAGACACAGCTTGAAGTCTACGAGTCAAGCTGTAAAAGGAGGACATTCACCAGTTTAAGAAGTCACTTCCTGTCATAAGTGGGTGGAGCTAATGCAATGTCAGAAAATGACAATGCCAACGTGTTGAATGCTGATCTCTGACTACATTAAAGCTACTGCTTAGTGGTTGGAAGATATGACACCTTCGTCTTTTATGTCAAGAAGCCAGATTTAGGGGCTTGGTCACACCGATATTCTAGCTTATGGGTCTAAGGTGATATTGGCAGCTGACCATTACGTTTTGCTGAGGGGCCTGATATGGACCAGTCTAAAAGATTTTGGTGTATATAACAATTTTGTTTTTCTTGCCGACAAGTCAAAGTTTGAGGTCTGGCCACATAAAGGTCAGGATTTTAAAACCTTTGGATCCCCATATGCCTTAGGAGCAAACTCGCCAAACTTTAACCTAATTAATCAAAACCTTTAGGATCAAAACGGCCAAAATTCCATTAGGCCTTCACAGTTTTTTTGCTGCTCGAGCCTAAATATAAGCACCCACATTTTAAGAGCATTGGTATTATCCTTAGAAAGACAGTGAGCCACAGATGAACCTCTGACAGAAACAATGTGAAATGGCTGCTAATAATCACAAGAAAATACTATTTTTAATAGTATTTTGTTACTTTTATAGGGCTGTTCATCTCTGGCTTGATCATTTTAGCTCATTAGGTTTACAACTCAAGAGCCTAATTTGTGTAACATAACATGAAAGAAAATGAATCTAAAACAGCGATGTGGACATCAAGTCTTTGACCTGAGGACAGAAAACTGCTGACCTGAGACACAAGCTGCACTTGTCTTCTCCTCTCTTCTCTCTGCTGAAATAGTAAACACTGTCAACTACACTGGCATTGTTTAAAGAAGGGAAGAAAAATTAACATCACTGTGCGCATGAATATGCATTTATCCTTCACTGCTGCCATTACCTGACTATAACTTAACTGATAAAACAGCTTTTTTTTTTTAAATCACAAAAAAAAAAAAAATCCAGTCATTCGACCAGGCCATCATTCTACACCCCGTCAATTTAATATTGTTTATTTTTAAGTTTCATTTCTAAAACTCTTATCTTCAAATAGCAAAACAATGTAGTTACCCACCAGCATTTTCTAAATAAAAGACCCCTATTCTAAAACAGCTAAATATTTCCCTCATCTCCAAAAGCCCTGAGTATTCATTTTTTCCAGCTATACATGCAAAACAGCCATTGCTTTCACGTAACTTAAAATATTGTCACGTTTCTCAAATTACAACTGCTTTGTTGAAATACATTCTAGCATTTATTAGCCCTTGATGCTTTGCCCAAATCCAGAAAGACAAAAGTACCTTGGCTGCTATCCTCCTCTGTGCTGCTGAAATCGTCTTCGTAGTAGGTGTTTGAATCTGTTGAAGCGCTGGCATCGCTGCTAACTGAGCCCTTCCTTTGGCGCTGGAGAACACAAGCCTGATAAAAGCAAACAGAAAAGCTTTCAACATAGCATTAAAACAGTATTTGTGCTTTATTCCTGCAGTTCATAAAACAAATCCACAACAGCAATATGCCGACATACCTCTCTGAGTACAATAAATCCAGTTGGCCACCGTTTTATGTAACACTACGTTGGTAAAGTCATCAGAAAAGCAGAATAACTCCCTGACGAATGTAATTGCAAACTATATGATCATTTGCACCTTTTTGTAAGAAGTGGAGAGGAGGGTGAAGAGCAGATTGGTCAGAGGAACAGAGTCGATGAGTCTTTGGACCCTCTGGATTGAAGTGCTTTGTGCCATGATGTTGAGCTCAGCGGGTGGTCCATCACTTAACCAACTCTGCAGAAAGCAGGAAGGGAGTTGTTGAGAAGAAACAAGTTCAGTGTTCCCTTGTTTATTTTTTCTGCATTTGAAATATGCTTTCAAGTTATTCAAACAAAACTCTACAGCACTGAACTCTACTAAATCATGCCTTGAATACTACTATTTGGGCTGGGCAACATGGCTTAAACATAAAACCTCTGGTTTTATTATACCAAATCCCATTAACAGATTGTTTTCCCCCTTCTATCCATTTTAAAAAACAAATTATTTTAAAAACTTGCTCTTATGTCAAGCATTTCTCCCAGGGGTTGACCTGAATTCAAGGTGACACTAAATGCAAGCTGTGAAACATGCTTGTAAAAGAAATGGGCCTGTCAGACACTTGGGATATAGCTTTGATTCTGAGATAACTTTTTATAAGTACTTTATGAAAGGAAAAACATATTGAGTTCAATATCGTATATCAGCATTCAGCCTAAAAATATTGAGACATTATTATTGGTTCATATTGCCCAGCCCTAGTTATTACACGCGTGAAGATTTAGGCCTCTTGCCATACATATGTGTAATTAATCTAAACGCAGCATGATGGTTTTCATATAAACACATTTTGCTGTGTTTTAATGAGTCCCTAAAATCTGTGGTTGATCACAGCAACATTTATTTTCGCACGTGTTTCAGAATAGCCAGAAGAAGTTTTCTTTCAGTTATTTTTGTAAATGGAAGAAGGTCCATCGACGGTTATTTCTAAATAAACATATGATTAAAAATCTAAACAGGATTTAATACCAGTATGTTTATTTAATAAAGGTTAAAGTCCTTTTTAGAAGATAACAGAATGCAAACAAAATTGTTGACAACTTTACTTACCCGATGCAGCGCCTCAACTTGCAAATCCTGGAAGAGGGACGTCAGAAGTTTGATGGCGTGATTGGCCAGAATAACAGACAATATTCCAAACCCTTGGTGTCTGAGGAAAAACAAAAAGCACAGAAACACACAAAATTGCTTAGAAAAAAACGTTTATAAAACACATAAAATAGCTAATTTGTTTAGTAGAAAATGGTTAAATTTTAGTGAAATACCTAATGAGACTGACTTACTATGGTATTTTTAAGAAATGCTAAATAAACAGAACAGTAAGAATAAAAAAAACTGAAGGAAATATTTAATACATGAAACAAAACCTGTTGTCTGAAAGTATTCATACCCCTGGCAGATTCAGATTTTTAATTATTTTCCTTTAACCAAGATTTTTTTTCTTATAGGAAATATGACAAGAATCTCTCAAAACGTAAAATATTTTACACGAAATATGAAAAAAAGGTTTTACTTTTCATTTTAATAAATGGTACCCTTCTCAATAATGAACAGAAAAATCTTCACTGACATTACAGCAAATAAAAACTTATAATTGGTGACCAGCTTTTTGTACGTTCCTCTATATTTTGACTTTATTTTTCAGTGATGGGCTGGAAGTCTGGCTGTTTCACTCCAAAACGTGAATAATGCTTTCAGCCAGAAGTAAAGTGCTGGTAAAAGTAAAAGATTACTTTTAACCCAAAATCTGCCTGGGGTGCTAATATTGCAGGTTTTAACTGTATATAGTTTTCTTCCATGTTAATAATTCAAAAATCACCCTTTGCCAGGGCCAAGTTTTGGCGATCCTGCGCCATCCTTGGTGCGAGCAGCAATATCCCGGACACGCAGGGCGGCCAAGGGGTCCTTCTCTTTGCCTTTATCTGCCAGGGCGGTCGGGCTCAGGTTCAGAATCAGGTACAGGCTGTTTAAGAGGCACCAGGCTCCGAGCAGCTGGAAGTTCTGATAATGCTAAAGTACACAAAGAGTGAGAAATATTTAAATATTTTCTTAAAATGAACAAGAAAATCTTTTATCATGTGAATGAAAAGCGTTAAGCGGGTTTTTCTGCATCTATTCTAGTTCACTAATCAAAGCTGGAACTCACCTCTCCTCCAGCTCGGCGGGAGTTGCTGATTGTTTGTCCGATCATTTCATAGATCTCCAGCTGGTAGAACACAAATTTTTCATTATTATATGTAATATTTTTAAATGAGAGTAAAAAAATATATAAGTCTTGACCTTTCCTTAAATTTAATAATGTGCAACTTTCCTTAACCTTATTCCTAAGATCTATTTTTATAATCATTCCAACATACATGAATTTTAGAAAATAACAAAATGAAATAAGTTAATATATACATATTATTTTTTATTAAACTTAACTAGAAACTTCAGCTAAATATAATTGTCAACTTAGGTTGATCTTTTAGTTGGCTATTGTTGCAGCATCCAGTAAATTATAGAATTACTACAACCCAGAAGGAACAAATGCCTGAAATGCATTTATGTAAAGGAGAAAGTTGATGGAAGACCCAAAAAGTGAAAAAAATAAAAATAAATAAATAAATAAATAAAAGTTTACGCAGGCGGCTTCGATCGATAATATTCTGAAGACTTAATGCAGAAGCCCAAATTACTTTTCCATCATGCCATCCTAATCACATAAGTAAATGTCCAGCCTCCACATAATAGAAATAAATTGTATTTAGTTTTGTCATTTTGGAGATGGCATTTAACACATATTATTCATTATTTTAAAGTGTAAAGGTCAAATAAAGGTTATTTTATGGGACACATAAAGGAGGGTGAATATTTTTGTAAAAAAAAAAACACAAAAGATGCTTCTAATAGTTTAAAATAATAAATTGATTTAAAAAAATAAAAAAAAAAATATATATATATATATATATATATATATATATATATATATATATATATATATATATATATATATATATATATATATATATATATATATATAATATTTAGTGGCAGCAATAAAACAAATGTTCAAATTTAAGATGCAAATAAATGTAATTTAGGAGCCATTGTGAAAAACCAAAAAGTGAGATTTGAAAATGTAAAACAGTAAACAACTTTTGTTTTCTTGTCTTGACTGTATATCTTATGAAAACATTTGAACAATTTAACATAATAAAGACAAAACCCTGAGCTTTAGCACTGAAACATTGCCAAAACTATTCTAAGCATAAATACTAATGATTTGGTACTCATGGCACTTACACATTTCTGAACAATCGTGGCAGCGTCGTTTTCATAATCCTCCTCTTTAGTTCCAGTGGAGGCCGAGCGCAGCTGCAGGCCGCTGCCCACCTGGAGAATGGCCATGCAGGTGGCCACACTCACACCTACAAAGAAGGATAAAGTGCTTTTAGATTTCACCAGTCCTCATACAAACAGTGACTGCAAGGAGGACAGGAAGGAAGGATGAAAGCAAGGAGGGAACAAACAAATACGGAATTACAGCAAGAAAGGAGGGAATGAAATGAGGACGATCACAAAAAGACAAACATCATTAGGAAGGAAAGTCACGGGGAAAGAAGAAAGGACACAAAGAAGGAAAGGAACAAAAAAGGGAAAAAGTAATAAGAAAGGAAGGAAACAAAAAGAAAAGGAGGATAGAAGGGTAGGTAGAGGAACACTAGTAAATATGGGTGGTTGGACACACGAAAGGAAAGAATGACATGAATGGGAGAGAGAAACAACACTCGTAAGAAAGGACACAAAGAAGGAATGACGGCGGGGGAAGGACAACCTTTAGACGACAGAACAGGGCATAAAGTCTGGAGGGGGAAAATTTTCTCCACACTCTTAGATCTCGTCCACACAGAGATGAGATTAGTTATTTTGATGTTTATGCATCAAAATATGGATCCGCCGTTTTGGGAGACCTAAATTATCACTTTAGAAACCGGGTCTCAGGGAGTAAATATTTCAACATTTTTTTTGGTTTTGGTTTTTCCCTGCGTGTTCATGCTAGACGTGTCCGTTCTGAAATGATGACGCCGTAGCTTCACCTCTCTGTAACTCGCATGCACCTCACTCTCACAACCAACAACAAACATGGCGCCGTTCAGTGTTGGGTTCACGCTAAAGCGACGAGCGGCTTTGTTATGACTGGTCCAGCTCATTCTCCTCCTCCTCGTCTACAACCATGAGCTCCAACTGGCTGCAGAGACCCGCATGCTTCTGGATCCACACCGAAGAATGAGATTGTTGCTGCGTTTACTTCATACAAGTTGTGGGCACATGCCTGGTGTTGTGTGTCTGTGGCAGTGTCACAGCGCCACCAATGGGCCCAGCATACCTACTACAGTGTTTTCAGTGGTGCTGCGCCCTATTGTGTGGGCTCACAGGTTTTTTTGTAATTGTTTATGAAACTTTACCGTGTGGACGGGGCCTTATTTTCTTTTTTCATACTTAAATAAAATATCACAATAAAATGTCATGGTTTTTACAGGGCGTATGTGCCCTGCTAGCAGTTATTATTTAGCCTATTGGGTCTACTGCCTTACAGGCTATGGAATCACTGTCAGAAGATCACGTACAACTTTAATGTCCTCGCTTCTTCTTTTTTTAGATTCTAAATTTATAGCAAACTGCTCCGCTGGATGATGCACCTTATTTTGTCCAAATAAACGTAACACTTACCAGCATAAAGACAGCTGAGGGCCAACACTGTCATATCCAGTAGTCTTCCTGGTGTCAGCGGTTCCAGTACAGGCAAGGAAAGTGTATCCAGAGCCATGGTCACATCAATTACCAGAGAGTGAAATCTAGATACAAATATGGAAAACAACAAAAGCTCAATAAAAAAAAAAAAAAAAAAAAAAAAAAAAAACGAAAGGTAGAGGTCAAATAAGCCTTCAAAGAAGACATTTTCATAATTTAAAACAAAATCATAGACGGGAATGCAAAAGCGTAACACTAGATCCCATAAAAGATATTTATTAGGGCTGGGCAACGATTAAAATATTTAATCGCGATTAATCGCCCTGATTAATCGCGATTAATCACATTGTATTTACAAACTCCAAGAATGAATTCAAAAGTAGTGTAAAGAGCACTTTTATTTTAATGTTCTGCTGCCATATGAACAAAAGTGTTGTAACATTTGTAGCACTTATTTTATACTGGATATTTTCCACCCATCTATTGAATTTAGTGCACTAGTTGATCTTTTCTTCATAAGAGAACAGCAAGCACTGCAGCCAAAATATGGCCTTTTTTGACCTGCTGTATATTAGCCAGTCCCTAAGCTTGATGTATCATGAAACTGTTGACCTTTTGGGTTTTGTGGTTTTTATTTTATTATTACAATTAAATAATAATAATAATAATAATAATAATAATAATAATAATAATAATAATAATAATAATAATGTTATGTTCAGTGTTTTTTCGCTAATCCACCTCTTATATATTTCAATCCTTATGTAATTTTGTCTGTGTTGTGTGCACCTGCCTGTTGCTTTAATCCTATAAATTTCCCCGTCGTGGGATAAAAAAGGATTAGCTAATGTTATCTTATCTTAAATAACACTTTTTAATATATGTACTAGGTTCTTTCAAGGTCTTAATTACATGTTATGTGTGGGCTCCAGTAACATCCATCCATCCATCCATCCACTGATCTACCTGGATGTTCCCTGGAGGACTGAAACGCCTCAGTCAGTGACGTCAGTCTGTGGGTCTGTCGGGGCAGTGAGAGAAGTTTCGTCTCCTCTCTCCGTTTCTGGGGCTCGACGTTTTCATGTTTTTTCACGTGCTTAGATAAATTTGTTGTGTTTCCACTGAAATGAACCGGCTTTTTACAAAACATACAGCTTGATTTCATTTACGGTATTAAAATAAAGCCAAACGGTGCTACTTCCTCTGTTCATGTTTTTTCGCTGCTGCAGTCTCTCTCAGCTGTTTGTGTATTTAGTTTGTGTGAGAGCTGAGCGGACGGGCCAGGCTGAGCCTGCGTGCTGATTGGCTGGCGCCGCTGAGCCATGTACGAGAGGGGAGGGGGAGCGGGAGAGTGCTGCTGACTGACACTGACTGAAAGCATGTGAGCAACATGCGTTAATGCGCGATAAAATAAATATCGCCGTTAATAGTCTAATGAATTAACGCGAAATTAACGCGTTAACTTGCCCAGCCCTAATATTTATAAAAACGATACGAACCCATTGCGGACGGCAGTGGCATCTGCCACTGTGGCCGGCATGATGAAGAAAGAGTTGGCTGAAACGGCATCTTGGAACCGGTTGATGTAACGTAGGAAGTACGGCAGGTTTAGACACACTCGTAGTAACTTTTCAGAGCCACCTGGGAGAAACAAAGAAAAAAGGGTTTTCAATTCCTTTCCCAAAAACAACAGGCTCCCACATTGTTAGAGCCAACCAGTCAACGCTCAATAATAGGCTGAAACTGATCGAGATCTACTGACCAAGTTCCTGTAAGCTCGACACGTTCTGAGAGACAAACGCGTTCTTCATTTTGGCCTGAAGAGCTTGATCTGTCGTTTGGTCATCTGAGTCGCTTTCAGCCTACAAAGTCGGCAGATTAAAGAAATTTGCATAAATATTTTTGAAACAAAAAGTGACAGAGCTTTCAAAAGGATGTGAAGCAGGACGTTTCCTGAATGACAAAGTGTTTCCATTCCAGAAATGTTTTTGACCCAAAACAAGTTGGTTCACTTGAACCGGTGTCAACTGACCTGCATGTGCGCTGCTGATGGCGAAGCCAAGATGGTGGTAAGGTCTGGGTTAAAAACCGAAGTCAGCTGATTAAAGAAGTTCATCTGCACTTCTTTATGTCGAAGCTCGGGGCTCACAACACTGGGCAGGTCCTTCTGATCTTCCACTAAAGAAATTAGGAACACGCATTTTTCCAAGTCAAGGAAAAGCAGGTGGTTTTTCAGTATTTGTGTATATTTGGCTTTATTTAAAGTTCTTCTATCACAACTACTATTGTTTGTTTGGGGGTACTCACCATCCGAGAGGGTCTTGATAGTTTGAGGCAACTTGGCAGACTTCATCATTGCAGTAAATGTAATGATCTCTGTGCGATCCAGTCTGCTGCAGCCAGTGCAAAGTCCTTTTATTAGAAGAATCAGATGTTTCTGGAAGGGGGGAAATAAACAGCATAATATAACGTAAGAGCAACAGGCAATCAAACAAAAATTGGACACATAAGCCAAAATATTAGGGATGATTCGGTTAATAAATAGATGCAAAATTATGCCAAATTAAGGCGGCAGACAGAGAGTCAGCATCTTGAAATTTACACAAAAAAATCCTTTTCAAATCCTAGTCTGAAAATAGCACAATCTGCTTCCTGGATTTTTTTTTTATCTCACCTGTGATACAGCACATGCTTCATCTGGATTCTCCAGTCGCAGCAAGGAAAATTCGATGAGTACTTTGCATGCTGCGGCCACAGAGAGCAGCTGATTTCTCGGTACTGGAAAACAATTTAAATATCAGTCAAGAATGCAAAAATCCAGCCTTTTCTTCATTAATTTAGAACGAGGAGTGTCTTATCGCGAGCACAAATGAGAAAATTACGGCATACTTACTTTGACCACAAACTGTGGTGATGTAATGTGCAGAAAGAGCCACAAACGAAGAGTAGAAAGGCTCATATTGTTTGTCGTGGTGAAGAATGTCCGATTCACTGCAAATGAAAGATGTAACAGTTTGTTACAACCCATGAGACGTGAATTTGTCTGTCAGCTTTTACAGCAATTTCATAAATGTGCCTTCACTGTAAGTGAGGCGTGAGGCGGCCTGTAACTCAATCCTGGAGGCTTGTCAGCAACTGACCAATCAACGCAATTTGTCCCCGAGTGAAACGCCCCTTACCTGCAGGTGCTGCGGACCCTTTACCCTGGACTTTGTTGGGATTTTGCATTATAGTCAGAGGGATTTCGTTAAAAACATCGGGAATAGTTAAACTTTGTCGGTGAGGAAAGTGCAAATCAGACATGTATTGTGCCGAACGTTCAGAGGGTGGAATACAGTTTATTCTTTTCCCAACACCTAAAAGGAGGCTGAACAAAATGTAAAAGATGGATGTAATGTATGTTGCAGGGTTTCCCGCAGCACTCTCTTGGCAAGGCGGCCGCCTCGCCAAACTCACGCTACTGCCTCGGCAACATTAAAAAAAAAAAAAAAAAAAAAAAAAAACCTAACTCGATATGCTGTTTATTTGACAGTAACAGGCGTTTTTTTGTTGTTGCTTTCGCGCGTGCATATAGTGAATGGCAGGAAAAAACACAGGCGCTCCGCTCGTCCGCGCAAAGCTTGTCTTCTGCCAGACCCCCCCCCCCCGCTCCGCGGGTCCGACAACTCAACGCCTCGCCTAAGCAAATTCCTGGGGGAAACACTGTGTTGCAAATTCTTGTTGCATAAGTTGAGTCTCTGTTGCCTATAATCAGTTAACAGGAGTTTTCATAAACCTCTTAATAGGTAGTGCAATATAAACTTTGAATTTCATTGTATATTCTGGCCATGGATAACTCAATGGCAGCATGGAAATATCTTCTGCAGTGGCAATTTTAAGTTACTAATATATTTTTTCATTCGTCCATTTCTCTGACCCTGCTGAGTTCTTCTACTATTATCCATTTTTGCCATATTTGTTGTTAATTCAACTTTTAGTGCTCTTTTCTTTTTTTTCTCTTAATAGTAGTCTTTTCTGTCTCTGCTCTGTCTTCTTTAACCCCAGTCAATCGAAGCAGATGACCGTTCACACTGGTTCTGGTTCTGCTGGAGGGTTTCCTTCCTGTTAATGGGGAGTTTTCCTCTCCACTGTCGCATCATGCTTGCTCAGTAATGAGGGATTGCTGCAAAGCCATGTACAATGCAGACGACTCTCCCTGTGGCTCTACGCTTCCCCAGGAGTGAATGCTGCTTGTCAGGATTCAATGCAATCTGCTGGGTTTCCTTAAATAGAAAACTTTCTGACCAATCTGTCTGGATGATTTGATTGATTTGACTTTGTAAAAGTGCCTCGAGATGACACGTGTTGTGAATTGGCACTACATGAGTTGAATTGAATTGGTACAGGACTCGTTTGAAAATGTTTTTCTACCTCGTCTTGTTTACCTTAATGATGGTAGAGAAAGCAAAAATGCCACTGTGAGCTTCACTACCATCTCCATTACATCGTCTTTGTTTGTTGGAGATCAGATCTGCCTGGGGTTCACTTCCACAGGGGCCAAGTGATCTTACAGTCACCGTCCCGTTAATTATTCACAAAAGAGGACAACACTGCTCCCTGTAGTGACATTTCTAAATAAATGTAACCTATTGCCGCTGCATGTAAACTATAAGAGTAAACAAATGGATTAGAAAATACACAGTTTATCCAGCTACTATGCCATCTCAACCAGATTTTATTAAAAAAAGTTGCTTCCAGCCGATAAAACAACTTGGTTCTAGTTTATTAATGGCTTAACCACAATTTATTTACCTTCTAAAACTATTTAGACCAATTTAAACAAGTGCAACCAAATATATTAAAGTCAGAGAACTTAAATCAATCAATCTTTAATGTCAACTACAATTTGTATTGTAATCGAAATTACAGTTTCAGTACAAACTGTCCATCAAGAGAAGTTTATTTTTAACTTATAGGAACTTTCAGCAACAAGGCGATTCAAAGTGCTTTATAAGAAGACACAGAAAAGCGTACATTGCAACGGTATAATTGAGGAAAGAAAAGTTAACAGCTTAAACAGGTCAGTCAGAAGCTATTCTAAAATGTGGGTTTTAACCTTAATTTGTGAGTTTCATAATTTTTGCAGTTTTCTGGGAGCATGTTCCAGATTAGTGGAGCATAACAACCAAAAGCTGCTCTTCCATGTGTGGTTCTGATTCTGGGGATGTAGAGTCAAACCAAAAGACCTTGGTGTTGTTGCTAAGTCATTCAGTGATTTATTAACCAACAAAAGGTATTTTAAAGTCTATTCTTGGAGATACAGCCAGTGTAAGGACTTCAGAACTGGTGTGATGTGATCTACTTTCTTTTATTGAGCGTTCTGATCGACGTTTTAGGCAGACCCAATGCAGTAATCAATTTGACTAAAGATAAACACATGGATGACTTTTTCATCCTGCTGGAACATTAGTCCTTTAATCCTCAAAAGGTTTTTCAGGTGACAGAAGGCTGACTGTAATTATCGTTGTGTACATCTGAAGGTCTCGATTTTGGGACTGATAAGTAGTTCCCAGCTGTAATAACTGAAGCCGTGTGTTGACTCTTGATCATTTCCTCCTTTGATCCAGAAATAATTACTCAGATTTTCTTTTTCTTCACCTGAAGAAAATGATGCTGCATCCACGCATTGATTTGTTCTATGCATTTACCCAGCGCTTGAATGGGTTTTAAAGCAAAATGCCTGAGCAAATTCTCAGTTATCCGGGTCATGACAAAGCAGATAGCTTAAATCGGAGCCCACTGGACTTTTGCTCAGTTTTTTATCTGAAAACATTTCACCGTCTATCCAGGCATCTCTCGTCAATTCTGGCAGCTAGCACTTCAGCAACCTGCCGTTGAAGCGCTGCTGTTTGTAAACAGAACAAATACACTGAGTCTAACACAGAGGGGAAAATGGAGACAGAAAAACATTGTCATTCCATGTGTCAGCCGTTTCTGAGATATTGCCTCAGAATACAGCAAACCCGTAAATTTAAACTATAATCACATTCATGAATACCGATACCAACTATTAAGCAACTTTTCAGACTTCTCTAGCGACTATTTTCTACAAAAGCGACAAGCAATGGATCTAGCAAACTTTTTCTGCCTTGTTTGAGACTTGGGCAACTAGTAAAAGCACTGATCACTCCGAGTTTAGCGTCTCTTCAGCAAACTGCGAGTGCAGCTGTGAGCCTCTCCCGCTTCGACGGCTCTGACAGGCGGTCAGTCAGCGTCGCCGTGCTGCTGCAGCAAACTCAGCTTGTTACCCATTGAAAACGAGTCACGCATGAGCAAAGCTTCCACTAGATTACAAAGCGGGATGTAAATATATTATAAACATAATCTTTAATGGGTAATGATCATTTTTTTCCTCCTCATGAAACACTTAAATAGATCCTTCCCAGTAACTGATTCACACGCAGCCTCTGTCATTTATTCCCCACATCCACTGTGGGTACCTCTGCTATCTTCTGGTTAAAATCGATAATCTAAAAACATAAATGTAGTCTGTATTCAGGTAAAATATTATTTAAATACTTTTAATTATTTTATAGAGCTCTTTTTTAACATATTTAAGGTGTTTTTAATAATTTTCTGTCTTGTCAGTGTTGATATTCCTCCCTCCTACAACATGTGCTTTAGCCTTTTGTTTATACATTATTTATGTTTCTATTGCTCTATTTTTATAAAGAAATATTAATTTTATACTTCTGTTTTGTTTGTTTTTGTTCCAAATGTTAAAATAAACCAGTTTTTTTTTTTTTTTTACCCTTTCATTTGATACAAAAAATAAAAAAAGAATTGATAAGGATACCAATAAAATACCGGATAGATAAGGAGTATCGCTAAGAGTAGCAGTTTCAATAAATCCTTAAACATAACCATCCCTAGTCCTCACCAGGAATTTTTTTTCAGCGTAACAGCGCGTGTTGCTGTGTCGGTAGGCTGGTTTGCACTGGTGCGTCGTTCCATTTCCTGAACGCATTCCCAAAGCAGAGCGTGGCGTAGTGCAGCTCGAAGGGGGCTGCTGGTTAAGCTAATAAAAGCTAGCATTAGCTAATGTGGCTCGGGAGCGTTACCGCTGCACTGATGTACGTTCAAGAGCTTTACTGACCTTTCTATGTTGCTCTCAAACATACGTGTCGTACTGACCGTTACGCTCGTCAACAATGAGTGTAACGGTCTAATTTCAGCATAACTTTGACAACTTTCAGCAGAAGGGCCCATTACACTGAAATGCGCTGCAAAGACAGAGCAGCCAAACCAGAGAAATACTGGGCCAAAGTCAGGTTGCCTCCGATTTAAGACTGTTTGGCCTTGAATGGATAAATAGTCACATTGTGGCCCGTTGTGATGTGGAGCTGTGTGCCGTCTGCATAGTTATGGTAACTTATCTTGTTGTTATAATCTGAGTTAGTGGGAGATTGTAGGTATTAAATAAGAGGGTTCCCAGATGTTACATCTGGGAACCCAAGCGTGTTTTTTGTCAACTCTGATGTAAAGTTACCTACTGACACAAAGAAGTCCCTGTCCTTCAAGTAACTCTCAAACCAGTCAGGTTACCGTGCCCGAAAGACCGACCCCAAAATCATCGTGTACAGCGATGCTGCAGTAACAAAATTGCAATAAGTCGTGCAGCACAAATATATTACACTGTTACTGAGACGTAAGAGTCAGCCAAATGTTTTCCTGTGTTCATTTTTACCTTTAGTGTTGTTTGCAGTGAGGCAATCCTGTTTAACCTACACAGCATTTACCAACAAAACAAATTAACACGACATTAACTTTTATTGTTGTGTTTAGTTGGTTGTTGTTTGACTTCATTGAATGTGTGTATAAGCTTCTGTTGATTGGTCTCTAAACAAATTAAAATTATTTTACTGGATTGGCATCAACTTACACAGAATACTTTTGAAAGAGTTGACCTTTAATTTGAGTCAATTTATTTGAAACAAAAACAATAACTTTTCAAACAAAATCAATGGTGATACAATTCGTGGCTCCCTTCTCAAATTGTTTAGAATAAAAGCAAGTACACTTTTATTTTTAAAATGATCAGTGTGCCAAGGTGCATAGAGCCGGAGGCCTGATTCTCTCAAAGACTCTTTATAAAAAAGGGAAAAGGGGACTCAACGAGTCAGGAATTTGCTCCAGTATATCAGCTATTCCAAATTGCTAGTTAAAAAAGGTCAAATCAGCTGGAACCAACAAGACTAGTACAGGCTGTCCTCTGGGTCCAGCGCTAGACAAGTCACTTTGTTCAGGCGAGATCACGCCATCGCAGGAAAACGTTACCGTTTTATATTTCTTCAAAGGTAGGTTGTGGGGAGTATTCCAGCTATTTTACTAAAAGAATAACTGAGTGAAGCGAAATCTATGACGTCAACGGTTGAATTAAAGATCAGAAACTGGAATCGAAATTATCAAAAAGTATCGTCCCGTCATCATCTTACACGTTAACGGTTGAAGATCAGAAACTGAAATCGAAATCATCAAAAAGTATCGCCCAGTCATCATCTTGCACGTTCTGCTCAATTCATATCCACAATAAGTCGTCTGTTTTAAACAGTAACTCATGATACAAGAGAAGCATGGAGCCAAGGGAGATGTTACAGAAATGCTGCAGAGATGTCCCTCATCCATAATGTGTTACATTCAGTGGCAACGAGCTGAAGGACCCTGATCCTACAAGGATTCTGTCCTTTTACTTTTAGTATTCTCACAACCTGGGTTGTTTTGGTGCAGCTGGCTCCCCCTGCGTTTTACTAAATCGCCTGCCTCAGGCCCTGAAACACACATCGATCCGTTTCTGGGGAAAATGAAACTCCTCGGCTGAACCTCCCGGGGGTGTATTGGTTACTTGTTTAAAAAAAAAAAAAACTCTCCAGGGAGTCCCAGAGGACAGCCTGGCTATTTCTGGCGTGACGGTCACTTAGCAGCGAACTCCTTGGCGTTAAATCGCCCAGGTTAACGCTTTTACTGACAGGCACGGGTCAGAGCAGATCACCTGATACAACAAAAACTAGCCGAGAAGAGGCTGCCCCCGCCTACTTTCAGTCAAAACACCCCGCAAAGACAACCTTTTTAACAGCTAATAGACCCCACGTCTGCGTTTTGGCCGGAGCTCACAAGCTCGGTCCACGGTCCGAGTCGTGGTCAGCGTGGTTCCTGCGGCTGACACGGTGCCCGAATGGTTCTGACAGCCGCGTTTCTACGCTACGCTGGAGTGCAGAGTTGAAGGCCCGCGGTTAGCTAGCTAGTGATGAAGCATATTTTTTTTAAAAGGCCGACGCTGCGGCGTTTCTAAACGTTTAGGAGACAACTGCGGTAGGCGAGCGAAGCGCACACACCTCTGCTAGGCGAACGTCGCGACGTGCCCGCAACGCGCCTGTCGGTGCAAGCTACGCGCGTTTCGAACAAGTTGGGAGACGCTAGCATGTCGGAGAGCAACTCGGTACCAGCGCAAGTTAAGCTGAGGCTACGTCCGGGGTAAACGCGGCCGGTCTGGAGGCAACGGGGGCAGGCGACACGCTGACACGTAGCCGGTTACCTGTTAATTATGGAGCCGATAAGCTGAGGTAGCTCCTTTGTTTCGAAAGCGGTGTATGAAGCTGATAAAAGCGGTCGCACTGCCGCTGTCCATTCGTGCTCCCCTTCTCCTCCGCTCGCCGCCATCTTGAAATCCCACAGAAAAAAAACTAACTGCCGAGGAAGAAGCTGTCAAGGGAAATCACAGGGGGCGCTCGGCAGTTCAAAGTTACACCAAACATTTTTTTTTTATTTGTTCAAATATTTCTCTTCGGTCTCGGTTTGCGTTTTCTGCACAAATTATTTCACATCACTTTTTGTCTGTGTATTTTTATTATTTTTGATTCTCTGGCCGTTTGGTGTACAGCTTCGTGCTACCTGTAGGCACGTGACAGTAGATTGGAAGTTCCTACATTTAATAAAATAAGTAAATTCATAATAATGTTTAAATAATGTATTAAATATGATATATATATATATATATATATATATATATATATATATATATATATATATATATATATATATATATATGTTGAATTTCAGTATTTCCATCATTAAGTCCATCATTAAGTGGTAGGGGTAGGGTCTATGTGGGATATTTTACAAATTATTTATTGGATTGTAATAGTGATGGCCATATTGACATTGTCCTAAAACAATGGCCTAAGTCTTTTTTTTTTCAGGAAACAATTAAAATAATATGGCAATAACTTATTGTGTTGATCTAGTAAAATAGAACGTTTTTCCACACACACACACACACACACACACACAAAATACTTAGGCCATTGTTTAAGGAAGGTGATGAATCCTTATTATAAGGAAAAAAAAGCGACAAGGAATTTTTATACATCGATAGCAATCAACTCTGTTCGACAATGTTTGTGTACCTTAAATGTGGTATTGTTTGTATTGTTACGTTTACTTCCTGAAATGCTTCTCTGCATTTGTTTCAATGAGCTCAACAATACATCTGTTTATGTTTTCAAATGTGAATAAATACAATTGTTGTTTTTACCTGTACAGCTGGACAACTGAATGTGACGTCTACATAAATGTACCCTTGTTGATAATGGGGTTTCTTTTTTTTTTCTTCTTTTTTGGAGGATGTGACTGTAGGATTCTGCTGTGTGCTGATAATCTTTTATGTATGTATTGCCCAACCAGATTGTTGCACACTTGGTCCTCAATACCTGTGTAGCATTTTTTACAGTATAAATTTATGTCACAATATATATTCCTTGCACCTTTATGTTCTTGGAAGTGAAAGGGCTATAATTTTATCCAAACCTCCAGTCAGATTTTTGTTGACAATTACTGCACTCTTCGTAAAACAAGGTTCACTTGAAGTTTTCCATGACCTGATTTCACCATGTGGAATGATGCAATGCTTACCATTTTAGAAGGACATTTTATGATCAAGACTTTTCTTTCAGTTGTTTGGCCAAAAAAAAAAAAAGAAAAAAACATTTTGTCCAGTTTGTTTCCTTTCTCAAAAATGTGTAATTAAACTGTACTCTAAAAAGATTCACATTTGTAAAGCCTTTCAATGTGTCTAAAAATGTGATTAAAGGTTAACTGTTCTGAATATTAGAGAGAGGCATACAGATGAAAAATGAAATTGAGAAAAAAGTCATAAGATCAATTCTGAAACACATTCATATCCTTTGTCCAGTAGCCTCACAATTCTGGAAGGAGACATCCACCACGATGAAAACTGTAATTGGTGTCCTTTCCTTTAGATGGGTTGCAAATTTAATCTTTATGGATAAGCTTTAATCCACAATGTCGAAGTTCATAACTGCAATTATCTCTTGATAAACACCTTATTTCTAAACATTTTGAAAAAAAATAATTAATAAAATGTATTTAATAGAAATTGCTGCTCATGTAATTTTATATATAGAAACAATCAAATATAAGAACAGAAGCAATAGCAACAAAACACCTAAACATTTCTTAAGTTGAGAAGTTTAATTTCTGTCCATACTGTACACTAATTAAAATAATTACTTAAGCAGTGATGGGGTAAATAAACTGTATTACGTTCATACAGCACTTGCTTTAGGATTTACTTGCATGAGAGATTTGAGATGAGAGACTTAAAATATGATCTTTTTATACTAAACATTTTTTTCCCAGACTGCTTTAAAATGATGCATATAAAAGGGATTCTTAAAATTCACTAAAGCCTCCTAGTTTTTAAACAAATAAAACTAGACATCTTGGATGCAATATTCCTATTGTCCCCTGTACATTATAAACTCATGATAAACTGTTTCATAGGAAATATGAAAGACCTCAATGATGAAATTATTATGTTTATATAATTGTATCACAGATAAAAAAAATCATGTTTAGAACACCCTTTTCACTTGAATTATGCATTTATTTACATAATGACAAATTTAAATGATTGATTTACTGTCACAGTTTTACTCAAATCATCGTTTAATGATCCTTTAAATTAATTTTTACACTATTGGCCCTCTGTACATTGGGGCTGTTGCGCATGCTTTGTACTTTTTGACCTGTTGGTGGCAGCACTGCGGTTTTAGAAGACAAATGGGAAGTCCAACAACTTCCGACTTCCTCCTCCGGTTGAGCAAGTCAAAGCTGCTGCAATGGAAAAGCTAATTTTGCTCTTACTGAAATTATGTATTCTGGTTTGTGTTGTGCATGCTGTATTTGAGGATCAAGTGGGAAAATTTGACTGGTAAGAGCAGCCCAATGGGTCATAAAAACTACCGTTGTTCTAAGGTATTTTTTGTACAATTTGAAGATGCTAATGCTAACACCTGTCAAAGGCATTAGCTGCGAGTCGGTGTGTCCAGTGAGCATTTTTCAGGAGAGGACTTTTTAACAGCAAATAAATTATTATCCGTAAATTATTTTTTATTAAGTCAGATTTCGAAATAATATTTAAGGAATAAACGAGCTACTTAAAAATCGTAAAAAATGTAAAGAGAATTAGGGTGATTTCTTTTTTTTTATAGAATTACAAGTTATTCATGTATGTTTTTTCATGTGTTAGTCATGACATCAGTTCTTTTTCTATTGCAAAAAATAGTGATGATTGTTATAAAAAATAGTGATGAGTGTTTTTTTCTTTGTGTGTTGTTTCACAGGAGGCAGCAATATGTAGGGAAAGTTCGTTTTTCTCATTTCGACACACAAATCCAGTCATCCAAAAAAGTCCTTGTAGCAACAGAGAGTAATGTTTTTGCTGCGTTAAATACCAGGACAGGAGAGCTTTGTGAGTATTATTTTTTTTTAGCTTTAAACAGACACATCTGTCATATATTCTCATCCTTCTGACAATGCACATAATACACTCTCCCATCCATGTCTAAAACAGTATGGCGACATGTGGACAAAACTGGTCCTGAGGGAAACATCGATGCTTATCTGCACTACGCACAAGGTGTCTCTATCGTCTTTTTTTATTTGGTTTGAGCTTGTGATTTTAGCTCTGTGTATGCGAGTTTATACATCATTAATAAAACTGTATATTTTCTCTTTAGATACTGTTCTTGTGGTTGGAAATGGGCGCATGTTGCGCTCCTGGGACGTAAACATTGGAGGTTTGAACTGGGAGATTTTGCTGGATTCTGGCAGGTGAGCACCGTTGTGGTTTGCAGTTGTGACGTATTAGATTGTGTATGTGGGCAATACCTTTAACTGCTTTTGTTATATTGTTGTTTTTGTTTTTAGTTTTCAATCGGCATGTTTAGTGGGGCAGCAAGGCATAGTCAAACATGTAGCTGTTTTGAAGAAAACTGTGATCTCTGTCCATTATTTGTCTAATGGGCATCAAAAATGGATAGAGAACTTGCCAGAAAGGTAAACATCTATTTTCTTCTTTAATAAAACATATGTAACATTATGTTTATTATTAATCCTGTTTTTTTTATTATTACAGTGAAACTGTGGATTATCAAACCGTGTATTCAGATGGAAATGGTCAAGTCTTTGTGTTGGGAATTGTTCCCCATTCCCATATCACTATAGTTGTTTACAGCATGGAGGATGGAGAGATAATCAAGCAGGTAACTCCTAATATATTAACCCTTAATAATGTTTTGTTTTTTATTATGCAAGAAGACCGCCCTGCCCTCTTGTTTATTCTTTGCGTTGGTTTGTGATTGTTTCAGGTCTCGGTTGAAGCTCCGTGGCTGTCCAACATACCAGGCAGCTGTGTTGTGGTTGGTCAGGGGATGCTGATGTGTGTAGACTCAACGACACTGTCCTTAAACATACTCGACTTGCACCAACAGCTACAGATGACACAGATCCCCCTGCAGGTATCAACCAAAACCAAACCTTTCAGCTCAATGAAACGACTTTACGATTTTGCCCATCTACACCAGTACTCTAAATATGTACAAAAATGATCAATGTGAATGCTTTCCCCCCTTTTTTTCCCCCCGCTAACTTCTCCAACATTTGTTTCACAGTCGCTCGGACTTGAAGTGGACCCAGGCTTTCATCCATCTCTGGTGTCACACCAGCCCAACCCTGCCCAAAAGCCATTATCAGAGTTCTTCCTTCAGCTTGGGCCTGAGCGCATTCTGCTCCTGCAGTTGAACAATGGGCAGATTGTAAAATTAAACGATTTCAAGCCTGTATGTAATTATTTCCTCATATTTTCACTTTTTGTAGTCTTTTCAAGTTCTTTGTATTACTGTATTCCTGTATTAAACTAATTCCAACGCAAAGCAGCTTTATTATAGCAGACGTTAGGCAATGGGGCCGTTTGGGCTCCTTTCACCAGAGATTAGCTGCCGACTAAACTCTGAAAGATGGTAAAGCTCTGATCTCTTAAGAGTCTCAAAATTCCTTTTGGAGAAAATTTGTTGGGGAAATGTATTCCAGGTTCTTTGGGTTCCAATGTGACCCAAAGCTCGATTAATCTTCTTGGCTCTAGTGAGTTTTTTTTAATTCTTTTAGACTCGTGTTTTTTTTGACGTGCACATGAAGAATCGCCTAAACTTAAGATCCAGATGTATTATTTTTGTACTTTGAACATAAAGTGTGTCCAAGATAAATAGTGTTAATTGAGAGTAAAAAAAAATCAGTGACATTTATCTCTCTTAAGTTGAAGGTTCTGCTGGCTTCGTTTGCTACCACTGGAGAGAAGACTGTAGCTGCTGTTATGTCACCCAAGAATGCGACTGTAAGTAAAAATAAGACTGCTCTGTCACATCTATTTATCTGGGTGTAAGTAGTATAAACTTTTAGTTTTAGTGAATATCAGTGAATAATTCTGGGTTTAGTCTGGCATTTTATGGAAGTGAGAAGCGAATGGATGAATGCCCTTCCTCAAATAAATGAATAATAAAAGTGATTACCTGTTACCTCCCCACAGGCTTACAGTATAAACCTCTTTAGCGCTGACACTGGGCGCAGACTTCTTGACACAACTCTGATTTTCCCTGTGGATCCTAACGGAGGCAAACCAGAGCGGGTAAAATTAACTTATTTTGCTTCCAGTTTTCATGCATTAAAATTATCTCACCACTGCTGGGCCATTAGTTTATCACATTTATGAGTTTAAGAAGCCTTTTTAATAGTGGTATCAACTTACATCCTGTTTGCAGCTGCATGTCCAAGCATTCCTGAAGAAGGATGACTCTGTTGGCTACAGGGTCATGGTGCAGACAGAAGACCACGCACTGACTTTCATACAACAACCAGGTAGGATGAAGCAAGGAAAGGGAGTGATGTTAGTCTTCAGTATTTGCATTTTCAGTCCTAGAATGAACTGTTCTGAATGCTATGGGGCAAATATGCCTGATTCTTTAGTCTTTATTACAGCTTTCTCTAGAGTTATACGAATGAACTCCACAGTTCTTTCAGAATGAGTATGTTGCAGCTTAATTGAGACTTATTTTCCTCTTGAAGCAGATTGTAAACACGAGTAAAGATGCCCTCACCATGCAATCTTATGCTTCACTGGCAGCGAGCAATGTTGTAGCTCCGGTCTGACATTCCCCAACTCTAGTGTGGCTTGCTTGGCCAAAATCTTGACTCAGAACTCTGCGTCTCTTTGTTGGTTTCATTGTTAAAAGAGGATGTGTCTGGAAGGTTTAACTGAAAGGACACACCAGCCTCCTATTTGTACAAATCCTTTGACGAGAGAGCCCCTTATGTCATTTTCAGGGTTTTCGCGACACTGGAGCCTATCCCAGCAGTCAGTTGGTGATGGGTGGGTTCACCAGTAGGTTTCCTGGCCAATCACGTGCATGTATGCGCTGTATAAAGTGACCGTTTAACCCTACATGCACATTTTTGTATCGCAGGGGAAAAAAAAAATCAACATGCACACAGGAGGAATGTCCACACGTCGCAAATTTAGGCCATAGCCGGGATTTGAACCGGCAAGCTCCTTGCTGTGAGGCGAGAGGTGGACCTGAACAATGACCAGAGATTGCTCAACAATTATGTGGAGCCTGAATAGAGCTGCCCTCTTCTAAAGAAAGTCAGGATCACATACTGTACTGAAAGGTTGTCGTCTCCTCCCACCGTTATTCTCGTCCACTTCCCAGGAGAGTCTTAGTCATGTAGGAGCCCAGAGTTCATAGTAGCAGAGGTATTTCCTTGCTGTGCTAAGTATTGCATTTTCTGTCCTATTTTTTAAGGCCATATTTTATATTGCCAATGTTTTCATTCATAGATAAAAAAAAATCTAGGTGAGCTCTTAAAGGTAGACTGTCTTTCACTCTGTCTGCTTTTATAAAAATGTCACTCTTGTCTTGTTGGTTTTTGAGAGCTAACAGGTCCATGATCTTTCCAGAATACGAATTAGTGAGCCATGCTTTGCCCCCCCTGGCGACATTAAAACATACGCTGCCTTTTAATCATGATAAATAACTCCAGACTCCCAGATTTCCCTGTGTGCAAATAGCTCTGGCCTTTTCCACAGGCCCTAGGGGAACAGAATGCCATGTTGTGGCATTAACGGAAAGCCCTGAACCCTGTAGGATTTCACAGGGTGTGGAGGGTAGAACGAGTGATTGCGGCGGAGTAATGAGTCTCTTTTTCCAGGGCGTGTAATGTGGACAAGAGAGGAGGCCTTGTCAGATGTGGTGACAATGGAAATGGTGGATCTGCCCCTCACTGGGACGCAAGCTGAGCTGGAGGGCGAGTTCGGCAAAAAGGCCGGTAAATGCTTCAACGTTTGTCCCAAATTTAGGAAATGAGCCAATGTTGTTGTTTTTTTTTTTCTCCCAAGTTGTTTTTGGCCGACGGCCATTTTTACCAAGTAGGTCTTAAATGGCTTGCGGTTGTGATTCACCTGGTTGGTTTGTTATCTTCACTCTTGTTTTGTTCTGTCTTGATTGCTGCGCATGGATTCAGCCATCCAAGGTAACGCGCCTCTCTTCACAGTTTGTTTGTGTTGGCCATCTCTATAAATGTTAGCGGCACGTGTTAAAGCCAAATCATTTAACCTTCTCTGTGATGGAGATGCACCGATCAGACTTTGTCATACCGGTCACTTTAAGAACTATAAAGAACGATAAATAAAGCATTCAGAAATGTTTTCTCTTGCCTTACTGCTGTCATCAGTTATTCATATTAGGAGCAGAGGTGATTTCTTGTCATTTGTTTATAAGCACAGTGCCTGTAAAGGCTTTAGAAAAAAGGTTTTAAAACAAAGTGATCAGTGTTTACATTTTAAACTGTATTTAACTTGTTGCATCAGCACAGCTAGCATTTCTAATACCACAGTATCATATTGTAGATGAGCTGAAATTTCCAAAAAGCTGCAAACATTTCCAAAGCAACTTTGCTATATTCCGATTAGCCTTCCTGTTCTCTGCTGATAATGTCTACTTCTCTCACTTTTCCCTGCCTGATTCCATTAACATGTTGTAGAAAAAGGTTTCCGTTTATCTACGTGTTTGCCTCTGAGCGCAATCTCTTTATTTTACATACCTAACTAATGTTAAAACGGCAAACCTTGAGCCTTTTTTTGGCCAGCATGACCTGATGCTGGCCGAAAAAAGCCGGAAAAAAAACCTGATTGCGCTCAACGTACGATGTGTTCACTGATCTGGAAAAAACATTGGATATTTGAGCTTCCGAGCAGCCAGTCAAAGGGTCAGAGCAGATCTAGCTGAAAATCGACATATTCAGTCACCAGATGATGTTCAAAGTGCTTCTCCTTTTAGTTTAGTCATCCATATTCTCCAAGAAGATGGTTGTATCTTGTTCCATTGAGTTTAGTTAAAATATGTGAATTATGACTCTTGGCGCTTAAAGTAGAGAACATATTTGTCCTTTCTTTAACTCTCCCAGATGGGTTGTTGTCTATGGTGTTGAAGAGGCTCTCGTCTCAGCTCATCATGCTGCAGGCCTGGATCGCTCACCTCTGGAAGCTGTTCTACGACGCCCGAAAACCCCGCAGTCAGGTCAAGAACGAAGTCTCCATCGAGAACCTGTCCAGGGACGAGTTCAACCTGCAGAAGATGATGGTTATGGTTACGTCATCCGGGAAGGTAAGCGCTCACCCTCCTATTGTCCCGTGTTTGTTTGTTTTTTTAGGGATGAGCTGGGGGGCATGAGCGTGGTTAGACCGGATCTGCTGAACGCGCTTTGAGTTCAGACCGTGTCCATAAAACGGGAGCTTCGAGGGATGTTTCTGTGCTCCTGATTCTTGGTTTTCTTTTCCCGTTAAGCTGTTTGGGATCGACAGCAAGACTGGGGGGATTTTGTGGAAGCACTACCTCGACAACGTCCCGTCGAACGCCGCTTTTAAATTAATGGTTCAGCGCACCACGGCGCACTTCCCTCACCCTCCGCAGTGCACGCTGCTCATCAAAGACAAGGTATCTAATAACAAAGAGTTTAACCCTTCAGGTCACTGGCTTTTATTTTATTCTAAAACCTGTGACCACAATTAGGTAAAGGACAACCATCTGGCACAAAAAGTGCTCGTCTAGCCCGTGTTACACAGCAGAAAAGGTTTATTAATAATACATGCTTGTCTTTGTCGCAGGACACGGGCCTGGCCACGCTTCATGTGTTTAACCCCATCTTTGGAAGGAGAAGTCAGGTCACACCACCCGCCCTACCTCAGCCCATTCTCCAGTCACTGATGCTCCCACTCATTGACCAGGATTATGCCAAAGTCCTGCTCCTCGTCGATGACCAGTACAAGGTCTGCAGCAAGTACCAAAACGGATCAGCACCTCTTATCGTCAGCTATGCATTATGCACAGGCCTATAATCACGTGAGATAGTTGCACTGCAAAAACAGACCTAAAAATAAGTAAAAAGTGTTGTTTTTTTTCTAGATTTGAGCTGGTAAATAAGATTATCTGCCAATGCAATGAGTATTTTAACCACTAAAATAAGATAACTAGACATCCTGCACTTGAAATAAGATGATGGAGATGAGTTGTTCCGATTTTAAGTGCATAAATCTTATTCCATTGGCAGATCATCTGATTTACCTGCTCAAATCAAGGACAGATACATTCATTTTAAGACAATTTTACTTATTTTTAGTTACGTTTTTGCAGTGCTTTAATTAAAGCCATTTCACGTTTACAACTGTGTCCTTATTATTGATTTTGTTGCAGGTTTCTGCCTTTCCTTCAACCAAGAATGTCCTGCAGCAGCTTCAGGAAACGGCTTCTTCCATCTTCTTTTTCATCGTCGACTCCAGTCAGGGAAGACTCTCTGGTTACAGACTGAGAACGGCAAGTTCATCTGTTGACGTCCCGTTTTATTCCCGCCGTAAACCAGCGTGAAATTATACTCGAACGTTAACCTTGGGGGATTTTTATGCTCTCAGGACTTGTCAACCGAGCAGGTCTGGGAGGTGGCCATTCCAACAGAAGTGCAGAAGATCGTCTTTGTTAAGGGCAAAAGGCCCAATGAGCACGTGCACTCACAGGGCAGAGTGATGGGAGACCGCAGTGTGCTGTATAAGGTACGATCTTCCTTTAAATGTAAAAAAGACTTCTAAAACGGCTACAATCACATTCCTTTTTGCCCACTCTGACTACAGACGGCTGTCATAATGTCTCATATTCAAATAGCAGTAATACAAATCTCTGTGTGCGCTCAGTATTAATCAGGATGGTGGCACAAACCCAGAAGGACCTCTCCAACGATGTGAGAAGGTTCTCCATCCTGCGTTTTAACATCTGTGCCCGTCGACCTTTCTGTCCTGCACATGTAGACAATTTTCCTTCCCAGTCAGGAATCTGACTTAATCATTTTCCAGCTCTGGATAAATGTGTATAAAAGAAACAAATCTCTATATTTCCACTTTGTTTCAATGTGTAATAGTTGTATTCATCCATCCATTTAGCACCCATGTTTTTTTTTTTTTTAGATAAATTTTTAAAGTTTGGCCACAGTAGAAACATTTCTCATAACTTTTCATCGTAAAAATGTCTTTATTTATACTTTAAGCCTTGGCAGGAACCTCTGGAAATAAGGTGTTGAGTTTGGCTATTTTATTTGGATAAAGTGGGGAACCATGTGCTAAGCTTTGTGAGGAATTTTAGCAGTTGTGTCTGTTTCTAATTATGCTGGATGGTCAGGTGAGCCGATGCATTTTTAGACCCCATCGCTACATGGGTAGTCTTCCAAAATCCTGTTTATTTCCCCCGGAACATATTTTTCCATTTTGCCACTGCAAAAGGGGAACTAAAATTAAGTAAATCTTTCTTGAAATTAGTGCATTTTTTTTTCTTGATTTTAGCAGGTAAATAAGATTATTTGCCAATGGTATAACATTTTTGCACTTAAAGTTGGAACAATTTATCTCCATTATCATTTTTCAAGTTCAGAATATCTAATTATCTTATTTTAGGGGTAGAACTACTAATCCCATTGGCAAATAGTCTTATTTACTTGCTCAAATCAATGAAAAATAGACTAATTTCTTGAAAATTTTACTGACTTTTAGTTCCCCTTTTGCAGTGACCGCAATTCAAAGTATTTAAATGGTTTAAATGTTATTTTTTTATCTTCCTGTTGATAGTACCTGAACCCAAATCTGCTGGCCGTGGTGACCGAAAGCACAGACTTGCATCAGGAGCGCAGCTTCATCGGGATCCTGCTGATCGATGGCGTGACCGGTCGGATCATCCATAAGGCTGTTCAGAGGAAAGCCAGAGGACCGGTGCATGTTGTGCACTCTGAAAACTGGGTTGTGGTAAGCAAGGAGAGATGTGTGAGGTCCCTAATGGCCACGCCCGTCCTTCGTTTTGTAGATGTGTAGTATCTGCAGCTCCCTAATTATCAGCAGGTAAAACCTTCAGGGCGAAATCATCTGTTATTCTTATCTTCCCATGCTGTCTCTGTCAGTATGAATACTGGAGCACAAAGTCTCGCAGGAATGAGTTCTCTGTAATTGAACTTTACGAGGGGATGGAGCTGTACAACAGCACGGTGTTCAGCTCGCTGGATCGGCCGCACGCTCCTCAGGTACTCCAGCAGTCTTACATCTTCCCCTCTTTCATCTCCACCATGGAGGCCACCCTGACTGAGAAGGGCATCACCAGTCGCCATTTGCTCAGTAAGTTTACTAATGTTGTCCTCTCCAAACGGTAAACCACCACGTTTAACACCTTTTTGTAAACATTTTTTTTTTCCATTTGTCACAGTTGGTCTGCCGTCCGGGGGGATTCTGTCGTTACCAAAGATGTTCCTGGACCCACGCAGGCCAGAAATCGTGTCTGAGCAGACGCGGTAAGTCTAGTCGGATGAGGTCTAACGCTGAGCTGATTTACAGCGTTTGGCAAAGGCAGCCATGCATTAAAATACATTTTATATGGCGTTTTCTGTGGCTATACCAGCACAAAGTAGTTCATATTTATTACAGGACTGTCTCAGAAAATTAGAATATTGTGATAAAGTTCTTTATTTTCTGTAATGCAATTAAAAAACATGAAATGTCATACAATCTGGATTCATTACAAATCAACTGAAATATCGCAAGCCTTTTATTGTTTTAATAACGCTGATTATGGCGTACAGCTGAAGTAAACCCAAATATCCTATCTCTAAATATTAGAATATCGTGAAAAAGTATACTAGTAGGCTATTCAACTAATCACTTGAATCGTCTAATTAACTCGAAACACTGCAGGGTTTCCTGAGCCTTGAAAAACACTCAGCCTGGTTCAGTAAACTAAATCACAAGTATGGTAGTGGTTAAGAGACGACATAAGATTCTCACAGTAACTGGTGTACTGACCATGGCATTACTGTCCTTGATTGGCCTGCCAATTCCCCTGACCTGAACCCCATAGAGAATTTGTGGGGTATTGTGAAGAAGAAGCTGAAAGACACCAGAGCCAACAATGCAAATGAGCTAAAGGCCGCTATTGAAGCATCCTGGGCATCCATAACACCTCAGCAATGCCACAGGCTGATTGCCTCCATGCCACGCCGCATTGATGCAGTAATCTGTGCAAAAGGATTCCCAACCAAGTACTGAGTGCATTAATGGACATTTTCAAATGTTTGATTTTGTTTTGCTGTTATAATTGTTTTTTAACTTGGTCTGAGGTAATGTTCTAATATTTTGAGATAGGATTTTTGAGTTTTCTTCAGCTGTACGCCATAATCAGCGATATTAAAACAATAAAAGGCTTGCGATATTTCAGTTGATTTGTAATGAATCCAGAATGTATGACAATTCATGTTTTTTTAATTGCATTACAGAAAATAAAGAACTTTATCACAATATTCTAATTTTCTGAGACAGTCCTGTATATGGAAGGACATTTGTACACACTTTCTGAGGATTAATACAATCATAACAGCACTCAGGCTTGTAAAAGATTGTGAAAATAAGCTATGGTTTTCCTTCCACTTCACAATTATGCACAACTTTGTGTTGGACTATCACAGAAATGTTATAGAAAATGGGGGGGGAAAGTCTGACATGGGCACTTTCTGTTCCAGGGAAGAAAACCTGATACCGTACGCACCAGAGCTGATCATCCGCACCGAGTGGTTCATCAACTACAACCAGACCGTGTCAAGAGTGCGAGGCATTTACACGGCCCCGTCCGGACTCGAGTCCACCTGCTTGGTGAGTCTGGTATTGAAATGCTAAACATTAACTAAAAATTACAAATTCTGTTTGTGTTTTAGCAAAAAAATGGCCTCTCTGAATTTAGCTGCGTTTCCAAATAGGTTAACCTGACTCCGCCAGATGGATTTGCTTCGCATATCCATCTGGAAACCTTCCGTTGAAGTAATTTTGGGAAGGGGCGAAAATACTGGTTAGCTGATTGGCCTATGTTGGTGATAGACGGGCCAAATAAACCAATCAGATCAACGAAGCATATGACGTACTAACAGCGACGACGAAAACACAACCACAAGCTCTTTCCGAAATCAGTCGGGAGAAGAGCAAAAACATCTTTTCCTCTGAGAAAAGCCTCCAGAGCAGTGTTTTGCTCTTCTTTCAGTGAAGAAATACTCTGTAATTCCGATAAAACTTGCTCGATAGCCACGCTAACGCTAGTTTCATCGGCTGAAGCCGCCATGTTGTTTAGACTGAACTGACGCGCTTCTCGTTGCGTCACACCTCAACCCGCCTCAAAGCCAACGCTGATTGGACGTTCGTTTGGTGAACGGCTCCAAATTTTCTTCAACGGAGAGTAGCCAGACTGATCTGCGAGTGAAACCTTGAAAGCTCGCGAGATCAGGATGGTCTCACGAGGCTACAAATAGGTAGCTTCTAATATCTAGTATTTTCGATTTAAAATGTCAATATTTATAGAATAAAGCCATGCCAGCCCTCTATGGTATGTGTTGTGATGCTGTTTAGGAAGAAATGTCTGCAGTGTTGTTAGGTTTTTAAGACAACCAGAATAATCAGGATCTAAGGAGACACTTCAACCAGGACGTGTGTGTGGTTGTGTTCGTCTACGGCATAAACGGCAGGCCTAAGCTGATCTAAGAGTTCAGTGGGTTTTCAGGCAGGCCGTTCCATCCTCCCAGCTATAGGATAGTGTTTGGTCTTTAATAATGGAGACACTGGCTGATCCTGTTATCCATCAGTATTCATCCTGTTTTTCCTGACTGAATTTATTTCCCCAGTGTCGGGCATTAAGAATGAATTATGCGCGAAATCTTTTCTTTTTTTTTTACATTTATTTTGCTCTCCAGGTGGTGGCATATGGTCTGGACATCTACCAGACCCGCGTGTATCCCTCGAAGCAGTTTGACGTGCTGAAGGACGACTACGACTACATGCTCATCAGCAGCGTCCTCTTCGCCCTTTTCTTCGCCACCATGATCAGCAAACGCCTGGCAGAAGTCAAACTGCTCAACCGGGCCTGGCGGTAAAGGCGACCGCATCGAGTCCCGCACCTGAGAGCGCCGCGGCTTGTACGGAGGCCCTCGCTCCGAGGAGAGGAGAGGAGACTGCTGGGGCTGAGCCTGCAGGGGGAAACACAGGCCCAACGTTCAATAAGGCCCTTAAGGAACTGCAGGGGACGGTGGGGAGGGGGTGAAACAAGGGGTTACAAAAAGGTTTTATGTGTTTTTTTTTGTTTTTTAACTTATTTTGCAAAAAGACTTAAATGCTCCATGATAGAAACATCTTTCCCCCACATCACTTTTAATAAATGTTGAACACATAATTAACTCCAAATTAATTTAACAGACTTGGGGTTATTAAATTATACTTGTCCAGTTAGGTGCTTATATATCGTTTATTCTTTAGAAATCGTACATAATTCAGCAGTTCTAAAGGAAAGCTTGTAAGAAATTAGAAAAATCAGAGCAGAGGAGGAAGAAAACTGATTGTGAGCCTTAATGGTTTGTGCTAAATTGCCTTGATGTAGTTTTGAACTGATGGTAGAGGAGCTGAACTCTGATGATGATCTCTGGTCAGCCGCTGAGATTACTAACAGAAGGTGCTGTTATTAAATTAAAGGAAAATATCCAACAGTAGACTTGATTTTTTTTTTTTTTTTTTTTTTTCCTGTTTTGAGCCATTAAAATCTTTTAAAGAACTCCAGAATGTTTTCCTTTTCTTTCCAAAAGCCTAAAAGATATTGAAGCGTTAAACTCCTCCAATATGAGTCACTTTACATGTGAACATTATGCATTCTGGTGTCTGTGTGCAGGATTTTCACGTGTTCGGTCACACTTACACCCGTTTCATTAGCATCTGGCAGAAAGATCACACACAAAATTACACAATGAATAAGTTATTTATTTAATTAAATAGACCATGAAACAATATTACAATCTGCAGCCTTTCTAGGGCCTAAATCCATGTTGAACCTTCATAAGGACTTCCACGAAGTCGGCGTAACAAAGGTTGTAAACGTGAGTCTGAACCTCAGCAGTGTAAACCTAACGGGATTTCATCTCCATCCACAGATCTTTGTCGAATAAATCTCAACATTTCAACACGTTAACACTACGTGTGCACATGGGAACAAATGATTATCATAAACGTGACAGCTGATTAGAGCTAAACAGGCCTCTTGTTTAAAAAAAATATATAAAAACTCAACCGCTAAAGGAAAGTAGGAGACTACGTATAAATGCAGGAATGGTAAAATTAAATTAAGAGCGCTGATGCCTCATTTTGATTTCCCATCAGTCTTGAGGTGCTGGTTTGTGAACCTTTCATTATAATATGTGCAAGTTGGACACTAATGCAACAAAATTACACAAGTTGGATGGTTACGCCTTAAAAATCGGTTAATAATCAGAAACAAGCAAATCCATTTCCAAAATCCAAACCTGAAAACATGACATTTTAAGCTATGAGTCCAATCAGCTGATGTCTCTAGCTCCGTAGGGTGTTTTACAAAGCAAACCCTTCACTGTCACATTTACCATAACTCTAAATGTTTAAAACGATTTGGCAAAATATCACACGTATAAATATACTAGACCCCTCGAGTACTATTACAAAAACTTGTGCAATCAGTCATAAAAACAAGCCCAGCTTGTACATTTTAAATCATTCGCTCTCTTAAGAAAAAAAAAAACTGAATCAATTCAGGCTGGTTTTAGTGGCATTAAGAACAAATTTAGGATTAAACACGACTCAGTGATTACACGCAGAAAACCGCAGGACGAGTACATCTCAGTAAAGTAGAATATCATTAAAAGATTCACATTTTTTAACAAAATCACTGATCCAATTTCTCAGAAAACGTAAATGTATGACCAATAAAAAAGCGGTTTTAAATCTATTAATGTTTTGTTATGGCCACCAGGGTAGAGCTGTTTTTTTTTCCAGAGAGCTGGATGGAAACAGTCCGTTGGCAGAAGCAGCAGGGAAACCCGCAGGCTTGACAGGGTTCTGAAGCAAAGTCCATTTCTGAATTTTTTGGGAGACCCACAAGGTGTGGACTGCAGCAACACCGGAAAGATCATGGACGTACTTCTCAGTAGGCTGATACTTCTGTATATAAAAAAAATCTTTTACCTATTGGTCTTATGTAATATTCAAGTTTTCTGAGAAACCGAATTTTGAGTATTTGTTAACTGTGAAGCCAGAATCACCTAAATCAACAGAAATGCATCACTGTGAGGAATAATTACCTACTGTCTGAGATCTTTTTTTTCTTCTTATTGAGTTACAGAAATTACTGATATTGTAATTTATTGAGACGTACTTAGTCGTGACGAGTTGTTACATGAGGTAAGTATTTTTCCTCCACCACTAGGGAAACGCTCTAATACTGTAGATTATTGGCGCAGGGTGAACAGTGAAAAAAAAACATCTCTGGAAAAAAATACTGACCGGTAGGATATTCAGTCGAAAACATCACAGTGAAACCAAAAGATAAAATAATCGATTGACAGGAAAATACCATAAGTACAGCAGTGTATGGTGTACACGTTAGAGGGGCCGGTCAGGCATGGGCCGAGGTTCTGCTTTACCGTCCCAGCGGTTCCTGGTCCTTTTAATAAAAAGGTACCAGAGAAAGTGCTGGGGTATTAAATAATGCGGCGCTGCCCCCTTTCCCACCGGTCGCTTTGTACTGCCAGTCAGCTGGCTGAAAAGAAAGGTTACTGCTGATAACAAAAATTGCATTTTTTTTGGTCAAATTTTATTCGACGAAAATGTAAAAATGCTGAGTAGATGCATGTGTTTCACATTGGTTTAAGATTAAATGGGATTAATTATTGTTCATTTGGCCCATAACATTTTGCCTTTCAGTATTTTGCTTTTTTGATTTATTGACTGAACGCACATAAACATAAAAAAAAAGAAAATGAAAAGAAATAAAAGCCATATCGCCCTTAAATCTGAGGTGGAACTGGCCCTGTGCTCCTTAAACCAGGTTTGTTTAAACTGCCAAACAGCACACTAAAACTTTGGGTTTTTTTTCCTTCTTTATATAAAAAGGTGCCAAAGTTCACAATTTGCGCTTTGAAGAAGTTCCTCGTAGTTTTGGACACTTCCGATATTTTCATAGACCAGATTCCTGAAAAGCTGTGAGACTGTGCTAAGCAACAAGCACACATCGGCAGTCGGTTTCAGCATTCACGATTTGTTTGAGCTTAAGTGATTAATAGTTTAGCAGTTCACGGTTAAAACCTGAAAAATTATTTAGGTAGACAGCCCGGCTAAGCTAGCAGCTGATGACATCTTGATGGTCTCCTAATGTCACTCTATAAAGAGCAGAAAGGCAAAAAGGTCAAATATTCTGCACAGGATGTTCCTAATTTTGTTATTAAGATCAAGAAACTGCATTTTTTTGGACCTAAAAGTGAGACGGTGACCGGCCCATGCCTAACGTCAGCTACTGTTTCTGTATTCACTGGAAGGTTTCTATCTCTTCTGCCAGACACAGCCGGTCCTGCCGGGCTCGCTGAGGAGCCGCGCCCGTGGCTCGGCGTGAGCAGGCCGCCCCGGCGGCAGCAGGATGTAATGCGTGGCGCTGGCCTGCTTGCCGTCCTTCAGAATGGGGACGATGCAGGGCGAGAACTGGGCGGCGGGCGGCGCCCTTTCGCTCTGCTGTCTCTGTAAAGTCTTACTCACATAATTCGGATTAGCAGCGAAGCTCTGAGTGACGGGCATCACTCCGTTGATGTAAATGGGGAGGCTTTTGGGGCTCGGGGTGCGCGGCGGGCAGGGCGGGACCAAGGGCACCCTTGGGGGGACTTTGGGGGGCTTGTCGTCGTCGTTGCGGCTGCCGGGCTTCCAGAGAGCTGAGGGTTTGGGCGGGATGGGGATACGGGGAGGGATTTGAGGTTTCTCAGGGGGGATGGGGGGAGAAAGAGGCCCCGAAGAGGAAAACGGGTTTCTGGGTGATGATTGGGGTTGCTCTGATTGTTTTTCTCCAAAGGCAGCCATGACAGCAGACATTTCATGCTGGTTGTCTCTCTTCTCGTGAGCAAAGTAATGCAAGTTATCGGCCGCCATCCTGCCTCCTCCACCCAGCGGTCTGTCCTCTCTGCTTGGCCAAGAGAAAGCCAGCGAGTCTCTCCCAGCGGGCCTGATCCCCAGTGAGCTCCCCCGGTAAGCGCTGTTAACCTGACCGCAGTCTTTGTCGCTGCCTCTGGTTATGGCCTTTGGGCAGCTTTTAGGCAGGAGGCGCTGGCGGTCGCTGGTGAAAAACTCAACCTCGCTGTCTGCAGCTTCGTCTGACATAAGGTCCTCAGGGTCAGGCGGCGGCGGCGGCGGCAGCGGCAGCGGTTTGGCCTCTTTCTGACGGCCTCTTCTCTGGGAGGAAGGGACCACCTGGTCTCCCTCGCAGGGCCGCAGGGCGTGACCCGACGCCGGGCGGTAAGCCTCCGAGTAGAAAGCAGGGAAGGAGATGCCGGCTGTGGAGGGAAGGAGACGCAAAGCATTAAAACCAAATAAGTTTCCCCCCCAAACTACCCCTTTAACTGGGAACTCGTTTTAGCTGACATGAAGTTTCCCGCAGAGGCGAGCAAAACAAAAAAAAAAAACAACACTCACAGAGGAAGAAACATGGAAAAAACAAGTCACAGTGAACACAGATAGAGGACAGGAAACCAGAGTGAAAACAGCCGCCTAGCCTATCCCCTTCTTCGTCAAACATCAGTCACAACACCCTGATTAACACAGGAAGCGTCATTATCTGCAGGGCGGCCCGCAATCTCAGCCGAGCTTCCCATAACCTTCTCCGTGGAAACATCCATCATGCCCCAGACTGCCGGAACAGCTGGTGACCAAAGAGCGATAGCTTCAACTCCTCCTGCTGCGATACGCAGCTCAGCGCCCTGATGCACACTCACCCGCTCCTTCTGAGGCTTTTTTTATTAGACAAACAAGGTTAAACCCAAGAAAATAGTCTCTGACGCTATCTATCTATCTATCTATCTATCTATCTATCTATCTATCTATCTATCTATCTATAGTTCAACTGGTTGTAAAATTAGAAAGAGTAATTCCCAATGATTTTTGAAAAAGAAAGTAAATACTGATAGAGACACCACTCTACTCACTCGGTTGACGATGTGTAAAAATCCTTAAATTAAATACAAAACAATGACGTTGACATTTTTTTTTATAATTTCCACATTTGATTATATTTAATGTGGAGAAATATCCTATATTGAGCTATAATTCACCCTATTTTTTTAATATCCCTAACAAAACCTAGGCATTTTTTTGTACAAATAAATAAACTCAAAAAGTACAGTTTACCTATACTTTATTTATTTTTTTTATTATTCAGAGTATCTAGAAACTTATCTAATTATCAGTCCACAATTTTCTGATTCTTGGGGTATAAATATGATGTTACGCAGAGATAAAAATAATTTAGGCACGTGTTAAATTTTCCCATTTAAAATCGACACATACACTTAATACAAAATTACTCAAAATAAAGTTTGTTTACTTTTCCTGAAATTGTGGGTGTGAGGGGGATGTAGTTACTGTACAACAAGTTACACGCAGCAGTAAGACGTGACTCACAGTTAAACTCCTTGGCCATTTGCTGCTGCTGCTGCAGCTCCTGCAGGTCGTGGTCCATGTCGGCGCTCAGGCCGAAGCACACCCTGCAAAGCAAAGCAAAGCTGACAAATCCGCACAGAGCTGTGACAGCGTGTGAATGATTCCTACGTGTAACCGGCTGTCAATCAGTCATTGCATGCTGAACGACAACAACGGGGCATTCTCCACCTGCAAATAGGCTCCACATGCTTTTTTCATTCTTTTACAGGTTAAATGAAATCTGTAAACACTTTTAACCAGACATCTAAGTGAATATTACATCGCTTTAATTGATCCCACTGATTCGCTTTGAGCAGCGATTATTAGTTGTCTGTGTGAAGGAGCTTTGCTCTGCTGCCTTTATAAAGATTTTTGGGGCCATTTTCCAAACAAAACACAACGTGATCTAACCCATAAATATAGAAACGTTTATTTTCATATTTTTATATATATATAGATATATATATATATATATATATATATATATATATATATATATATATATATAGATATATATATATATATATATATATATATATATATATATATATATATATATATATATATATATATATATATATATATATATATATATATACACACACACACATATATCTTGGAGTATTGTATTGTTTAAGTGTTCCATTTATTTTTTTGAGCAGTATATCTATATATATATATATATATATATATATATATATATATATATATATATATATATATATATATATATATATATTGCAAAAACGGATCTAAGAACAAGTAAAATGTTCTTAAAGTTAGTCTATTCGTCCTTGATTTGAGCCAGTAGATAAGATTATCTGCTAATGGAATGAGTATCTTTGCCCCTAAAATAAGATAATTAGACATCCTGCACTTGAAATAAGATGATGGAGATGAATTGTTCCTATTTTAAGTGGAAAAATCTCATTCCATTGGCAAATCATCTTATTTAGCTGCTCAAATCAAGAACAAATGCACTCATTTACAGGAATTTTACCTATTTTTAGTTCTGTTTTTGCAGTATATATATATATATATATATATATATATATATATATATATATATATATATATATATATATATATATATATATATATATAAAAATAAAAAAGAAGCATATGTTTACCTGTGCAGGTCTTGGCCCCAGTAGTTCTTTTGATTTCCGTCCATGTTGTGCTTCTAACAGTCCAGGTCCGAATGGTTTTGATGCAAAGCTCTGGCACCGGTCCGCTTCATCGAACCCATCGCGGGATCATTTTTAGGCAGCAGCTGCAGCAACAAGCTGTAAAAGACACACAGAGACCTGTTTGAGCTGCCGAGGTAAAATTATACAGCGAGGACTGAAAGAAAACAAACCCTCTTTCATGCGTGGCTTATGGGCATTACCTCTGCTTTGGCTTCAGCAGGATTTAGGGGTGTGATAAAGCCCACGATAAAGCTGCATGTACTGGGTATACGGTTAAATCTTCCAACCCCTCCAGCTACACCAGGCAATTAAAGGGCCCTCTAACCTGATTAGATACTGTAGGAGAAGCAGGAACAGAAGAACGTATGCCTCATATACATTAATAAAGCCTTTCTGCAGCAGTAAAAACGGTGCGATTTAATAATAGCTGGGCAGGAAGCTGAACATTTGAAACGGCGTACGACGCAGTGTGGTGAAAAACATTTTAAATCGCCCGTGTTTTTCTTTAAAGTCGGATCTCTTGTCACCGTCGAAGGCCTTGGTTGATACGCTTTTCGCCGCTATTCTCATTTCCTGTCCAGTCCTTATCACAACAACAGCCACTCAAAGACATATCACGCTGGTTCAACTTCAAAATAAAACAACTTTTGTTGGACGAGTCGTCTCAACTCAACAACAATTAAGTTGATATTGTAATTCTTTTACAGTTTATCCAAACCAACACAATTTAACATGACGCCTGCAAAGCCTGATCACATTCAACCTAAATAAAGACTAAGGTTTGGATCATAAATCGATAAGACAATGTTAGCATCACCAGTTCAGTTATATACAGCGCCTCGCAGATGTTTTCACATCTTTTGTAGGTTTTCCCACATTTTTAATCACAGCACAACCAGGAAATTCAATGCAATTTAAACGGGTTTTCATTCGATAGATCAACACCAAGTAGTGAATAATGGTGAAAGGAAAAGACAGTTTGAATTTCTTTTCACCAACAAACAACCTGAAGTTTTTACTACATGCAGTCTCTTATTTGTATTTAAATTCCAGCGCGACCAATTGTCCGTAGAAGAAAGTCACACACTGATCTACGATGAAAGCGAAAGAAAGAAGTCCCATTCCAGTTTTTTTTTTTTTAAGTAGGGGATACAGAAACCACGTGGAAGACTGATTTACTGCAAACACTGATCTAAAAATAAGTAAAATGTTCTTAAAGTTGGTGTATTTGTCCTTAATTTGAGCAGGTAAATAAGATTTTCTGCCAACGGAATGAGTATCTTGACCCCTAAAATAAGATAATTAGACATCCTGCACTTGAAATAAGATGATGGAGATAAGTTGTTCCTATTTTAAGTGCAAAAATCTTATTCCATTGGCAAATCATCTTATTTTCCTGCTCAAATCAAGGACAAACACACTCATTTTAAAGGACAATTTACTTATTTTAAGTTCCGTGTTTTGCAGTGAGGAAAAAGAAAAAGAAAACCTGCGAGGATGGGATTCTTCCTTAGCGACAAGGAAGCTGGCCAGAGCTGATGGGAAGATGAATCCCGGCAGAAAACTTGTTTACATGCATGCATCCAGCCAGAGCTACAGTGGAGTTTAGATCCAAACACATTCATGCACTGCAAAAAGAGAACTAAAAAGAGATAAAAAAATTTCTTAAAATGAATGTATTTCTCCTTGATTTGAACGGGTAAATAATATTATTTGCCCGTTTTTTAAAAAATAGTATTTTTACCCCTAAAATAAGACAATTAGATATACTGCACTTGAAATAAAATGATGGCGATGAAATGTTCCTATTTTAAGCGTAAAGATCTTATTCCATTGGCAAATAATCTTATTTACCTGCTCAAATCAAAGAAAAATACTCTAATTTCGAGAAATATTTTTTGTAGTTCTATTTTTGCAGTGTGTATGAAACAATAACCTGTTGGTTTGAAAATTGATGCTCATGAACACTTTCCATTCAGTCCCACTGAGCCTGAGGTGTTTTGGAAAGAAAAACAGCCAACATTGACAGTCTTTACATGTAAAAAAAATAAATAAAAAAAAAGCCAACCTTGTAGCTTTTTGCTTCCACTTCACAATAATCTGCTACTTTGTATTGGTGCATCATGCTAAACCCTGATAAAATACAGTAAAGTGTGTGGTTGTGAGGAGACAAAATGAGGAAAGTTTCAACGTGTATGAAAACCATAGCCAGGCACAGCACATTTACGTATTTATCAAAACTGGACAGTTTTGATGAATACTGGACATCAAAACTGGACAGCCACCAAATACACACAGTCTATTTTCACTACTGCTCAGGGCGCGCTTAAAAAAGACGAGTAAGTTGTTTGGTCTCCGTACGACTCCACTCGGTACATCATACCTCACAGACGTGTGGCAAAACCCTTTAAATGATCAGCTGCTGGACTTAAAAAAAAAAAAAAAAAAAAACTTTGAAAGACCTGCAGAGCTCCTGATGAACTTATTCGTCAGGTCGTCTTTAAGAGGAAACAGGAACACTCTTAAAATCTGTATACACAAAAAAATGCTGACGCTTTAAAACTAACCCCCCTTCTTATTTTTTCAGGCACAAACACATGAAACATGCTGTACTTGTGCACAATTTTCGTGGAAGCAAATTTGAAAAAAAAAAAAGAAAAAAAAAAACCCCGACAACAACAGCCTCTAGTAAATGACTGAAGTGTGCTCCAGCCCAGCTGCTGAACAGTATGTTTCTCTTTGTACTCTCGGGCCGTTGCGCAACCTCTGGGTCAGATGTGGGAGGGAGACGGCTCTGCTCGCCCTCCTTCCTCCCTCTCTCTCTCTTTCTCTCTCTCTCTCTCTCTCTCTCTCTCTCTCTTTGACCATGAAACACGGCAGCATCCGCCCGCTCAACAGGGGCTAGTTGTACGGCATTCCTCTGATGCCGGATCACAAACACAGCCCGAAAGCGCAGAGATCAAAACACAAAATGCAGTCTGAGCACAGCGGCTATCATCTGGCTGTTCACTAATCAGTTGAGGAACAAGTGTCCAGGTACCCTGAAATTTTCCTAAATCAGCCAGGACCATCAATCAGATCTTTTTTTCCCCCGTGTTGCCATGACTGGATCGAATTCCTCTTATTATTAAAGCAATGTGATTCGACACTTACTGAACAACGGGGAGCCTATCGCGTTAAAATCTAGACGCCTTAACTAGTTTATCATCCTCTGAAGCGGACAGTCCTGCTTCCTTTCATGTCAAATAAGAGATGTCTGAAAACTGAAGTGGGAAGCAAACAATTTAAAGCATGCCAAGATAAGCCCCCCCCCCCCCCCACACACACACACACACACACATCCAAACAAAACATTGGCTCATGTGTGTGTTTGAATATTAAAATCATCCCTAAACCAACCCGCCCGTGGCGTCATTTCCACCCGAGAGCCTCGGAAGGTGGAAGGCGCTGAACAATCAGGTATTCTGTGGGCCATTACTCAGCATCCATGAATGGAAGCACTCTCAGCCATGAATGGGCCTTTGTGCCACCCCGGTGCGGACTCGTCCAAGCCTGAAAAATCCAAGTGAACTCTCCCATGAGGTTAGGACGAGAGGTACGCCATGGAGACGGGCCGGCACGGCCAAAGCATGAGCCCAGCGGCCACACGGCTTCGGCGGGGTGAATGTGTGTGTGTGTGTGTGTGTGTGTGTCAGCGTGCTTGGAAAGGACGACCCGCAGGTTGCAGGAGAGGGTTTATTTTAGGTCATGCAGGAGGCTGATGCCTCACATTGGTCAGGCTATTATCTGGAGAGATGGGTATGGATGAGCTAATTGCTGAAGTGTGCTGGCACAAATTATGGGCTTTAAATTCACAAATAGTTACGTTGATCTGTATGCAGTGACATCTTAACCAACCAGCTTGAAGGGTTGTTTTTTTTTGTTTTTTAGCCACAAGAAGAAGAAAACAAAAGCTCATTCTGCAGCCTGTTTGCCAAAGGTTTAAAGCCACAAGGAAAAATAAATCTCATGTTTAATATATTTACTCAAGTTCCAGCCATTGTTATCCTCCTGCCACATTTATAGCCACATATCACACAACTTTACTTTCGGTTTACCCTGGAAAACATGTAGACGCCTCCGGCCAACTGTTTTAAAGTAGGGTTTTAAAGGAGATGAATAAAATCTAGAACCTGATTACACATTGTAAACCATTTAAAGAAAGACCAGACACGCCTAGGATCCAGTCCATAAAGTCACGTAGGCAACACAAAACAGGCCATGAAACAAGAGGCCTTCTGTTTCCCCTTCTAATAACACATTTCATTAAACTACGGCCAATAAATATGACAAAAAAATGGATTTAATTAGCAGAAAACACGTAATTCTACAGCTATGGTTCTCAAACTGTGGTGCAAGCAACACTCAGTATAAGAGTTTTTGTATGAAATATTTCTGAAATGAAAGCAAATGAACTGATGTAGTGGACAGCAGTTGTCCAGGATCAGTGCCGGCGACTACTCCTGCTCCGTTTCGTTATCCCAGTTCTTTTAGCACACCTCTTTATTTATAAAGCACCTTACAAAGAGCGATCCAAGGTGCTGTACCATAAAACCACCAATAAAAAGGTCCCAGCATGAACATACATAAAACAGCGAAGATTAAAAAAGAAGCAGTCACAATAACTAGGATAATAATAACACAATGATGTTAAGTCAAATCACACAGGGTCAAAGGGCGAGGAATAAGAGTGTGTTTTTAAAAACAGCGAGACAGGCCAACAGTGAGTTAGCCTGCCTAACACGTAGATGCAAAACCTTGTTCCGGTTCCAACTTTCCCAGCCAATGGGATTTTCTGATTGATCATCGACCAGGCTAACAGCTAGTAGGCTAACAGCTAGTAGGCTAACAGCTAATAGGCTAACAGCTAGTAGGCTAACAGCTAGAAGGCTAACAGCTAGTAGGCTAACAGCTAGTAGGCTAACAGCTAGTAGGCTAACAGCTAGTAGGCTAACAGCTAATAGACTAACAGCTAGTAGGCTAACAGCTAGTGGGCTAACAGCTAGTGGGCTAACAGCTAGTAGCGACCCTAGATGATACAAATGTGTTTTTGGCATTTTGTACTTTTGACGCTGCAACACGACATCCACTGAAGAAAGATGACTGGTAGTGTTTGTGTGAAAGATTGAGTGAAATATAAATCAAATAAAAATGGTAAATGGCACTTGTATAGCGCTTTATCAAGCCAACAACCCCAAGCTACATTAGCAGCCATAGCTGCCCTGGGGCAGACTCACAGAAGCAAGGCTGCCACACACCGGCGCCACCAGCAGGCGCCGGTGAAGTGTCTTGCCCAAGGACACAACCGAGACGGTCAGAGTGGGGGATTGAACCAGGCACCCGCTGGTTACAGGACGACCTCCCAAACTCTTGCGCCACTGTCGCCCATAGACATGTTTTACGCTGAAGATGGCGCCAACTGGTATGTGCAAAGGTGGCCATGTTGGATTTAAGTGATGAGGATAGGTGAAAATCTGACTCGTGGGGAGCTCTCTGTTGGTTTTCCTAATTTCAGACATGGAAACGTCTGAGCCAAAAACCTAAAACCATGATTTCCACAAGCCCATCACCTAATCATACAGAAAGAAACTGGACTCTGTATCATTGTGCTCTACGTTTTATCACTGGCTGGGAGATGTGGTCACCACAATCATCCGTACGCAGCTGCCACACTTCCTTCCCTTCCTGTTTGCAGACACACATACTCTGAGAATGAATGTATACCAGGACTACTTCCCCCTTAATGGGCTGCTGTTATGACCAGGTCCTGCACCCGGTATTGGACTGCGCTCCCATATTTGTCCCCAGAGGTATAACCGAACTGGGTGAGAGAGCGTTTAAACACGCTGCCCCCTCAGCCCGGAGGATTTTCACCAAACCATCGGAGCAAACGACACTCGGTGAACTACAAGCACGACTGAAGGACCACAAAGAAGAGAGCTTTTCAGTAATTCATATTTTGTCTGGTTTTTAGCTTTGTTTTATACTTTTAAAACTATTTGTCACTATATGAATTAAATTGTTGACACGTGTAAATTTTTTGCAGCCTTTAAAATATTTCCTTTCAATGTTGCAATGCACTTAGCTCCGTACATCTCCCCGTCCACTTCTAAACCAGCTTCCTATTCTGGCCGAAGAAAAGCATCCTCCTAGCATGATGCAGCTACCCGCACATGTCCCCCAGATTGTCCTGGACGGATGATCCCAACGGAGCTGTGAATCTCTGTAGCTCCTCCAGAGTCACCACCAGCCTCGCTTCTCTGTCGCTTACCCAGCCTGGCAGTTCAGGTGGACAGCCAAGTCTTGGTACATTGGCAGTTGTGCCATTCTATTTTCATAATTTTATTATGCAGATGGTGGATTTAACACAGCACTGAGATATCCAAAGCTTGTTATAACCTAACACTGTTTTCAGCTTCTCCACACTGACCTATCTTTTGGCTTCCTTGCTCTGCAGGATGCTGTGTGTTCACCATCGTTCTCTGTCACACATCTAAAACTTTGGTAGAACACACATCATTTGGTGAGTTTTTGTGCCAAGTAGTTCAAATGGATTTTTTTTGTTTGTTTTTTTTGGCGGTATCACGGTTTAAAAAGATAAAAAGTTGAATACATAAAACTACACTTTTCAGATTTTAATATATAAAATGTTTTAATAAATATATGTACATTTCTCTTCTACATTAAAATTAAGTTACTTTGCCTGCCAATGACATATAGTTTGTATGGTTTGGTGAAAACATAAAGTTTCTCTAAATATTCCTGTAAGACCCTTTGACCCCTGCAGCGCCCTCTGTCGGATGCGAGGGGAACGGCCTGCCTTTCGTTGCTGTCAGCGATCCAGTAGCGGGACAGCAGGACAGCTGAGAGTCCCAGCGGACAAATAAGATCATCTAACGAGGATTAGTCGTCTTTTCGGACCGGTTTCACGAGCAGAACCCAGACTAATGTTTTAAATAAAGGCTCTAATCTGATCCAAAGCTATTTTTGACCAAAGGTCAATTTTCTTTTAAATCAAATTCCCGTGAGGAAAACAACTCCCATCGTAGAGTAGCTCAAAAACACAGCGCGTTCTTTCGGGTTATCAGACACAAGCCTGTTCAGTTTCTGGCCCCCCGCCTTTTATCAGTGATTTTCTAAAACCCAGTTCATCACTCGGTAAAAAAAAACGAGAAACTCTTACCACAAATAAATCCGGGACTGTGTTAATCACGTAAACGCGTCCTGGTCGATCTTTGCTGCTCCGGAGCGTAAAAAAATAATAAAATAAATCTAGATCAAAGAGTCGCGGTTGTGAGCCGGGGTCCCATCAGAGCCGAACCATGTGCAACATCCTTCCTCTGTCAACAAGGCTGGGAGGTGAAACTGATTCGGTCAGAGTGACGCAGTTTTCCATTATAAACCGACCCAACACCCTGTGAGCGTTACGCTAACTCCACCCATAGCTGCCTTAACCGCGGTCAAGCCAGCCCTCACGCCGGTTTTAAAGGTCACGTCAACACTAGGAATTACGGTAGGGACGCCTGAGAAGGCTTTTCAAAGTAAAAGCAGTATGTTTGACCTGTATTGAACCTTTTTTTCTTTCTTACATATCGATTAGACTTAATTGATGTAATTTCTGCTGCTTTATGTAATATTTTTATTATTCAAGTCTGCTGGTTAATATGGAAATGTGTTTATTTCATTAACCCCAGTAAATAATAAACTAGAACTAACCTCAAGATGTTACCCATCAAAGTTTATCTACATGATTTCGTTTCAGAAATAAAGCCCTTCAAAATCTCTACACCTAGACACTTTTACCCAAGTTGCTGTCAATGTTACTACTAAACTCTTTGTTTTCAGTGAGTCTTTTCAATTCAGGTTGAAAGTAGACCTCCTTCAGATATTTTAACCACATCTGAAGTGAAATTTCAAAATTAAAGCCCCTCAACATCACTTTTACCTAAGTTGCTTTCAATGTTGCTACCAAACTGTATGTTTTCAGTTGATACTGTCACTTCAGCATGACAGTAGAAAACCTCCAGATGTCGATCAACAAATTTCAATACACATCTGACGTGGAATTTCAAAATGAAAGCTCTTCACTTGACTAGATGTAGCGATTTTGAAAAGCTTTAGTTTCGAAATTCCACATCAGATGTGGTTGAAATATGTTGAGCAGCACCTGGAGGAGGTCTACTTTCATTATGAACTACCCACTGAAAACAAGCGACTTGGTAGCAACATTGACAGCAACTAAGGTAAAAGTGACTAAATGTAGAGATTTTGAAGGGCTTTAATTTTGAATTCCATGTCATGTAGATATATTTTGATGAGTAACATCTGGGGCCTTCATCTGTTATCTATAAGTGAAAATAGTCGCCTGGGGAGGATTTTGTTTTAGTATTTATTGAGGCTAATGAGAGTGAACAAAATATATATTCCCATAATCACCAGCAGACCTGAATTATAAAAATATTACATAAAACTGTAAAAATTATATCCACTAACTCAAGTTGATTTATGTAAAAAAAAATAAAAAATCAAAGGTCGCTTAAAGTCAGCCATACTGCTTTTATTTTGAAAACTATTCTCCGTCATTATTACCGTAATTCATGGTGTTCGCGTGACCTACAAAGCCACGTGAGGGCTGGCTTGACTGACGACTTCGAAGAGGAGGCTGGCTGCCTTAAAGGGGAAAAAATCTCACTGAACACGAAAACGTCCAACCTTTCACAATAAATAAATAGATAAATAGCTAAATTAAGTAAAAACGCATCAAATCCAGCTCAAATCATCCATGGAAACATTTGCTCAGCGGTCCTTTGCACTCATATTTTAAATAGGTTTCAATATATTCGCATTTAAAGAAGCGCCTTCCTCACAACATACAGATTTGATACTTTTTTGTCTTAAAGCATTTATGTATTAAATTATTCTTAGTGTTTCATTAAACACTTAGAATAATTCACATTTTCATTGAAGTGAGACATGTTTAAGTTTTTGATATCAAATATGCTCCTTTCGATCAGAACCATTTTTTTGGAAGGCAGTTTACACTTCATATCTATATTTCTTCACAATCAAAAAGGGGAAACCATAGTAGTTGTCCACTTCGTGTTGACATTTTATTTCCAGTCGACAAAAAAAAAACAAAAAAAACATGTTTGTTGGGTTCAAAACAAACAATTATGTAATGTTTCCTAGAAAGAAATCAATGTGACCCCACAAAGACCTTTTTTATGTGTTAAACGGAAATGAAATGTTAAGATTAGGTGGACAACTGCCCCGGTTCACTTTTTCAGCATCCTTAGTCTAGTACTTAAACTGTGACAGCAGGCCTCTGTGAGTGCTGTGACCAAGATATCTGTCAATAATATGCTTAGTCGTGCAAAACTTGCTGCATTTCCATTTTATGTCACAAAATGTGTGCGTCAACCTTGTCTGTGGAAATAACAATCTGCTAACAAAAAAATCCCTTACGGTAAATATCAAAACAGAAAGAAAACGTGTCGGAAAAGCCTCGGATTCCTTTCGTGTTGTTTAATGAGAGTCCAGCGGAGGCCTTACATCCGTAAGCAGCTCTGATGTGACCTGCGTGGGTGGGAGGCAGAGAGCGTGTGGGTGGACTCGCTCCGGCGCATCGCTTGTACAGGAGAAGAAAAATCGATTGGCGGCCCACTCATGGTAGATGATGGCTTGTTTTTTGAAGCCTTTTAAGTCTACCTGACCGTCTGTGTTTGTCTTTGCTCACGCTGAGAGAAGCTGAAGGACAATGCAGAGAGCCATTTCCCAGAAAGCAACAGGAAAGTGAGTCCATTTTTTTGTTTTCTTTAAAGGACCCATGTGGACCTGAGACAATCTTCAGACATCAACTCATCATCAGTACAAGTAACTCCTCGGGCCCAGAGACGCTTTAAATTACAGAGCTGAATCAATCCGATAAAAGTTTTGGCGAAACAGCTAATTAAACCCCCCCAATCATGATTGGAGCGGCAGCACAGTTACACACCCATATATGGTCATATAGGGATTAAGGACCAAAAGCTGTGTTTGCAGTGTAAATCATAAACCTACACAATGAATACACCACATGCTGTGAGGAAATCTGGGTCTGCAATCACCTTCTGTCCCCCGAGGACATTTGTTTGCTCAAAGGAGGACTCAACGTTTTCCAGCAACGCCACCGTTTCGTTGACTTTAGGGTTGAGCAATGAAGTGCGCGGCTGTACCTTCGACCTCGGTGTGACACGGTGGTGAAACCGCAGCCTGTTTTCACGTAGGCGCCCCCCAAAGCCAACAGTGCCACGCAGAAGTACTGATACCCCTTGAACTTTTCCTACATTCAGTCACATTAGAAACACAAACATCAGCTTGTTTTTTTGGGATTTTGTTATTTTATTGATGGGGTGTATAGCAACACAAAAGAGAGCATGAAGTGTGAAGTGGAGGATAAAGGACTCCTTTTATGGATAAAAACCTGAGAAGTGTGGCAAACATCACATTTCACCGCAAGGCCTTTGAGGTGTGTCTGCGCTGACTCCTCTTTGCAAAATAGCTCAAACTCAGGTCAGAGAACGTCTGTCCACGTTTGCATATGTTTGGCGTTAAGAGCGAAGGTTCAGTGCTGGTTTCTGCTCACCCAATCACAAATGGAAGTTCTCATGGATTTTGTTCACCAGTGGTTTTCTTCTTGCCCCGCATATCAGTTCTGCGTGAATTTTTGCAAAGCCGGGCAGCATCTCCTTTCCTAACCCAACCCTGCTTTACACTCCTTCACAACTTTCTCCCTGACCCGTCGACTTTTGTACGGCTCTCCGGATGTTTTGCCTTCTTGAATTTAGGAAAAAAAAAACATTTATCCTTTAAAGATCTGCCCAGTTATTGTTGAATTTCATCACATGGAGGCGATTTAAAGTGTTTTCCACACTGACCGGGGGCCTCCTGGGCTCCTCCGTGCGCACGTTTTGCGGCGACCTTGGATTCTCAAAGCTGTGGGAGTCGTTGTCGGGGTGGGCCGGTCTCCCGGAGCAGAGGTCAGAGGTCAAATCATTTCCTGCTCTCACAGACCTCTGTCTCTCACAGCTGTCAGGGCCGTAAGAAGCCCACCTTCCACATCTGTAGCACCTCCCACCTCCGCACTTGTTTTTTTCTGTGAAAGGCTACTTTGACTGAAGATATCGAGGAACCTTTTATTTTTTTAAATAACATAAATCATAAGCTATAGGATTTCCCAGCGAGAAAGACTTTTTTCATCTGGCTAGAAACTAACTGTGCGGCCAGCACTCATTAAACAATGTCTGGAGCTGGAACGGGAGACGAGGGAAGGAGGTGTTAACATGTGTTTTCTATGGTAAATACATCCGTGTAGGTGGATCTGCCGACATGGTGACACAGGGAATTCTCTTATGGAGGAACCAGCTGTGCACAAACATGTGATAGCAATTAGAAGCAGCACCACGGACTGCAGGAACGACACGCTGCCTTCAAAGCCGCAGCCAACCTGTCCCTCTGTTTGAGTTTCACATTCCTTTTTTTTTTCCATCCTGACGTCGTGCTAGCGGCCTGCTGCGACCACAGCGGGGACAGCCTTGTTCAGGAGACACCCGGATGTGCAAAAAAACATGATAAAAACGTCTGATTTACAACAGCTGCAGGTTGAATGCGTTAAAATTCCTTTCCATTGAGTAGACGTGTAAGCGCTTACGCACGCAATCGCGAAATCTCGGGCCAGAAATTCTGATGAAACCCCGGGATCTAATCAGCTGCTGCTCTTCGTTTACCACCCACCACTTCCTTTCGGCAGCACGACCCGCTCCGTTCCCGTTTCTCACCTTCAGTGAAACACCCAGGATTAAATGTTCTGAATTATCACGGCTGACGCGAAGCACGCTCCCTCCCCTTCGCCTGTTCTCGTCACAGTCTGATTGTTACAAGGCCGGGGTTTGACAAGCTGGAGGAGGAGGAGGAGGCAGGAAGAAAAAGCGGGCTCCTCAGATGTCTGAGTGGGTTTCAGACCCCGACCTTTGACCTCTTTCTGTGAGCAGACAGCTCAGTTATTGGAGAACCGCCAGCTGTCGGGAAGAAGAGGCGGGTGGGGGGGGGGGGGGGGCTGACGAATGATGCTAGGCTTCAGCTTCACTGCTGGACAGTTCGGCAAGCTTTGGTACCCAAGAAAAGAAGTTACGCTGCATTAAAAAAAAAAAATCGTGAAGTGGAATACGAAGACAGACGCGCATTAATAAACGTAGGAATAAAAAAACAACAACACTTGTTTCACACGGTACAAGCAAACTGATGAAGGACTGAACGAAGGCAACAGTAAATCCTTTGGTCTTTAATTTAATTAATTTTTTTCTATTGTCTCACACCAGGGACGATTTCAATAGATGAAAGACAAACAAAACTATTAACAGCCTGGTAAAGGTGTTAAATTACCAGCATTAAACTTTCTGGCCAACATGCAAAGCTCTGTGTGGTGGAAAACAGCCTGAAAACAGCACGGCTGGTGGGAGAAAAGGGTGGTGGCCGCGTCATGCTGCGGGGACAGCTTTCTCCAGCGGGCACAGAGAAGCTGGTCAGAGCTGACGGGAAGATGGACGGAGATAACAAAAAGGGCAGACCTAGAAGAAAGCCGACTGGAGACTGGGGCCGAGGTTCACCTTCCACTGGCGCCGTAGCATCAGACAGCCAGAGCTGCGACGTAAGCACAAGCCCATTCTGATGATAGGAGGGCCTAGTCAAAGCCCATGCCCGAATTCAGCTGACAGTCTGTGGCCAGACTTTAATAGTGATGTCCACTGACCCTCACCAAGCAGTCTGACTCAGGCTGAGCTGTTTTACAAACCGGATTTTGGGGGGGAAAAAATAATAATTTTCCAGATGTGCAAAGCTGGTAGCAAAACAAGACTTCCAGCTGTAAATGTATGTGATGTTTTGCAGTTCTGCAGAACACTCTACTCCGATCTTTAATGCATGTGAAAATACAAATATGTAAGTGGACAGTTTTTCTGAAAACCCTTTATGTTGCTACACCTGCTTCGGTCATGTGCTCCTAGGTGTTGCTCTGTCACATTAAATCCTGTTAAAACACATTGAACGCATCTGAAGTCTGATTGTCACTAAATGGGACATAAAAAATCCTTTTCACAGTCCAAGAAAATGAATCCAGACTTAATTCTGACTTTTTCAGCCATTCAGCACTTTGTCTGAATGAAGTATTTTTTTATGGCCCTGATAAATCTAAGGTCACTGGGTAGTGTTTTAAACTGGTTTCAGTCAAAATGCAAGGAATGGGTAAAAAGGTCCATATTTGAAAAATCTGCAGCTTTGACATCATGCCCAGACGGCTGAGTTGTTTTGAAGGCACGCGATGTCTCCTTAAGGAAAGCAGGATGTTTGTCTACAGTGTGATGATTTAACGGGTAACGGTACAGGATGAGGCCCGATTCCTCGAGAAAAAGGACATAGCCGGTCTCTCCACGCACTCCAAGCCTGGACTCTTGAAGCATGACACGGCCGATCTTCCTTTATTTGTCTTCACTCCTTCTCCCTCTTCCCTTTCCGTCTCTCCCACCCCTTACTCCAGCTCCATCGTTTCCTGTTGAGTCACACAGACTCAAGAAGCCAGACTGCTCCATGTTTTAAGGTTTACCCGTGCAGAGGGACTGTGACGTTCTGAAAGCAACCTGGAGTGGAAATGGGAGTCTGGAAGGAGCCAGAGGAGAGAGAGATGGCTCTCCTCCTGGCAACGGGACTGTTTCATGAAGCAAACTTGCTTAGAAGATTATAGGATAAGCAGCACCGCAGATAAATCACCACCTCGTTTGTCACAACATGTCATCAGTCTTTTTCATCAATGGGTGGTGGGGGGGGGGGGGGGTATGTTGCTTCAGGCAAAAAACAAAAAGCAGCAGTGAAAGACGCAGTGATCATTCAATAACGCTTGTTCGCCGAGGTGAAATTCCTACCTGGAAAGCCTTCGCCTTCTGCCTTTGCGCACTTGGAGTCGTCCCCAAAGTAGGAGGAAGCGATGATGTAAGTGAGGTTAGAGCTTGTGTTAAACATATTATTGGCATGCCTGTGTGAGAAGGAGGGCCGAGGGCAGGGCGCGGGGAAACGAAAGGGCTCAGTGGTGGATGGGTTGAGTCACTGAAAAATGCAGCTGCTGACTCAGTTGGCAAACTCGCCTCCTGGACTATGTCTTTAGCCGGTGTGTGTGTGTGTAACCTGCTGAAAATGGAAGCCTTTTAACAGGATCAGTAGCGATCTCAGAGAAAAATCTCAAATGTGAGTCAGAAATGTGGCCTTCCGGTTTGCTCCTGAGATCTCTGACTCTCGGGCAAATCGAAAATAACGCTCTGCTTGAAAGGCGTGCCAGCTTGAATCACCGCCGTAATCCCGTCCTGGCGGCGGGTCAAAGTTTTTTTTTCTGATTCAACCGTTTCGTCATGTTTCTCTACACGCCCTTCTTTCCAAAGTTAAAACGTGGGACAATACAATCTTCGGTAAATCATAATCCCTCCACAAAGTGTGGGCTGTGGGATACAATATGGGATTAGTCATCCTGCATGTGTTGCAAAGGTCCAGGAATGGTACGCTGCTGTTGACATTATGATGCTCACAGGGTAATTAAGGCCACCTCCCTCCATAATGCAATGTGACGTCCTGGTAATCTGGGAAGCTATTCCATCTGATTAAGACGATTGGAGGAAACGCTCGTATCAGGGGTATGAATCACTAGGTTGTTAAGAGTATTTGCAGAGTAGATTACACTGTATTTGATGACGATACTGACACTGCCGCGCGCTAAATTAGCTGTTGCTCATCTGTGAACCATTAAAGAATTCATAGTTACCCAAGAAGATAGGATGAGGGATTAAGCAGGGAAATCCTCATTTCAACTTTTTTTTAATGGGTTCCATTTGAGCAGGTGTCCAAACCTTTTGGCAAGTTGTCAAAATTGTCAAATAAGTAATTTAAAAAAGGTAGTTGAGGGCCAAAACATACAAAACTATATATTTTTTTACCTTTACATGCTATGCAAAATATGAGCATGTCATAATTTGACTAAACAGATATTTTGTTGTAAATCCCAAAGCTAAAAAGGATTTTGCACATTTTGCTCATTCAAAGACGGCCAAAGAGTCCCGCATGTTCAATAAGAGCAGGATTCGGTTCATCTTTTGAAATTGTCTGCTGTGTTTAGCCAGTTTTAATACCTCAGCTAGCATTAAACATCAACCTGCAGCACAATTTTACATTCAGAGACCGTTGTCTGTGAAAGGCCAGCTCAGACGAGGCATTTTACCAGACAGGAGGGAGGCGCTGAGTGGAATCCACGGTCTGAACGCTAGCTGGGACCGTCAGCGAACACCCTTTGGGGAATTACAACATGGCAGCAATGTTCACTGAACTGTAAGGTTCTCGTGTGAACATTTGTCCTCCATTTTCTACTGAGATCACTTGTAACAAAACTGAAAATTTGATTCCATTTTATTTATATAGCGCCAATTCACGATACATGTCACCTCAAGTCACTTTCCAAAGTCAAATTCATTCAGATTATACAGATTTGATCAGATTGTAAATATTGGATTGGTTCCAGCCACTTGAACACTTGGCAAAGACATACCAATTTAAAACATACGTTTGCACATACAGCAAGACAGCAAAAATGTGACTTCTTATTCATTTTCTCCTGGTTTACCTGAACCTAGTAGGTTCAGGCCTTAGGTGAGATCAAAGCATTAATGACTGCAGAGGCTAAATTAATGCTAAACAACATCACACTTTGATTAGAAAAAGATAAATGATACAGATCATCAATTCTAGCGCAATTGCTTTTGGAAGACATTATGAAAAAAAATTTATTTAAAACATCTACTGCTTAAAAACATTGGTTCAGCATTGTTTTGTGTTTTCTCGGTTTGTCAGTAATCACTCTCAGTGTGAGTCCTTAGAGCCTTAAAAATGGCTTTGTAACCCTTTCCAGACTAGACAGGACTGCACAGGGTTTGTGTATATTAAAAAAATTGCTTTAAAATCAGCGTTTTAATGTTTTCTTTGGCCCCAGAAACTGACACCTATCTAATTCTGTGTATTTTTTTTTTTTTTTTATAATACAGCTGTCAGTTATGATCTCAAACTAAGAACAAAAATCCTTGAGTAAGGTGCTGATTGGGAGTGAGAGGGGAGGTGAGGACAATAAATGTAAAATCTTTGCTCTAAAAGGTCTGGCTATTTAAATCAACTTTACTCTGAAATCATATTTTGTTGTAGGAAAAAAAAATAGTGCTGGGTAGCGATTATAAAGAACAGTTCTTATACAAGATTGAACTGAATCACAGCTGAAATTGTGGACTGAACACGATCTAAAAAGATGGAGGTTTTGGGAGAACTGCCACTCTGAGCTAAAGCTGATAGGGAATATATCATGGTTCAGACAGGGTATTAACTCAGGGGAATATCAGTGACCTGAAGACTAAATGCACAGCTACCTGCATTCTCGGGGAAATCATGCAGCATTAATCCGTAAATTTTATATCTCTACAACCCTTAGAGTGTCTTGCAAAATTAATAATGCTTCTCAAAAGTTTTCATCTTTCATAGTTTTTAGAACACAGCTGTGAAGTTCAATGAAATGGACACATGGCTTCATAATTTTGAAGAAATCTAAATCTGAAATGTGTATATATGTATTTAGGTGTCGAACTATCATTTGCTGAAACTACAGCTGCAAACCCTTTGGGGGACGACGACTAAGAAACTAAAGGTAGACATTTCTGCTCCCTCTCCAAAATAGTTCAAGATTGAACTCAGAGCATCTGTAAAAGCCACTTTCATTTTGTTACAAATTCCTGATTGAATTTAGATCTGGACTTTGACTGGGTCATTTGAACACATCAATATTCTTTCATCTAAACCACCCCATTGTTTCTGTGGCTGTATGATTTGGTTCTGATGGAAGAGGAGCCTCCATCCTAATCTCGAGTGTTTTGTAGCCTCTGACAGGTTCCGTTACCAGGGCTGAATTTAGTTTTATCCCTCTTTTAAACTCTGACCCACATGCCTGTCCCTGCTGAACAAATGTATCCCCATGGCTTTATGATTTCAGCATATGCTGGATTATGTAATCAAGAAAAACAAAAAAGTTACATTTTGATTTCATCTGACCAAATGAGCACCGTCTGTTATATTTGCTAGCTGTCTGCAGGCAATGTAAGTGAACCTGAGGAGGTTGTAGGTTTCCACTTGTGCCATGTTACATCCATTTTAAGACTGTTTGGATTATCAGAAGAACCTTGATCAGTCAGATGTTTAAAGTTTGAAATGTTTTAAAAAAAAAACTTACCCTGCTGTTATTCCCTACGGAAATTAATTGCAGTGGAATTTATTTTGCGGTCATAATTTAAAAGGGGTTGGATACTTGTGTGTGCCAAACTTTTCAAAGTTTTTTCATTTGCAGGCTACCAAAAGTTTTTAAGCCACATGTTCCTGCTTGGCAATTATATGCAATGTTGTGTTGGTCTATCCTATAGAGCTTCAGTTGGTGATTGCAACATGGAAAAAAAAAGATAAAAGTGCAGGAGGTGCGAAAATGTTAGCAGGGACTTTACAGTAAACACACTGAGTACATCAACCAGAACATTAAGCAGAAAAGGGTACATTTAATCCTAAAGAAGTTGATTATACACATTAACAAGAAAAATAAATTAGCCACAGATCAGAAACTAATTTACTTGGTACTGATGTAAGGATCAGAAAGCCGTGTGTTCCCTGCAGTGAGCAGTTAGGTATGTAATTAAATATATGCTGCATTAAAACAGATCGCCTGCATTTCTGTCCCTCCTCTGTTTTATATAGAACTGTTCTTTTCAGACTTTTTAATGTGACACATATGATACTTCACATAATTTTAAGATGTTCCAGTAATCAAGGTCAACCTGAGCATGTATTTCAGCTTGACTTCAACCATGTAAAGCGCAATAGTGACATCTAGTGTTAAAGCGTAACCTCAGCGACTACTCAGAGAAGATCAACAAACGTCACTTTTAATACTACTGATTGTAGGTGGCTCAGATATCTTCACCATGTCTGAAAAAGTATTTAGAGCAAACACTAAATACAACAATATTATATTGTAGTGTGAAACAACATTGGCAGCTGGATACAAAAGAAATGCAGCTGAGCAGTTTATGTTGCAGCATCAACGTAAACAGCATAAACAATTTTTTGAAATCTGTGTATTTTCCCTTAATTTGAGCAGGTTAATAAAATTATCTGCCAATGGTATGAGTATTTGGACCCCTAAAATAAGATAATTAGATAGACTGCTCTTGAAATAAAACGAGAGTTAAGTTGTTCCTGTTTTAAGCAGAAAAATCTTATTCCATTGGCAGATCATTTAAACCTGCCTGCTCAAATCAAAGACACACACGCATTTCAAGAAAACTTTACTTACTTTTAGTTCCCTTTTTGCAGTGCTGGAACCTTCTCTGCTTTGCAGTTGTTTTAAGTTTCCTCCCTCCACCTGTGGTCTGTTTTCTCATATAGAGGACATGATCTGTTCAAACCCCTGTAAGATCTTTTTTTTTTAATCCATTATAACTCCATACATACTCTCAAATCTCCTACTCTATTCTTTCTGACGGTCTCAGACAGATCTTTTGATCTTACCATGCCGTTGTTCACTTTCACTTAAATGATTAGGAGCACATTAAAGAAAATATCTCAAACTTTAAAGAACACTCTGGGTTGAAAACCTGAGTTCTTATTTTATAAGAACTTATTTTAATACAGCAAATAAGCAAAACCCATTTTTAACTTTGGATCTACAGTGATTTACACATCCCTTTCCTTCAGATGATTAAAATGCTCATATTTTGTAGAGCAGGAAAATATATTCACAAAATTGTTTTTTTTATAGACTTTATACATTTTTTGGCCTTTGAGAACTTTTGACTTGACTTTTTTTATATAATCCAACTGCTTTTTCCTACTTGCTTTTTTCTGCTTTATTTCCTGTATTTTAATCATGTAAAGCACTTTGCATTGTCTGTGTACTGAATTGTGCTATATAAATAAATTTGCCTTGCCTTGCCTTGACAATTTTGCCACAAATACCGAAAAGTTTGGACACCCCTGATCAACAGGATCCTTATAGTATAACTGAAGAACCTTCTTAAGAGCAAAACAGGCTAAAATAAGTCTAAAGAACAACCTAGATAATTGCAGCAAACAGGCTTAAACTGGACTTTCACTCAGTTTTTCTCAAAACGTTTCGACACCTATTCAAGAATCTTTGTCAGTTCTGTAGTGGGAGTGCTGCTGTTTTAAGCACATGGAGGCCCATCCTCCTAAGACGCATTCCAAGTCAGATGCAAATCAACAATGACCCACCCGTCACTGTCCTAGGTTGTTGGAAGCTATTGCTTGATGGGAGCTTCTTTCACCCCTCTTGCCATCAAAAGAGAAAAGTCAGCACGGTATAGAGGGGGAAGACCACCTCAACAGTGTCTACTGGTCGGTCCTCCAACTCATTCCAAAGAGATTACTTCAGCAGTTTCATCATGCCTCAGGTGACCAAGTACTCCACTCCCACCAAGCAATAGCTTCTATCAACCCAGGACAGTGGCGGGTGGATCGTTGATTTGCACCTGACTTGGAATGCGTCTTAGGAGGATGGGCCTCCATGTGCTTAAAACAGCAGCACTCTACAGGTTTCTCAAGTGTGAATGCCAGAACTGCTGGATATGTGTCAAAGGGTTTTCAGAAAAACGGAGCAAAAGTCAAGTATCCTCCGATTTAAGCCGTTTGCTGCTGCTATGAACCGGATAACTGAGAATTTTCAAAGGCAACCTAAATAATGATGATAATAATAATTATACATTTTATTTCAAGTGCCTTTGAAAACGCTCAAGGACACTGTACAGGTAAAAACAATAAGTGGTAAAAGCAACATCGTCATAATTAAAAGAAACAACACAAACCACACACAGGAAAGTAACAGAAAATCATAATGAAAAGGCAGTCTTGAACATGTGGGTTTTGATTTAAACAAGGGTAAAGCGTTGGTATTGCAGATGTCAGGGGAGAGTGTGGGTGCAGACTGAGAAAAAGCTCTGCTCCCCATGGTGCTAAGATGGGTGGAAGGAACAACGAGGTGAGTGGTAGAAGAAGATCTAAGTATGCGAGAGGGAGTTAAAATTTGAAGTAAATCAGAGAGATGTGAAGGGGAGAGATTGTGAATAACTTTAAAAGTAAGTAGGAGGATTTTGAACTGAATTCTGAGCTTCACAGGTAGCCAGTGGAGCTGCTGCAGGACTGGGGTGATGTGATGGAAAGAGGAGGTTCTGGAAATAATGTGAGCTGCTGAGTTTTGCACTCCCTGAAGCTTGTGAATGGATTTTTGAGGAAGACCGAAAAGAAGAGAATTACAGTAATCAATGCGGGAAGTGACCAGACTATGAACAAGAGTGCAGGTGGAACCAGGGGAGAGAGGGGGGCGAAGACGATTGATATTGCGTAAGTAAAAGTAAGCAGAGTGAATAAGGTTGTTAATGTGAGAGGAGAAGGACAAGGTACTATCAAGGATGACACCCAGACTCTTGACCTGAGGTGAGGGGGAGATTACGGAGTTGTCAAATGAAAGGGAGAAACTTTGGATTACATTATCAACAACTTTGGATAATGTAGATTTGGTTCCCACAAGGAGGATTTCTGTCTTGTCATTATTCAATTTAAGAAAGTTGGAGGTGAACCAGGATTTTATTTCGGTTAAGCAGGAGATTAATGAAGGAGGTGGGAGTGAAGAGTTTGGTTTACAGGAAAGATAGAGCTGGGTGTCATCAGCATAACAGTGAAAATTAATGTTGAATTTCCTGAAGATATTGCCAAGAGGGAGAATGTAAATGTAAATAATCATAAGTAGACCGACAGTAGATCTCTACTGTTAATATGAAAGCAGATGTCTGTACAATCCTATGGAGACTGCACCACCTGAACTTTCACAGGAGGCGTGTAAGGAGGAAACCTTTGGTCTCTGAGAAAAACACGATGGTCAAACAGAGGCTAGGCACAATGTAGACAACAACCTTGACTTCTGGACTAATTTTCTTTGGCTAGATGAGACTAAAGTTAATTATTTTGGACACCATAGCAGAGGACATGTTTGACATAAAACAAACCCAGCATTCCAGAAAAATTACCTGGTATAGGGATGTCGTTGTCTGCTGACCAGAACGCCATCATAAACTCCACGGTGAGTTCTATAAAGTTTTACTGGTTGCTTTGAGGAATGTGTGAAACTATCTGCAAATAATTTTAGGGTTGAGACAAATTGGACCATGCAACATGACAAAGATTTGAAACAGGCTGTACATGCGAGAAACTCATCAGACTTTTCAGAGCTGAAATGGAGGAATGGGACAAACTTTCTTCATGCCGATGTTAGAGACTTGTACCAGCAGTGTCTCTGTGACACTATCAATGCTAAAGTGTATTTGAAGGATAGGGTGTCTTTACCTTTCCCTCAGAACAAACCTTATTAAAAAAAATAAATACAAACCTTTAAGAATTCTGACTTGTTGAATTACTTGTAATGAAATTATTTTTCTTTCCAGAGATAAAGTAGAACATTTCTTTTGAGAAAATATTGTTAGTGTCCCAATTTGCCTGATATAACTGCACCCAGCTGGAAGCGTCATATTGGTCAGTTAAGACAGGTTTTAGCCATCTATACTGTAGAAGATCCTGTTTTCAAATGTCATTAAATATATTATATTATTATTAAATAATTTATATGAGCAATTTGTGGATAATGTAGCAATAATATCATCATTGTATTGAACAAAAAAGATAATATAACAGCAGAAAGTGGTTTGCAGAATCAAAAGGAGGTCAGCAACTCCAATTCTGGAGTGCCATTGGCCTGCAACTTTTGAATGCATCACTGTTCCAAATGTTACGGATTGTTCCAGAAGTTTATGGTTCCACTGACTGCTCCAGAAGGGCTGAAGATGTCACTGACTTTTCTAGAAAATTGACTGTTCTAGAAAAATGTTCCAGATGTTTTAATGATGATGCCACTGCTGTTCCAAAGGTTTTGATTGATGTCAATGACGGTTCCAAAAGTGCTTATAATGAGTATGACTTTTCCAAAATAATGGTGATGCTGACTATTCCAGAATAACTGATCATACCACTGCTGTTCCAGAAGTTTTGATTGATGTTGATAACTGTTCCAAAAAGGCTGATCATGATGATGACTTCAAAAAGTGCTAATGATGTTGATGACTTTTCCAGAAGTGCTTATGATGCTGACTGTTCCAGATATGCTGATGATGCTGTTGACTGACAAATGATGTCACTGACTGTTCTAGAAGTTTCAAATGATGTTACTGACTTTTTCAAAAGTACTGATGATGCTGTTGAGTGTTCCAGAACAACTGATGATGATATCACTGACTGTTAAGAAGTTTTGATGATGTCATTGAAAGTTCCTAAAGAACTGATGATGCTGCTGTCTGCTCCAGAAGGGCTGATGACATCACTGATGGGTCTTTGCACAACGTGCTGAAATGCTAAGTTGGTAATTCAGCCTTTTAACTTGGGTGTGTTGGAGCAGGGATGCATCCAATCGATGCACATTGGCCCTCAAGGAGTGGCAGACCCCTGCTATTGAATTAATTAATTTAGGACAGAACTAAGTGACATTAATGTTCTCATAATAAAACTACAACACAGGAACCTATGAGGCCTAAATAATATTTCTCTGTCATTGCAACATAGATTCCAAAGAAATTTATCCTCTGCACCCAACCCATCCCTTATGAGCTAGAAATGGTGTCCAATCATATTCCATCCACACAAACCGCATGCAAGTTAACTGAGCTGCAATTTATTAGTTTTTAATTCTCTTGTAAAATCCTTTTACAAAACAAACAAATAAGGATTGAACCCCAAGATTATTGCCATGATAGTGAGAGAAACAAGGAAAGTGTTTGATAAAAGGTGTTAATCTTTGTAAACAGTCTGTTGTTCATAGAGTAATAGTTTTTGGATAATAACTACTAACAGCTACTGACCAGGGAAATGAATCTTAATTCCCAGTACGTTTCCACAAAGGCATGACAAAAAGGTGTGAAAAAAGAAGATTTTTACAATGAAAATTGAGTAGACACCCTGATGCCTGTTGGTTTTGGTAAACAGTGATTACAAATTTGAACAAAGTGAAAGAATTAATTATCTTGTTCCGTCATATAAAGCATATAATGTGCCTCCATTGATTAAGGATGTGTTACCCGGAGTAGCACAAGAAGCTCATCATTGTGAGTAATACGCTGACACAGACATTTAAAGGAACGGCACAACCCGTCGACTTCACATTAACATTTATGACAGTACATTCTCTTTCAGGGAAACACAGCCATCATTCAGGTTATACATACATCACGCATGATTCAGGTCCCTTGGTTTTGAGTCCTGTTATTATCCTGTAAAAGTTGTGTTTAAAAAAAAAAAAAAAAAAAAAACGGAACAATCGACCCACTGGTGTTTTGTCGCCCTCTAGCTTCGAGCAACATCTCCACAGTGCACCACTCTGCCCTCCACCCTCGATCGCTCAGCTTCAAACACCAGTAAGTGGCTGACCAGAGTATCCCGGGGGCCTGATCGGATCATGGACGGATCATTGTTCTGCACACACAAACAAATATTTAACGGCTGGAAAAAAAAACAGAGTTTGCATGGATTTGTACGTAGAGACACAATAAAAAAAATCAACTCAAACTGCTGTTTTAGCTTGCCAGATAAGTAAAAAGAAAAGACTCACAGCCACTGCAGAGATAAAGGCATTTATGAGGTGGTAGTCTGCCCCACCATGCCCGCCCATGCCATAGTGTTTGAGAGCCTCACTGCTTGCTGTGTGCTTTGTGGATCTCTGGGTCAAAAAGTCAAACACGCGTATCTCATGGCCGTTATACGACAACTCCCCCTACGAGGACACAGTTTATTAGGCAGCAAGCAGAAAAAAGCCCACCATGTAGTCTAAATGTGTTAAGTTAAAACGTTGACAGTAAATAAATGCATGCTGTATTTTAAAAAGGGAACCGTGATCCTACCTTGCTGCCGTATATAGTGGTTTTCCGTTGGCAGATCTCCTCGGTGAAAGCCACCATAGAGAAGGCAGCTGTCAAGCCGCCTTCAAACTCCATGTTCACGACCTGTAAGGAAATCACAGGTGAACATTTTAATGAGATTATTGTTGCCAGTGGCAACCATACAATTCCTTTAAGGTAAATTTAACTGAAGCATTGCTTTTTTTCCCCCCCTCAATGAACATAAAGGGTACTGTATATATCAATGTCACCAATTAGGTAGTAACACTTGCTGTGGATCAATTTCAGCTGCTGCTGTGCAAACTGAATAGACAACAGGCGGAAATGAGAGGCAATTAGGAAGACAGCCATAGATCATTTATCTGTTTTTATTTCTCGTCCTTTCTGGTTGAACTTTTAGTCACCTTTTTAGGCCTCTTTTTCTAGGCCTCATGTGGCTGCAGTGTGTCCACTGTCTCAGTGTTTTGATATTTTCAATCAAGCTACATTGAAATACCACTGATACACACTAGTTAAATACTATAATTATTTTCAAATTCTGATGGTAGCCTTTACCATTACTGACTTTATTATAATCCGTGTGTGCATTGTTCAGCTGTGTTTTTGAAGACTGATGTTGTTCTAAGTTTGACAGAAAGGCCTCTGATAGACTATTGCGGGTGTTGAGGGGATTAGAAAAAGGGTTGATATAAAGACATTGTTGTCAATGAAGCCCAGTGTTACACCATTTCCACCAAATTTTGACTCTAGAGCGCACTGTTTTCTGGACTCCTGCAGAACGAACATATTTTGCCCCAAGTACACAAAATATGCAATCTCATAGCCCCAAACCAGGAAAAAAATTAGGCTCAGTGACTCATCAGGTATCCTACATTAACTTCTTGGTCTCTTCTTCATGTTCTCCTGAAAAAAGCAGCGGGTGGGCAATTACCTGAATTACTAATTGTCAGGATTCCTCTCTCTCTCCCCACAGATGGCTGCTCAGTGGCAGGGAGGCATTGACCCGCAAGGTGATCCATGTTACACTGCTCTTGCGGGGAGCATATAAATGGAAGGCTGCCAGCAGAACACTGCCAGAGTGTTAACCTTAAAGTGGTATGACCCAGTTGGCCTTTGTCTTTGAGACATCCCTCGTTCCCGTGACTAACCCGTATCTCCTGTGCTCCAGGTCATTTCTGCTCCGGATCCCGCTCCGCAGCGCTGCCTCGTCTCCAAGAAAGTCTCAAGCCATGTCCCGTCGTAAAACCTCTTCAGCTGGCAGCCGGCCGACTTTGCTCCCTCAAGCCTCGCCCATCGGATTCCGCTCATCCTCCATCACCCCGTCTCCCCACGTTGTTGCCACCTTCTCCGTCGCAGCCTGACGGAGAAGGTGGCAGGCACCTCTGGCTGCCTGCCCCGCTGAATCCACTCACCTCCTCCCCCCCGGCGGATTCTCGACGTACCCGCAGTAAGCCACTCGTTTTGTCGTTCTCTCTGAGCCGTAGTCCCGGTGTCTAACCTCTTGTTCTCTGCTCCGCGGTCAGATCTCGTTCCCACGCCTCCTGAAGTTCCTGAAGTTCTCGGCGTCCTCCTACGCTGTAGACTCCGTCAACCCCCCTCGCTGTCATACACCAGCTACTCAATAAACGTTGTAAACCTGATCTTGATCTCCCAAGTGTGTTCTGCATGTGGGGCCAAGAACCTCAAAACCATGACACTACTAGTGTGCTCCATTTGTCCTCGGTGGTCGGAACATTTCACTGGAGCGGTCCCTAAGGTCAGTATTACAAGACTAAAGGTCTTGTAATTTTTTTTTATTTATTTGTATATACTTTCTCCTGGATGTTCGAAATAAAGATATCAATTCAGTTCAATTCAAGTCTAAAGGTCGGTGTAACAGGATGGTACCTGACATTCACGATGGCTGCTACTCGCAGCAACATTGAGTAAAACCTTATACTTTGACTGTAGCAGCTCTCTATTATTTATGTAACATTTAGTCAGTCGTAGAGGTGCTACCCTTCAGTGTTCATCAGACAGGATGTTTCAGCTCTGTTTACAAAATACCACCTGGAACATCGTTAATTTCATTGTTCTTGTTTTAACAACAGTGCGAGTGTCCATGTTTTTCCTACTGCCCGACAAAAGGGAAACGCAAATAGGCGGAGATGACATAATCTGCGGCTCGTTAGTTTCAACCTCCGAGGCAAAAGGATTGCACCATTACACCTGGCTTAACATAATTGCACCTCCTGAGCCTGGATTGGCCTTCGTAGAATGGACAAAGCCAGGATGCTCTGATAACACTAGTTCAAGCCTAGCTTTATTTCTTATTCGGTTTTTGTGAAACAGCCCTCTGATATCCCACAATGCAGTGCAGTGGTTACATCACTCTCGCCAGCAGAGAAGGCAAAAGACAGCACAGCGTGGTGTGAAGAACAGGTCGGAGGGCTCTCCATCACAGCCTAATTGAATCGTACGCTGCAGATGGAGAACCAACTGCTTTGGTCAGAAGAACGCTGACCAGTCGCTTACAGAGCTTCCTCTACTTCATGACTCATTGACGGCAGACACAGCACACCCGCTGGTCCATGGCCCTCCCTGAACTAATGCCGTTCATTGCCATCCTCCTCTAGTGGCGAAGACTCTATGCGACACCTACGCTTTGATGACATGGACACGCACAGTGAACGGGTTATTGACAGCAGGTTTGCTGCAGTCTCTGATGTTTGAAGGTCTTTCGTTGCTAACTGCATCTCGTCCTACAACCCAGGCAGGTACATCAACATTGAAAAAGCAACTTCTTCCAACAAACACTCGCTGCCGTTTCCTTCAGTATATTGCAACGAAACCTGACATGTTATGGGTGTCATGTCATTTGAAATCTAGGTACGTGTGCAATGTCCTCCCATATCTTACTAAAAACCCTAGTCATTCCACTGGAAAGAGACTATCTGAAAATGTGGTGATGGAGCTAATGGAACCGTTCACGGACAAAGGAAGAACAGTTACCAGACACAACTTCTTCACATCATTGTTACTTGCACAACAACTGCTCAGAGGGAAGACCACCCTACTTGGCACCGTCCATACGATTCACCAGGAGTTTCCAGTATCAGCCAAACAAACTTTGGACCGCAATTAATTCAGTACTCAGATATGTGGCAGATATTTTCTCTTATGTAGCTAGGATTTATTTTTTTATTCTTGCTTCTTTTATTCATCAGGTGTTTTCAACCGCTGGTGCCACACTGATGGTTTATGCGCCTAAATGGAGAAAGACCGTCAGCATTCACAGCAGCGTGTACAGTGTGGTTGAGACTGGGGATATCCAGAAAAAGAGGCCATACACAGTCACTGACTACAACAACATGAAAGGTGGTGTGGATGTGACGGATGGTGGTGTGAATGTTTGTGTCAATGGGTGAATGACGAGCATGTTCAGACAATGTAGAGGCCTGAAGGGCTGAAATGCAGGTCAAACACACGAACAAGGACATGCCACCATTTTGGCACATATGATATTTTTTGTAGCCTTATTGCATTGGGTGTTTTTATTCCCATCTACTTAACTCACATATTGCACAGACTTGTGTATTTGTATATTGTCTTGCAATAATTTCTAAGAAAAGATGTCCTGTTTAAATTTGTCCTGGTTAAATTTGACCTCTTACTAAGAAGAGATGGGAATAGAATTTTCTGTGGTGATCACAACTGGCTGTGAATAACCTGGCTTATGTTAAAGCTAGGGTCTGCAATTTTTCCAGAGGTTTCCCAAAGTCCCTTTTTGAATAACGCAAGACCGTCTTACCTAGCTCTTCCGCTCTTCAGGGGGATCGCGAGAAATAAAAAATCTCCCAAATCCACTCCGGTCTTACTTCTTTGTACTGAGGCCTTCCTTTTCTGATAAACTGTACGCGGTTTGCTTCTTGCGACTCTCAGCCATGTTCAAAGTATACAGTGTGACCAGTGGAGCAAGAATGAACGGCTAACACCAAAGCTAACTGCTAAGCTAACCGGATAAATAAACACTATAAGTGCACATGTGCAGCCAAGAAGCGGAAACTAACAAGGAACGAGCACGGTTACTGGCGTTATGTGAGCAAATCAGAATGATGGCATGTAAGACAACCAATAGATAAGGTGATACCCCTGGAACTTGAGGGACAGAGGGGGCTGAGAGCAGGAACAAAACTATTTTTATTGAGTTTTTTTTCAGGCCTGCAGCTCCCACAGAGATCAATTTTTAACCTCCTTTTTCTGAATACATAATGTATTGACTACTTTCAGGATGGAAGGACGATTTTACCCAGTATAATAAAAAGTGTTTCTGAACAGTATTACCAACTATAACTTTAACCTTGGACTTTTCCCTTCAGGGGCAAAGTCCAAGGTTGAACCCCCTCTCTTAACAGAATGTAAGTGATAATAAGGTTATTTTCACAAAGATCTTTGGTCTTTAACTGGAGAGGTCCATTTACAAACATATATTTGGTAACAAATCTTTATATAGGTGAGACAGTAGCGTACAAGGTTACATGTGTGTTGTTAACGTTGGCCTCTACCATCTACTTGTGTGAGGAGATATGAATGCACACTCTGTATCTTCTATAGGATGTAGGATGTTTGCCTTATTTGGGATAAGCTTCCGCTTTTCGCTTTTTATGCACACAGCTGCAGCAACACTTTGTTCTTTGTGAAGGCCACTTAAAACCAGATACTGATATCTATGCCCAGTTACAAAATGATAAGGCTGACACATACACAGGGAAACATCATGACAGCTCAGAGTATAAAAAGAGATAAAAACTGTTGTTTTTTGCAACACTTTGCCAGTTCTTCTAAAGACGGCTGAGCTGTGGTCCAGTGATGTGGGTCAACTGATTTTCTGTATTATTCACATTGTGTTATTGCTTTGTTGCTTTTTTTTTGCCTATCATCGAATAAGTATTGTTAATTTGAATTTAATTCTTTCTCCTTTTGCATTATTCTGAGAACTGTTCCCTCTTGAACAAAGAAACCGGGGCGATACATGGCGATAACCAACCTGGTTACTGCAAACGTCGTTGTCGCATTCGTAGACGCAGCGGCCATACGGTCCAGTCCTCAGTGCCTCAGTTACCGACTCAATGTCGGGGAGGGAGTTTGGGCAAATGACCGACACTGGCCAGCCCGTGTGACCCTAGCACAGACATACACACACACGTATGATTTTTAAAATATGCACAAGAAGTAGGTAATTCCTTACCCTGATGATAATGTGATTTATGTGTGAACTACATTTACCTGCTTCACTCTGTCCACGTAGATTTTGGATGCAGAGTATGGACAGGTTCTTTCTACTGAGCAGTCGAGGCATCGATCTCCAGCTCCTGTTGGCTGATGAAAAACTTTTGAGCCGCGTTTCACATGCGCAGCATCAGTAATCACACCGAAAATGCTTCACTGAACACAACGCAATGGCAAAGAAAACAGTGTTTCATCCTGAACAGGAAAGAAACAACGACAGAGACCAAAACATTTGCTTAACGACGCGAGCACAGAAAAAAAGGGAAAAAAAGATCAGACGCCGGTGAACTAATCAGAAGTCAAGCGAATACACGCCAGACATACTGGGCACATTTTTATTTCAATTGTTTTACTTTTAAATCACTTCTAAACCTTATACTGTATTTTAAATCTACTGTAATTTACAAGCTGTATTCTTGCACAAATGCCCATGCACAATCAATTCTGCACATACAAATGGTTTTAAAAATACTCACCTGTACACTGTGACTTTTCCTGCATTGTCTACATTTAAATTGTTTACTTCTAAATCACTGCAGCACCTTATACTGTAATTTAATTTTACTGCAATTTACAAGCTGTATGCAACGAAATTTCGTTCTGTACGCACTCTGTGCATGCAAAATGACAAATAAAGTTGTCTAAGTCTAATAAAGTCTAAGTCTACAAGCAAGCCTGCAGAGATGGTTTATTAATAGGGCGGTATGTCAAAAGAAAAAAAAATGTATAAGGCTTGCAAGGGTTTCCCGTTTACTGCATAACCAGATTTTCTAGAGATAACACAAAAGACATAAAGCTGTAAAGTGAGCACAGTCACTGGTAGTTTGGACACACCTTGTATTCTTTCCGGAAGTGGCTAACAGATCCGAAAGATGACACTTTCAGACACCTGCCAAGTACAAAGGTTAATGGTTTATCATCAGGAAATGCAACCCCGGACTAAAAAGATGTAAATACTGGTGAAATTAATTTGAGACAGACTCCCGCTCAGAATGCACACAAACAATATATGCAGGTAGACACAACATATGACCTGAATATAGCACCTAAATTATTACAAATTATAAATAACCCACTGCAGGGCCAAAAGAGCGTAATTTCTTAGCAACAAACAACTATTGACTAATGTTTATTTTATTTTTTATGCTTACTTGCGGGCTCCAGCCCAGTGATGTATCAGGTCGATGTCATGGCACGATTTAGCCAGCAGAGCGAAGGAGCTTTCTGCCTCATTCCTCCAGCTACCTCGAACAAACGAGTGAGCAAAGTGATAAAAGCCAACCTAGAACCAGAGTTTCGGATTATTTTAAATGCTTGCACTGATCGGCTACAAATCTATGTTTGCAAGAAGGTGTAAAAAAATAAATTAAAAAAATGATGCGAACAGAATCTACGTAGCTCCTGGAGAGAATCAATTACATTTTCTGCTCTCCTGGAGACTCCAAATAAACAACAAAATGTATTTAAGGGCCAACAAAAGTGTATTTGCATGCTATGTGAAGATACTTTAAATCATAAGTGGTTTAGGTGGGGCCTCCATGGATCAGACTCGTTTCTCCAGCACATTCCTTACATGTTCAACTGGATTATCCGCCACTGCTTTTAGTCCTTAAACCACTGTTGATGAATACTAAACATTGCAGACCAGGAACAGCTCACAGTAGCTGCAGGTTTAGCGACGCTCCGATCCATTCTTCTAACCATCGCAATTTGGCCCTAGTCAAACCCACTGAAATTCTGGCCGATTTTTTTTCTGAGATCAATTTCGAGGACAGTGTTAGCTCGCTGCCTAAACTATGCCACAGGCACCCCGACAAACAGATAATCGACGCCATTTCCTTCACCTGATTTTGTTAATAATGTTAGGCCTCATTGCTGTTTTTCCCCAACTACAATGGCTCTTATTCTGAAAAAACTAATTTGAGATTTGTCTGGAATTGACCACAGTTCTGTATACTTTGATTATAGAATCAAAAGTGGTTATTTTTTGGATATACGTGTCATTTCTGTGAAAGAAACCTCTATGTTCAGATGACACTTTTGTCTTCTTGTGCCACATGCAAAACAGAAATTTAAATGAATTGCCGTAAAATCTCAAAGAGCCAAGGAGTTCATAAGGTTCTGCAAATTTCACTCAGATCTTTACGCCCATGATCTTTGCCCGAAAGGCAAATTCAGTATGAAGCTTTTTCACAAATGTCCCTACAGCATCCACGAGTAACAAATATGCTTGAATAATTCGGCAGTGTTCGCTTTCTTACCGGCTCAAGGTGCTGTATATGAATCACGTCTCCAATCGCTCCCGCATCTATGAGCTCCTAGAAACAGATCAACATGCTTTTAAAACTTAACCTTTACATGGCGTCAGACATATACTGTGTAACAAAACTAAATAAAGAAAAACAAAATAGATGCTCTTTGTTGAGCAGATTCTGCTACTACTGCAAATTCAGACACAGCTATTATGTAAAAAACTGAAAATGATTGAATTTACTCTACTTAACATATTTGAATTAACAAAATACCTTGATCTTGTGAATAAGTGGATCATATCTGAGAACATGACCCACGGACAGCATCACACCAGCCTGAGTGCAAGCCTCCACTATTGCTGTGCATTCCTCTGCCGTTGTCTAAAGTTACAGTGCGAAAGGAGAGTGGAGTCAGAACATGCAATGCAATGTAGGAAAATTAAAGATAATAATAAAAAGTGAGACTCCTAAACCATAAATGCATGAACAGTAACTGAAATTTTATTCAAGGGCTTAGAAGCATAATTTTTTTTTGTATTCATTTATAAACACTTACTGCCATTGGCTTTTCCAGAAGAATGTGGTATCCCTTCTTTGCAAAAGCAACAGCCGGATCCTAGGAAACACAGACTTGTTTACAAAGGTTGGCCATAGACGACAGAGATATATTCCAAATAAATACACACACAGTAGGCATACCTTATGAATGCGATCAGGAGTGCAAATCAACACAGCATCTGCAAACTTCTCTCGCTCAACTATGCTTTGCCATTCTATAAAAAAAAAAAAGAGACCAACGGCAGTAAACTTCATACCTGTAGAAATAATTTAAATGAATAAATCCATTAAATTTAGCTCCATTAAGCCTCACCTTCAAATACATTGTTATCCTCAATTTTGTGTTGCTGTTGCAGTTTGGTGCGGGCAAACTTTCTCGGATCAGCCACAGCAACAACCTAAAAATTTCAATACGGAGCACAGAAGAATAATGCTTTTATAATAATCATGATAATGGTTTTTCAGACAGTACAAGTTCCAAAACAGGACATATGTAAAAATATATTTGCAGTTATATTTTTTTCAAATGTTTTCTTCATTTACTAACAATTGAGTCATGGGAGATGTGTCTTTGTTTACTTATTAATCCATTTATTTATTAAGACAATAAAAACATGCTTATGAGTGAGCACTAGGCTCCCCCGACCTTCATGCGTTTGGGATGAATGGAAGCAAACTGGGCGTAGATCTCCCCTCGACAACCGGCTCCCACCACGATCACACGGACAGGTGAAGTCATGCTGGACAGCTGTGAACTTTGACACAAAGCAAAGTTTGCCAGCACGCCCAACACTATAGATCAGCATCATTAGTACGCCACCGTATCACATTGAGCGGCGAGGGCGGCCAACGCGCACCCTGTCTTCAACATGCAGCAAGCATCCACACAATCTTACACACATTAACGAAATCAGTGGTTTACTAAATTTGCCACTGTGTGTTAGTAAACTAAAGAGCTCATTAAAAGGCCAAATGTCTTAGGTTATATCGCCGTCTTGCCGTTCGTCGTGTATTGTAGCTAGCTTTAACGCCGGCGATGAGAAAACGAGCGGACCCTACCACCAAGGAAATAAGTGATTTGTTTTACAAATGTACTATTACTGCTGACGAGATTGTCTAGCCTGGCTGTCATTCGTAGGAAACATTTCTAAATAAGGAATAATTTATCTGATAGAAACGAGACATATCAGACAGCAACCTGCCCCATTACAAACAGGATCTTTTGTTTTACCGTTGATTTGACACATCATGGTGTTTACCTGTTCTGTCCCATAAACCTATCAGATCCCGCTAGATTTTATCTGCGTTGCTCCACTTTTGCCGGAAGTAGATTAGACGTAGCTAGAACATAAAAGCAAAACGCTACTCCTTCTTTGTCCAACGAATCACCTGAACACCAATTTGTTTCCTTAACGCCACCTACGTCGTGAACCGGACACATCTGCTGCATTCACTGTCCATCGGGAAACTACACGGTCTCATTTTTTACAGTTGACGCTTTGATTGAAAAATAATACAATACTATTTTTTTAGGTAAATTACGTAGATACGTAGATATGGCATACAACCTTGCAACACCTGCCCGCATAATAGATGGTGATCACGTTTTGGGCGCACATGTCATCTTGACTCCCATTCTTTGTAATATCAAATGTGCCAAAACTGTAAGGGTCGGATCCAAAATGGAACCCGTTGGCATCTTAACTCTTTATTTGGATTTTTACAATGACAATATTGCTATTTTATTTGCTTTAACGCAAACAAATAGATTATGTTTAGACAGTCGAGATTTCCAGAATCCAAAACGCAACCTCCGGAGGTCTTCGGCTAAATTCGGCAAAGCCTCGTGTCCTCGGGAAATGCTAACCGGGGCGGCCGGTCACGTGACAGAACTGTAGCGCGACCTCAGCTTTCTGATAGACGATAGCAACAGACAAATCGTAGTTCAAGAGCGAGATCATGCCATTTTGATTCAGTCAAGTGTTTTTTTCCTCACGTCTTCCACTTTAGGAAAGCACCGGCGCTGCGGCCAAACACCACGGGGCTGCCGCTTTTCTATTTTTAGACGCCTTTCCGAGTTAGCTTGCCGAGGTTTAGCCCGTTAGCTAACATCAACATGAATATGGACAACGTGAATCAGTCTGTTACAACCGGAGTCTCCGCTACGACGTCTTCAACTTCAAGCAACTGCATCGCCAATGACAACGCGACGACGAACGCCAGCAGCACGCCCTCAGCAACGAGCAACGGTAACGTTTCGGAACTTGGGCTAATGTTTGTGTTGGCGGCGTTGTGGCTCGGTTTGCTCGTCTGGATGGACGTCGACGTTCTTTACAGGAGCGTGTAGGGTTGCATCAAGTGTTTTATATAGTATTTGGCCAGTGCACAGTGTTAGAAAACCGGCAACACACATGCTTCGTTATACACACACACACACACACACACACACACACACACACCAAGTTTTAAGTATCAACGTACAGTTAGCTGCTGCAATAGGAATGCGTAAAAAATATATAGATTTGAGTCCAGTTTAACATGTGGCCAGTAAAAAGAAATGACAGCGTTGCTCATCTCTGGATTTACTGCGTTCAGTGAATCTGGAGTCTGCGTCACCACAAAGCTCATCATTCTTGAAACCTTGTTCACACCTTAGTTTTTAGGATAAGAAGTCCAAAGAGCCTTTACAGGGTCCCTTTGAAGCTTCACAAATCAAACAGGGGGTCCCCAAATCTTAATCTGTATTCTGCGGAATATAGGACATATCTGTCTAGCTGTGAGCTGTCTACGCTGCAAAAAGAGAACTAAAAGTAAGTAAAATTTTCTTGAAATTAATGTATTTTTCCTTGATTTGAGCAGGTAAATAAGATTCTTTGCCAATGGAATAAGTATTTTTACCCCTAAAATAAGACAATTAGATATACTGCTCTTGAAATAAGATAAAGGCAATGAAATGTTCCTATTTTAAGTGTAAAAATCTTATTCCATTGGCAAATAATCTTATTTACTTGCTCAAATCAAGGAAAAATTTACTCAGTTCAAGAAAAAAAAAAATCATATTTTTAGTTCTATTTTCGCAGTGTAGGTATTGTGGTTTTCTACTTCAGTAGGGCTGGGCGGTTCGGACCAAACGTAATATCTCTATTTTTATGCTGAATGCCGATATACGATATTTATCTCCAATATGTTTTTCTTTTCTTAACGTAATTATCAAAAGTCACCTATGAATCAAAGCTTTATCACAGATGTCTCACAGGCATTTTTTTTTTACCAAACAGCTGTAAATAAACATGAGAAAAAGCTAAAATATAACCAAGTGGAATACGTAAAAGTATAATTATAACATGGACCATCTCGATACAAACTATATAGTCTCATCTTATCTCTTTTTCTCTCAATATGTTGCTACTGGACCCCCGTCTTGAAGCGATGAAGAAGCCAAAAATAGCCTTTCAGCTTTTCAAATTACACTCTCTGTTTTATAATATACTTAAGCCATCATTGTAGGGCAATTCTGTCCAGCTTTGACTTTTTCTAGCTATTGTAGTTTTTAAGTAAGGTAGTAAAAAAAAAAAGCCTTCAAATTGCCCTTCTGGCTTTAGTTTCAGATAGAACATTTTCTTATATGATCTTTTAATAAGTATAATGATTCCAGTTCAAGTCTGACCATTTACCTATTTTAGATTTTTAACTAATGCTGAGTAAATATACTCCAGATTCATTCAGTTCGGTGAAATTGTGCCTTGTGTAAAAGTGAAAGCTGGGGATCAGATTTTACCTTCATCATCAGCATTGACATCAGGAGTGTGCTTTGACAGAGGAAATAATTCATGATGCGAAGAAGACAAAGTTGGCAAGAGTGATTTTGTACAGAGGTAGGGAGGCAATACTTTCAAATCGGCCCAAGATCAGAAACAGTTTTTCTAGAAAAAAAATTAAAAGCTATAAGAACAAAGCATTATGGGAAAGAGATAAATCCACTATTTGTAACATCAGTGATGGTAAAATTCACTGATCTGATTCAGGTCTTGGCATCAGAAATGACGTTTAAAACAATAAACAATGTTCTCTGTGGCAATATGCATAAATGGGAAGGAAGTTCAATGAAATGTATTTGTTCATACGTACATACATGTAAGTGCTTAGATGCATGTTAATATATCTTTGTAATGCACATGAGTAAAAAAAATTATAACATAAGAAAATGAAAAAGGATGAGCAAACTGAAAATTGTAATATGAATAGAGGTGATGGTTTAGGGTTATAAAAAAAAAAAAATCTCAAGACTCCTCCTGCTCCATTTTTTTTTTTAAAACACGTTCAGATCCATTTAGCAAAATACAATAAATAGATTCATTCAACTTTCTGATTTCCAGCTGGAGCCTCAGCCCCCGCGGTGACACCATCCGCGGACTCATCAGTTTCCAATGGGGTTTACCTTCCGAGTGGCATCACAAATGGAGACATCAGACCTGCCGTCTCCACCACACCTCTGGCGGACTTCCTCATGCAGCTGGAGGATTACACTCCCACGGTAAGAACCTTGGCTTTTAACATGGAGAAATCAGTCCTGAAGACACGTCGTCACCGAGCAAACCTTGTATAATTACATTTCTTTAATTTTTTTTTGTTTGTTTGTACGTTTGGTTTCAGATTCCTGATGCAGTTACAGGCTACTACCTCAATAGGGCAGGCTTTGAGGCTTCTGACCCAAGGATGTGAGTACAATATACATGGTTTACCTGCAGCCGCTGTCAGTCAGATCTGGAATCAGTCAGAGGGGGGGCACAGATTTTAGCGTATTGTTGCTGTTTATTGTCAGAAGTAGGTCCGCCTGCTATACAAGTGCTTGTATAAGAAGAAAATCTGGAATTTTCAACCTGCTGTTTGAAAAACGGTTCAGTGGAACTAAAAAAAAAATGATGCTATAGATTGTTTTTCAATAGTTGTCTTCTTAGTTTGCTTTAAGTGTAATCGCTCTAGTTTTATACATTTACAGTTGTCATTGCATAACTTATACATCCCTCAAGAGTTTTATTTTTGGCATAATTAATTTGCACTTGCAGTATAACCAGACAAAATATATTTTTTTATTTTTAAAGTATTCTATCCCCCCACCCCCCAATTTTCTTCAACTGTTTCTTTTGTTCCTGCAACCCTTTACATGAACATTTTTTGTGGTCATTGAATATCAACCATTTGTTTTCCACTCATGAATTTGATTAATGTAAAACAAAAAAAATCCAAACACCTTCTTAAGCTGTAAAGTTCTTTAGAAAAGAGTGCGAAAGGATCTTTGAAAACAGTATTTACACGTTTCTTTCAGATACTCATAATGGCACATGTTGGGGGGGAATGAAAACCTTAATGATTTTCTTTGGGACTGTTACAGAATCCGCCTGATCTCCCTCGCTTCTCAGAAGTTTATCTCAGACATTGCCAACGATGCGCTGCAGTACTGCAAAATGAAGGGGACTGCTTCAGGCAGCTCCAGAAGTAAGACGAAGGTGAGGCCCGACGTAGCGCTTGGAATCTGAATGTTGTATCTGTAAAAGCTGTTTTGAAGGTGTTTTGTGACTCCTTTCTCAAAATGTTCTTCTTTTCCCCGTAGGATAAAAAGTACACTCTGACGATGGAAGACCTGACACTTGCCCTCTCTGAATATGGCGTAAATGTCAAGAAACCTTATTACTTCACATAGAACGCATTATTTCAACCTACGTTTTGGTAGCACTGAGTGTCTTGCTAACCTCCTAGAGTCTCTCGCCAGCTTTGACAAATGTTTTTTTGACCATGGTTTGGTACCGCTTTGTAAAATCTAAAGCCACTTGTCATTTTTTTGTGACGCTCTCTTTGCATTTAGTTAACTTGTGGAATTTTGTTTTATGATGAAAATAAAAATATTAACCAAAACTGTTTGTTGAGTGGTGAAGCTGTTTGGAAGAAGAGTTTCTCATGCATTTGCAAATGCTACTCCTAATTTTGCACATAAAGTGCAGTTTGTGCAGAAAAGCCAACGCTGCACATCCTCCCAAAGCCATCCCCATATCATAATATTGTAATGTGGTGGTGGCAGCATCATGCTGAGGGAATACTTTTCTTCAGCAGAGCCAAATAAGCTGGTTAGAGTGGATGGAAACACGGAGAGAGCTAAATGCAGGCCAGTACAAGAAGAAAAACTTAGAAACTGGGAAATACATTAATACTAGACAGGATATTTACTTTTCAGCAGGCCAGAGAGCCTAAATGTACAATCAATGCTAAAATAGAATAGTTCAAATCAAGATGTATTAATGTGTTAGAATGGTGTAGTCGAAGTCCAGACCTAAATGCATTTGAGAATCTGTGGCAAGACTTGAAAATTGGTGTTCACTGATATTCACCTTGTGATGGAGAGGCAGCGGGTCCAGGGTTAATTTTATCATTTTATTCAGAGACATTGAGTGGTTTGAAAGTGTTTAATAAGCATTTTGATGCAAACAGTTGGAAAGCTAAAGCTATGACGATGACAAGATAATTTAATGCTATTTTCTGTTATGCTCATGATATTAGTTATCTATCGTCAAAAATAAATGTGTAAACAGTTATTAACGTCCTAAACAACCTTCTTTGTTGCATGGATCTGTACTTATGAATGGCCCAAATTTCCTACATGTCTGGTATTCTTTTTAGGAGCTTGTTCCAGCCATACACCGAATTGTAATCCACCTTTTTTTCATATTATGTAGTTAATCTAGAAGTGTTATGTATAAAAAATAGCGTGGAAATTAGTGGAGAATAAGTTTTGTTATCAGAGAAAAGTATTAATTTCCCCAAATCGAAAACCGGGTCCTTTCAGAAGAGTACATCTGAGGTCTGGTTGTTATCTTGCGTGACCATCAGGGGGCGCTCTGGTGCAATGGTTCACTTTCGCGCTTGTCTTTTGTCCCTCGTGAGCTGCCGTCTGTTTTCTCTTGCGCATGCTCCCCTGTTTCCGGACCGTTCAAATGATTCATGTGTGGACTTAATTGTAGTTTCTTTTCATTCATAAAAGCGGACAGAACCCCAAAATGTCTGTTCAACCATCGAACCCCAACAACCCGATTGTCTTCTTCGACATCACCATAGGAGGGCAGGTGAGTTTAACGTTGAGTCGACGTCACTCACTGCTTCTCACCACCCTGACAACAACGTGACGTTCAGAGTAAACCGCTGCTACCCGAGCGGCGTCACACGCATAGATATCCATAATAAATTTATTATGGATATCTATGGTCACACGCGTATATGCTACTCTAATTCACTTTCTGTGCGTACTTTACAACAATTAGCAACAAACGAACAAACTTTCCAACTGTTTCTCCTATTTTCGCTGAGCTGAACGCAGTTTAAGTGAAGCAGAGGAAGTCGGCGCCATAGCGGTGTCCATGGTTACACAGCTAGTGAACGAGGCACCTGTCCGGCAGATAAAGGTGCTCTGCCAAGTGTTGCTGCATGGCTCATAGTACAGCCCCAGCCTGTATAATATATAGTAACCTTTATTTAACAGTGCTTGACAAAACGCACCGTTAACAGCGAGAATGCAAACATACTTGAAGGTTTATGCAAATCAGTGAGAGATCCTTGACGGGGGAGTGGTGGCCTAGTAGACTTGTTTAGAGCATTGTGCTTGTGTCCCGGAGGTTCTGGGTTCAAGTCCCACAGACTACCACTCTGGGTCCCTGAGCAAGACCCTTAACCCCAGATTGCTCCCTGGGCACCGCATAGTGGCAGCCCACTGCTCCCCAAGGAGATGAGTTAAATGCAGAGAACAAATTTCATTGTAACTATTATTATTATCATTATCAGCCTACTGTTAGAGTGAATGTTATTGAGAAATCAGAGATGCAGCAATCGATTGACTATTGGTCAAAATTGACCAACTTTCTTTTAATCGACCTTGATGGGTGATCGGCAGGTCAAATGGTGAAAATTATGTTTTTTGCTGTTTAATAGATGCAACTAAACGAACAACCCCCCACCCCCCCACCACCACCCGCTATTTCTGATTAGTAAACACATCAACTAACTATATGTACCTTGATTTACTTATTGTTTTTAGAGGTTTTGGAATTGGTTTAAATCATACACGGGGTTAATGTTTTAATTCCTTAGTTGTTTTTCTCTTTTTAAATGAAAGGATTTTAAGTTTATTTTCAAAAGACAGAGACAACGCTAAGTCTCCGTACAGTAAAAGGAGAACACGTAACTGATAGGAGATAAACAAATAAAATATGAAACAGTCGCAACAACAACAAAGAAAGGTTAAACAAAACAATTATACAAAATTTGTAATGACAGCACGGGCTAAGGACACAGCAGCGTCCCAATCTTAGCTGTACAACTGTCCATCAAGCCTGGAAGACGCTTAAGTAAGGAAGTTGAGCAAGGAGAGCATGATTGGTCCTTCATATGTTCTAACACTGGATTCCATACTCTGTAAAACTTCAGAGTATTACCAGAAAGTTAATATCTCAGTCTTTTCCACGTGCAGAATCCCTATGAGTTCCTTCAGCCAGGTCTCAAACTTGGGAGCTGAATCAGATTTTCATAGTTTTAAAATGCATCCCTTAGCGATCCACAAACTAAGCGTTAGAGCGGAGCATGTATCACAGTCCAGGTTTTTCAGGGTGTTGGAGTAAACAAATAAAGCAATTACAGGTTCGGGCATAACGGATGAAAACCAGTGGACTATGAGAGACCAGGAGTTATGTAATTTTGGACAAAAGCACAAAAGATGTGCAAGAATGCCTTCTGCTATTTTGCATCTATTACAAAATGAGGATAGATTACGGAAAATGTTGTTGAATCTAGTTTTAGAGTAGTGATCTATGAACAATCTTGTGTTGAATCAGTTGAAACCTTGCATTGATTGAGCAAGACTTGATGTTTCTTAATATTTTATGCCATGTTTCATCCTCAAACTCAATACCAAGCTCACCTTCACAATCTTGTTTTATTTTAACATTAAATGCATCTAAAGCGCTTGTGAAGAAGCCGGCCAACACAGAGATTAAGTGTTTTGCTGCGGGCGGACCGAGGAGAAATTTTGTTAATGCATTATTGTTAGACAATGACTCATACGACATTGTGGACTGTTGAATAAAGTGTCTCAGTAGTATGTGTATAAAAAAACAGAAATTTAGCTTGAGAGAGAATATTTGGTATGTAATTGTTTGAAGGATCCCAAGTGTCCACCTATATCCACCTTATTTTCGAACGCGGAAGTAACTATGTGTCCAACTTCCGTTTTTTTTTTTTTTTGTGTGGCACTTCCGTTTCAGCGCTTCAGGCCAACTAACAATAGCTTGACTGAATTGGTGAACTGTCGTGGCAACATTTCCAAGAATTGCAGTCCTCCTTGTGGCAGTTACATCCCCATCAGAGGACTGTTTCCTTTATGACTGAATGCTGGTAGAACAAAGTTAAATCTCCTCTCCAACGGCAGATCTCCGATGGTAAAGCCTCTGTCTCGCATCACTTCATCGCCAGGATGAAGATACTCCAGGAAGCCAGTGTTCTCCCTGCCACATCCATTCTCCTAATGTGTAGGATCCGTCAGTGTAGCATTTATGATATTATGTTACAATAAGGAAAGAATTATTTACAGTAAGGGCTAATTACCAGAAGACCTAAAGATTTGACTCAGAGAGGATCAGGGTTGTATATAACACACTGGAGACAGTAAGATTGTGCAGAAAGTGATTTATACTAGGAAAACTATTTACAATATATACAGACAAACTTTGTAAAACAGAAATCCTGCACACGCAGTAACAATCCAAGTTGGAGAACCGATAACCAGTCCAAGAGTCCAAAGAACTAAACGTGTCTGTCAGATTTAAACGTTGACTTGAGTCCTTTGGATGTTGTGGGGGCGGGCAACAATGCCTCCTATCACACAGATGGAGATTTAGCAGTCTAACATCCAGGTTCCTTGGCCTAAAGGCCTAGTGGGTAGCTCACCATCAAATGGGGACCTAGCCAGTTCATTGCTTCCCATTTCTGAGCCCAAGAATACCCATTCAATTTAGATTTCAGCATCTAGAAACTGCAACAGCCAGCCCTGAACTTCCTTGTTCAGGAGACCAAACATGCTCTGACCAAACAATGGGCATCACCCTACTTTTGAAAACTAAAATCCCACAAAAACTCACGGGATTTCACACTTAGTCCAAAAATGGTGGACAGGATGGAAAATTGAAAGGGAGACATAACCTTAATTATAAAAGATATCTGGATTACCCCCAAAAACCTGGGTTACATCAGCTTCTTTTTTTAATAGGTGACTGACTATGCAGCGGTCCGGTCAGCCTCTGCATCACAGCGGCGTTATCTGTCAAACACAAGACCACATAAATCCACAATCAGTTTAGCAAACAGCATAAAACATATCAAGACTGCTTGAAACTACGTCAACACTAAGCTAATAAAGCAACACCTGTATCACTACTCATACTCATTCAAACATTCATATCACACATTCCTTCTAGTTTTTACAAACGCCCTGTGCTAATATCTGGGAAGACATTTGTAAGGTTACACGGTCAAAATCGAACAGCAATATTTTGTCCTTTTAGCCTGTCATATCAGAGTAAATGGGTTTTTATTTTTAAAGTCACATTTTCAGCATGTTATACATTTGTAAATGTCACAGTTCCAAACTAAACTAATATATTGTAAAGTATATATTAGTTTTCAAATTAAATATTTAACTCCAAATTAAATGTTTTGTTTACAAACTAAGCCTTTTACTATGGAGCTAAATGTTTAGCTTGTTAAATATTTAACTTGGAACTGACTTATATATAAATTTATGAATTACAAAAATATGAAAAATGAACCCTGCCTCTTATCTCTGACAGGCTAAATATATTTTACTGTAAATCTTTCATTGTATAACTTTATAAATGGAACCCCATAGACCTACCAGCAGGGATGAAAAATATCCACATAATAATTTACAGAGAGAACAAACCTAAAAGATGGCTGTCCTTATGTAAAAGCATAGGTTTATCGGAACTTCATCGTGGGTCTTCTATAAGTCTTTTGTCCACAAAATGAAAAGAACAAACATACGGTGGTTTCTGCAAATTTAAAGCTTTTAACCACAGGCGAAGGGATTTCTCATTCTTCGGCTGGGAGTGAAGGACGTAGGGCGCCTCACATCCTCTGCTCTTGTACGCGGTCGATGATTAAAACACTCCTGCTCCACGTAAACCTTTCTTTTACACCCGTTATTATGACAGCCTCTACCTTTACAAACGATCCCAGTCATCCTTGAAGTCATAATGACGAGTAATTTGGTACGAAGTAGCTGCTTTAGTCTCTTTTCAGCTAGCTAGCCGGTGACAGGAAGTGACCGACCAGAAGTCTTGCACAAAAAAAAACTGTCAACTCCCTGTCTCCGTATTTCCGTTGAAAATAAGGTGGCCAGAGGTCCTTTACACAGATAATGCCCTTCCAGCTCCACTCTCTGAAGCCAGTATCTGCAAGGGATGGTAAAAAAGCCTGATTCTGCCAGATTTGACCATGAACCAAGGTTTGGGTCGGGTGGGGGGTGTATGATTAGCCTCGTGAGACCACCCTGATCTCGCGAGCTTTCAAGGTTTCACTCGCAGATCAGTCTGGATACTCTCCGTTAAAGAAAATTTGGAGCCGTTCACCAAACGAACGTCCAATCAGCGTTGGCTTTGAGGCGGGTTGAGGTGTGACGCAACGGGAAGCGCGTCAATTCAGTCTAAAGAACATGGCGGCTTCAGCCGATGAAACTAGCGTTAGCGTGGCTATCGAGCAAGTTTTATCTGAATTACAGAGTATTTCTCCGCTGAGCTAACGAGCCTTTACCTGCAGCAGCAAGAGTAGCTTGGCTTGTGGTTGTGTTTTCGTCGTCGCTCTGTTACGAGCGACGGCGAATCTGATTGGTTCATTTGGCCCGTCTATCACCAACATAGGCCAATCAGCTAACCAGTATTTTCGCCCCTTCCCAAAATTACTTCAACGGAAGGTTTCCAGATGGATATGCGGAGCAAATCTATCTGGCGGAGTCAGGTTAGTGTATGATGTCTCTAATTATAAGATCTCTGAGTCAATTTCATCAGGACGAATCTTGTTTAATGTTTTCAAAGCCGCCTCATATGCAATAATTTGGCCCCTCCATGAAAACTTTGAATGTTTCCCATAGGCTGAATCGCAGACGTCTGACGTGTCATTGATGTCAAGATATTTTGTGATTTTTTTACTGACATATTTTTACAAAAGTCAGCTAACAAAGATGGGCGGTAATGCTATCTTGGTTTATTGAAATTGAGTCATGAAGGTTGGGCCGTGATCAGAGATCAGAATGCTATGGTACTGAGTGTTTGTAACGTTTGGTATAAGTTTGGCGTCCAATTAAAAAAGAAATCAATATGAGTATACGATTTGTGTTTATTAAAAAAATCGGAGCCGCCAAATGTCGACGAAACTAGTAGAGGTGATTAGATTATTTAAAACCATAGAAGCGTTAGAGGGGCTGCACATTTTACTAGCTGGCCTGTCAAGATGGCAGTCAGGTATGATGTTATGGTCTCCAGCAACTATTAAATTTGTGTTTGAAAGGTCAGACAATTTCTGAAAGGTTCTTCTGAAAAATGCTGGGTCATCAACGTCGGGCCCATAGATATTCTGCAGCCTCTTCTGCATCTTCTTTAGAAAGGATAGCCTCCATCGGTTCATCCCAGAAATCAAACAAAAACGTTGTGACTTTTACGGTTGTCTGCATAATAATGCCTTAAAGTTGGGCTGGGCAATATATTTCTTAATTTCGGTCAATACTATATAGTTACGATATTGATATTCACAAAATAAAAGCATCAGAAAGACTGCTAAGAAAGGCCACATCAGATGCCTGTACAAACCTAGGACAATTATTTTGCCATGTTTATAAAACTCCTCCGATATAACATTTTGGAAGTATTTGCTTTAAAAAGTAAAACACATTAAAAATACATAAAACCCAAAGCATCAGTTAGTGACAGATGCCGTAATCATAAACTGTAATGTATATTGAAATATCGGAAATGTCATATCACCATAAAGTTATATTGGGGAAATATATTGATATTGAATTATTGTCTACACCTGGCTTAAAGTAAAATGTAATTATTCTGAACTAAGCTGTAGCTATTTCTTAAATGTGACAATTTGTTTTAGGAAAAAAAACATTCCCTCCATTGAGTCCCGCTCTGAGATCAGTGCGCTCGTAAAAGAATTAGAAAAACAACAACTTTCATCTGTTGTCCAAATGAATTTATTTTATCAAGTAATTTTGTCAATCTCTAATCTTTGAAATAAATGTTTTGGCTAACTGCTTTCCAAGTTATCTTTACACTGGAAATATGAGAACAAATATTGCATTCAGACTAGTACTTATTGCACGCACTGATCTTACAATTATGATATACTTGAGACATATAATGTGCAGCCTTAGTGTTCAGAATCCTTTCTTCTTTGCCTATTCTTTTATATTTTCCTACCAACCAGTCAGAATTTAATTTGGTATTTTGTGTCTTTTCGCACACTGCTAGAATTTATTCCTAATCTTACGTTTATTATCTATGAACTGTGTATCTTCATGCTTTGTACATTATATTGTCTTCAAGACAGTGTGGTCTTAACTGGACAGAGAATGACACGCTAAACTCAACTTTGAAAGAGCCTCCAATAACGTTTTATATAATATGGGGAATTTTCAATCTTTAAGTATGATCTTTGTCCCCTTTTATATTTTGTCAGTAATGTCTTTGGTCCAAAATATACTGTCATGGTATATTTTTTTAATAATAGTAATAATAATGAGATGGTAAGATGAAACTGGTCAGGTAGGTAGCCAACAGGCTGACAAGTTCCCTAAAAAGCTGCATAAAATGTCTGTCCAGTGCAGATTGAGTTCTACAACATTCTAAGCAACGTTCTTCTAAATTCTCCAATTATCCGGTCTAAGGGGTTGGCTTTTGCAAAACAGAATAATTTTCTTCTTAAGAAAACATCCAGCCAAGGGTAAAACCTTATAGAACCTTGTAGAAGCATGTCTTCTGGCTAAATAAAATCCATTCTGAAAATTCGGGGTCCTAATACCGTCACTTCATACATGCTCAATATGAGGGATTGCTGCAAGGCCATCGACAATGCAGACGACTCTCCCTGTGGCTCTACCCTCTTTCCGGAGGAGTGAATGCTGCTTGTCAAGACTTGATGCAATCTGCTGGGTTTCCTTAGATCGGAAACTTTTTGACCGGTTTGACTTTGTAATGATGATGTGTTGTGAATCTGCACTATATAAATAAAATTGAATCGGACAATTCCAAATAATTCTGAGGTGACCCCCTTTGAACTTATCGAAAAAACAAGACGGGACTATAAATTGTTTAATGTGAGAAATATGAGAGGAGGAGACAGTATTTTATTCAGATTTTATTTTTTTTAATACAAACATGTATCCATTGAGACTGTAAAATAAAAAAATGAAGATAAAGGAAAAGTTGGCGACTCACTGCAATGTACAGAGATTGAAATTTTCCCATCCTGCGTTGTAAACAGTGCCTTGCAGCACTTAAGTCCATTTATAGCTGCAAGATCTCACGTCTTGGCTGCTGGAGACGGCGATCCGTCCCCGAGTCCTGCCTTAATGACATTGGGCCACAAGGGAGCTGAGGCATCAGCCACAGATTCAGATCACTGACACATTCTATACCACATCATTTTCATTTTAATATATTTGTGGTGCCTTGGCATTGGGCTGTTTATTTTATTTTTTCTACACATGTGAAATGTTCTTTTCATGTGGTGGAATAAACACAGACACAGGCAGAAGAGAGAGCTGTATGTCTCTGCTCAAATGCCAGTACACCTGCCATAAGCACACGTTGTCCGGCAGACTGCTGTAAGGTCCCCTGGCGCTGCTCTTGGCCCAGAACACCAAACCCACCAGGAAGCTGTTGGAGCACTCCAACCAGAGGAGGTTAACCGAGAGGTACGCCGGTATTCCCAAGCCAAAGATCAGGCAGGACACGGACATCAGCAGATATGGCATCCAGAACCATAAAAAGCCCAGCATCATGCTGAACCACAGCGGAGGCCTCGTCGAGCCGTCCTCCTCCAGATGTTCCTCCAGCTGGCTTTTAGTTTGCGGGTTGTGGTTCCAGGAGGAAGTGAAGAGCAGGTCGCTCCCCGCGTTTTTCTGCTCCTCCCGAGCTTCAGTCAGCTTGTGGGCCTCTCTTACCCACCGGGGGATCCTGGTCAAAAACGGCACCAGCGTCAGGAGGGTGGCGGTGAAAAGCCCCAGAGTGAAGACTGTGATCAGTGCCGACTCTCTCACTTCGCAGGCCAGCGCCTTCTTCTCCCCCACTGAATCCAGTTCCACTGGCCCGACGTAGCTGGAGCGCAGCGAGTGATTAACAGCGACCGCCCAAACCACCAGCGTCAGGAGGACATTCCTCAGCGTTCTCCACAACGCTGGGCGGTCGCTCATAAAGATGTCCTCTAAACAGTAGTCCACGAAGCCCAGGAGCATCATGGGGAGCGGCAGAGCGGCATATGCTGTCGAGGCGTTGGCCAAGAGGGCGCAGGGGGACACCAAAGACTTCTCAGCTCCGAGGAACCAGGCGGCGCCCATTAAGAATGTAACAACGAAATCAGCCAGCAGGACAGACAGGCTACAGACGCTCAAAAAGTACGTACACTTTTTGGTGCCACACGAGTAGAAGACGCCTGCTTCCAGTCCCAGTTTGATGAGCAACAGCATAAAGTACTTGTTGGTGTTGTCCGTGTGTCGGTCCGACGCCTCGTCCCACTGCTCCACGACGGCAAACATTTTCAAACCCTGACCGTTCTCCGAAGACAGCAACGACACCGGCAGCATGTTGGTGCAGAGGTTGGAAAAACGAGGCTCCACGGAAATCTGCAGCAGACAAAACAGAAAGTTGTTGTTTTTTTTTTGTGTGTGTGTCCCCTGTCTAGTAATGTAGCATTAAGAATTTGTCAAAAAGTGATTGTGATTTTACTTTCACAAGTGGAGCCTTACTGCTTTAGCCATAGTGCTTCGCTTGATTTATATATGCAAGAAGCTTTATTAGGTTTTATGCAGGGAATATTTCATGTTCACAGAAATGGGAAGGTAGAAGAGGACAAAAAGAAGAGAAACAGATGAGACAAAATGCTAAAAGGGAGAAATGGTGAAAGAAAAAGAGGAGAGGAAAGGGAGAGAACATATAACATCCTCGGAGGTATTACAGGTACAAACAACCAATACCTTGATACCATCACTGAAGAATATAGAATATTATTTAATACGAAATGTATAAAGTGGCAGCTAAATATAACAATAGGGTTTTTTTTGTATAAAAGTGAATCGGTAAGTATCTGAATCCAGGAACTTTTGTATGTAAGGGCTACCCATAAGAAAAATGCTCAATAGTGGTTGAGGAGCCAAAGACCCCCCCCCCCCCCCCAGACGCCAGGGGTTATGAAGATTAGAAATGCACTGATCAGGCTTTTCCCGACCGATACCGACACCTGGTTTTAAAGCCCGATCTGCTCTCTAGGGACTCATAACACACCCAGTTCTGCACGCTCTTTGATAGAGGAAGTAGTTTTCAACAGAAGATGAAGACGTTGCTAGATAACTCTTAGTCATGCATAAAATAATTTATTTATCTTCAAAAGTGCATCAAAATTGAGTCTCTTGGTTGGTTTGGACCAAAAATATCGTACATTCTTAGTTCTGTTGCATTAACCAAATACTTTATTCTCTATAATGGATTCCTTTTACTGTTAATTCCTCTTTTTATCACCAATAATGGTTCTATCTCTTTACACCATCAAACTCACTTCTGTATTGGGCTACTTTGGCATCATGAGGCCAATAAAAGGGTGGGTTTCGCATGTATAGGTGATACTTTTTATTTCATAATTTCATTTCTATTCATATATATATATATATATATATATATATATACACACACTATATATATATATATATACACACACTATATATATATATATACACACACTATATATATATATTAGGGCTGGGCAACGATTAAAATATTTAATCGCGATTAATCGCACTGATTAATCGCGATTAATCGCGATTAATCGCATTGTATTTACAAACTCCAAGAATGAATTCAAAAGTAGTGTAAAGAGCACTTTTATTTTAATGTTCTGCTGCCATATGAACAAAAGTGTTGTAACATTTGTAGCACTTATCAGTAACACATATTTAGTGTAAAGCTCAACTTAAACATGTAAAACAAAAAATAGCAATAATAATAAATTAAAGCTTATTGCCACTGACAGGGAATTCTCTTTATGGGGAAAAAATCTACCAAAAACAGGCAATTTCTGAGGTAACAGCAGGGAGCAGCATTACCATTTTATGTTCAATACCAAAGTTTAACTTGGCAGTGGTTACAACTAACTTGTTTCTGTCATATTCCATGCTGGAAGAAGAACTTTAAACTGAAATGCTTGCTAACTCGATATGCTTGCGTTTATTTGACGTTGACACGCGGTTTTTTGTTGTTGCTTTCTCGCGCGCATATAGTGAATGGCAGGGAAAAACAGGCAAAAATACATGGATACTTTGAAACGAGAAGCGACTTCACCGACGGCGTCGATGCAGACCCCCCCCGCTCCGCACAAAACTTATTCCGGCCGCCAACTCACCGCCTCGCCTCGCCTAAGCTCGCTCGCGGTACCTGCGGGAAACACCGCCTTCCGCAATGTCAGCTGTGTTTTTTTTCCGGCCAGCACCTTTCTTCCTCTTTGAATCTGAGGCTGGGCTGACAGCGAGGTTATTGGCGCATTATCGCCACCTACTGTTCTGATTCAAACCCCTACACCGCAGCAACAGACCTTCACAAAATAAAAGCATGTGACCAACATGCGTTAACGCGCGTTAAAGAAAATATCGCCGTTAATAGTCTAATGAGTTAACGCGAAATTAACGCGTTAACTTGCCCAGCCCTAATATATATATATACACACACTATATATATATATAGATATATATATATATATATATATATATATATATCTATATATATCTATATATTATATATCTATCTATCTCTCTATATATCTCTATCTCTATATATCTCTTAGTGTGTGTGGTGTATCTCTCTTCTCATCTCTCTCTCTATCTCTCTCTCTCTCTCTCGTGTGTGTGTGTCTCTCTCTCTATCTCTATCTCTCTCTCTCTCTCTCTCTCTCTCTCTCTCTCTCTCGCTATCTATCTAATATATCTCTCTTCGTGTGGTGTGTCTATATTCTCTATCTCCTCTATATGGTGGTGTGTCTCTCTCTCTCTATTTGTCTAACTCTCTCTTCTATCTATACTCTATCTATCTCTATTATATCTCTCTCGTGTGTTTGTGTATATTCTCTATATATATCTCCTATATAGTATTTGTGTGTATATATATATCTATGTGTCTGATCTATATATATATATATATCTATATATCTCTCTCTCTATCTCGTTGTGTGTGTCTATCTCTCTATCTCTCTACTATCTCGTGTTGTGTGTCTCTCTCTATCTCCTGTGTCTATCTCTCTCTCTCTATATATCTATTCTCTATATCTCTCTCCTATCTCTCATGTTGTTTCTATCTATTCTATGTGTACATATGTTATTATCATCTCTGTGTCCTATTCTGTGTCTTCTATCTCTTTTTCTGTGTCTATATGTGTCTCATCTCTCATATATCTATCTTGTGTCTCTTCTCTCTCTCTCGTGTCTCTGTCTCTCTATCGTGTGTGTGTCTCTCTCTCCTCTCTCTCTTCTCTCTCTATCTCTTCTCATCTCTCTGCTCTCGTGTGTGTTGTGTCTCTTCTCTCTCCTCTCTCTCTCTCTCGCATCCCTCTCTTTGGTGTCTCTCTCTTTGTCCTCTCTCTCTCTCTCTCTCTCTATGCTCTCTATCTCTATCTATAGTCTACTCGTGTGTATCTGTCTCTATCTCATCTCTATCTCTGCCCACACCTATATCTCTATACCCCCATCTCTCTCCTATACACACCCATATCTTATAGTTTCTTCTATCTCTCTGTGTTCTCTCTACTGTTCTCTCTCCTGTCTCCTGTGTTATCTTACTCTCATCTCTATCTGTGTGTCTCTCTATCTGTCCTACTATCTTTCTATATATATGTGTATATATCTCTTCTGTGTGTGTTTCTATCTATCTATGTGTCTCTCTCCTCGTGTCTCTCTCTCTCTCGGTCTCTGTAGATCTCTCTCTCTCTCTCTCCTCTATCTCTGTCTGTCTCTGTGTTCTATAATTCGATCTTTCTATCTATATGTCTATATTCTATCTATATGTGTGCAGTATCAAGTTTACCACTCTTAGGCCCAATTTATACAGTTTATCTGCAAAAAAAAAGTTGATGTTGGGGTGAGTTGCATTATAAACTCATCACTCTGCATCACTTTTTCTCTTTTTGGACATGCTGTTGAAGATTCTCAGTCATCCAGGTCATGGTCATTCCAAAAAAAGTAAAAAACAAAGCAACTGGACTTGTTTTCCGTAGTTGAAGACGTTTCGCTTCCTCTCCAGGAAGCTTTCTCAATTCAAAAAGTCTGGAGTAATGTGGAGTACCAAGCTTTATACTACTGCCAAACAAAGGCCTTGTAATGGCTTAGATAACATGCAAATTCAACAGAATCAGGTTCCCCCCTTAGTAATGGGCGGTCATTAAAGTCATTAAGGCAGCAGATTAAACCGAAACATGTCCACTCCTCTGTAACGAGGAGTCGTTAGGGTTGTTATTGGCTTGGCTTAAAGGAACGATGTTTTGATCACCCGAATGAGGGTGAGTATTGAGGTAATGATTGTCCGGAATTAATCCTATAGCTTTGTTGTAAGTTTTTGAGAGTTGGAACCTAAGGCCTCCTCCTCTGTTCAAAGTTGTATTTTCTCTCAACGTAGATGGCTTCCTTCACACCCCTTTCAAACCATCTGTCTTCTTTGTCCAAAATGTGATCATTTTGTTCCTCAAAAGAGTGTCTTTTGTCCTTAAGGTGTAGGTGGACAGCAGAGTCTTGACCTGAGGAGGTAGCTCTCCTGTGTTGACATTTCGGGGTTGTTTTAAGTGTTGTGTTACTACACAGTTACAAAAAAAAAATCCACATTCGCTACAGGATGCACAGTTTTAGCCACTTTAAAGGATGCATGTTATGCCTTTTTTTCGCTCTTGAGGGCCGGATAAATTGCCGTGATGGGCCGTTTTTGGCCCACGGGCCTTGAGTTTGACACATGGGCTTTGAATGTAATGTGTTTTTAACCTCTGTAAAGCACTTGGTGTTACCCTTGACTGTGAGAAACGTGATCTGTAAATAAAGTTTGATTACAATAACTGGAGCATGGCTTGTTGGTTGTTCCGCACCGCTGGTTTGAAACAGGATGCAGTCCATTATTGACCGTTGCAACACTTGTGGTGAATAAAGCTGTTGACGTTGGAAGTTCGTTTAAGAACAACTTGCTTCCTGCACTCGGTCTCTGTTTCTGATCTGTCCCAGGCACAGGGTGACAGCAGCACAGTAACAAACTAAATGTAATCATCTCAGTTTTAGGCTTTAAAATGGCTTCGGTGTGTCTGGATTTACCGTACTTTCTGTACGCCGAAACGTCTCGTTTCGTCCAAGGACTGGGAGCTGTGTTACATGGTGACAAAAATGTTAAGCTTGTGATACAGGTTGGCAAGCAGGTCTGTGCGATGGAATTTATTGCTTTTAATTCAGCTCTTCTCACAACCCATAAAAGAAAACCACACATTAAACCGGCTCTTGATTGCTTATGGGGCTGACATCAAAGTCCGGATGGAGACTTTATCCATCACTGCTTCCTTCAGCAGAAAGTGTATTCACCAAGGTGTTGTGTTACATTTATTTGCCAGAAACCACTATGAAGCTTCCTTTAAACATTTACTTAGAAAAGGCATTTGTGACGGTTCCTTCCTTTCTCTAATTCATGCCCTCATGTCGTACTGCCACGTTGCCGTTCTGACGATGGATGTATATTGTCAGAAAAATGCTCAGCGCTAACGTGTCATTGCATTAGATTGTATCTATACAGTTGAACCCAAAATCATTGCCTCTGACATATTTAGATTTGAAGTTGGCCTTCAACTCAGAAGTTTGTTCAGGCAAGGGGAAAAAAGTTGTTTACTCGTATTTTTATGAACTTTATGAAACATCTCTTTGGGGATTACCACCATAAAAGCCTTGTTATTGCTTGCAAACGTTTTGCAGAAACCTCCGTCATCACCTCTTTGCCATTACTAGGAAGCATCTGCTCTCAGCATGTAAATAAACTTCCTGGTTGAGTTAAAGATCGTCAGCCAGAGCAGCTGTTGGCAGATTTCCCTACACTTCTAGTCCTGTTAGGAGTCGAGACTAGTTGAGAATCTTATGACTGGTCTTTTGTTTCAGGCATATATGCTAAATTCCCTTGTGTCCCTCGCCTTCAGACTCTCATTTGAATCAGACATACTAAACTCAGTTACATTTGCTTTGATAAGCATCTCTGTTCTTGTTTCACATCAGCATTGCACACAAGCCCCTCTGAAATTGTTAGTCTGTCACATGTAAAGCAAATCTTCCAGGAAGCGTCCCGAAAGGATGTTAAATGTCATAATAAGGTGAAACGGTGAGTCATTGAGACTGTACCTGTCTTCCTGTGGTTTATGTCCTCTGGTTCAGCGAGCTTCAGCAGAGATGCCCGTCCAGCAGGATGCTGTGCATGCTGGTTCATCTGGGAGTATTCTCATCAGGTAGTTCACTTATAAACGGCTCCTTCTGTGGCCCCACCCTTTTTTCTTTTGTGTTGCGAAAGATCCAAGGACACACCTTCCTTATAGTCAAGGAAGCATTCTCTAAATGTCGTAAAGGTAGCGCTCCCTGCTTAGAATGATCTGTACTGTAATTTGTAGCTCAGGTCATCTAAAGAAGTTGCTCTGGTGAAGTCCCGCCCTGTGGGCAGGCTTCGGTAATCTACACCTGAGCTATATGGTTGCACCTGATTCTAAGAAAGGGATGTTTGGTTTTGGATGCTGGAGGTTTATGGTTGCTTCTAGGAAATATTTTTTTCTCCTCCCCAATAGGCCTGGCTAGAGTTGTTTTCCTCTTGTGTTCCTGTTTGCTCTCTGTGGGCGTGTTCCCCCCCGCCGCTTTGAGCTTTGGTGACCAGGGATGCAAACGGCGGCCCAATTCCTAGAGTTTTGAGTTCTGCAGAGAACCTCTTGTTCTTCTTTTTTGTGTACCCACAGCCTGCTGCCTCTTCTCAAATTCACTTCTGCCTTGTTCTCCCACTTCCAGGAAGAGGCAAAAAAAGAAAAAAAAAAAGCTTTGACTTTCTAATGATCATCAAAGATCCGCCGTGCGCTCTCTTTTAATCTCCTAGATGGAGCGTAAGTCCTTACCTTCCGCTGCTATGGTGGACGTTGGACTGTGGTCACAGAAGCCCTCGCTCAGATCAGAAGCGCTGCGTTAGATATTCGTTCTTTGTCCTTATCTGTTTCGTTATACATTTGCAGCAGGAGGGGATCCATTAGCTTTTTGTTTCACTGTGAGTGATTTGCATTACGTGAAGAGATGTTTGTGCCTGGAGTTCGTCGGGACAGACAACTGTTTGTGCTTTCATCTATACACGCAAACAACACACACAACACACATTGTTGTACTGCCAGCCGCTTCCATGGCCGTCCTGTATCTTCTTTTGAGGAACGATAACTACGCTGCCTGATGAATGCTCACACAACACGCACACAAGAGAAATCAATGCACATGGATGATTTAATGTGTCATCAGATGTGAGTCAGCGCTGTTGTACTGATTTATTAAAGTGTTTCTAAAGCTTTCTGCGATGGCTGCTAAGTTATGTTAGACCCGCTGTGCGATTATCTCCTGTGTCCTTTTTAAGTGAAGCTGCTCGTATCTAAAACCGGTCATTTGCTGTCAGACATACACATCAGGTAGAGCTAAAATTGAAACGCTCCCCTAACCTGGTCGCACTTGTGTGCGCACCCTAATACTTTATTGGAGCAGTGTTTGATTCAGTTAGCCCACTTCTTCTAGCCTCGTGAGACCATCCTGATCTCGCGAGCTTTCAAGGTTTCACTCGCAGATCAGTCTGGCTACTCTCCGTTAAAGAAAATTTGGAGCCGTTCACCAAACGAACGTCCAATCAGCGTTGGCTTTGAGGCGGGTTGAGGTGTGACGCAACGAGAAGCGCGACAGTTCAGTCTAAACAACATGGCGGCTTCAGCTGATGAAACTAGCGTTAGCGTGGCTATCGAGCAAGTTTTATCGGAATTACAGAGTATTTCTTTGCTGAGCTAACGAGCCTTTACCTGCAGCAGCAAGAGCAGCTTGGCTTGTGGTTACGAGCGACGACGAAGCATGTTGACGAGTACGTCATATGCTTCGTTGATCTGATTGGTTTATTTGGCCCGTCTATCACCAACATAGGCCAATCAGCCAACCCGTATTTTCGCCCCTTCCCAAAAGGGTAGCGTTTAGCGCAGCGTTTGTGTCAAAAGCTGTCGTTCAGGTTTAGATTGTAGTCCAGACACATTGGGAAGATGGAGGATTACGATCACGTGTTCAGTTACCAGGAACTGCTGCAGCTCCTCCAGCGCTGGTGTCTGCCTCCTGAGACCCTCCCTGATTAATTTCTGTCCTGTGTTTCATCAGTTTTAGTAATGCCACTGTTGTGCAATATTGTCTCTTAATTATTGATGCCTGTCTTCACTGCGTCAGGGTTTAATAAGCTTTTATACTCTTCGCTGTGCAGATGCTGTCATCCGAGGCATGGCAACTAGAACAGGCCTAGATCAAGTGCAGCCGGACTTTTCCTCAGTTTTTTTTTTGTGAATATGTTTCAACACTGATCCAGGAGTCTGACAGCTTTGCCGGCTTGCAGCTGAGCAACCTGGAGTTGGGGAGTGGCTGTTTCTGAGCAGATGGAGGCCCATCCTCCAAGTCAGATGCAAATCGGCGACCTGCCCGTCCCTCCCCTGGGTCATCAGGGTTTATTGTTTAGGATGGGTTGGTCACCTGAATACTGGCGAGACGGCTTGTGTGAGTTCTTTTAAGATGAATCTCAGTGCTGGGTTACAGGTGTTTGAACCTTTTACCCTCAGCTCAGTGTCGGTATCTCTCTTTAGACAAAGACGGCTCTTTCACGCCTCTTTGAAACCACCTGTCCTCTCTGTATGAAATCTGAACATCATTGTCATCAATAGTGTGTTCTGTGCTGTTCAGCTGCAAGTGGACCGCTGAATCGTTCCCTAAGCTGCTGGACTGCAGGTCCTTGTTTGGTTCCTCCGACGTAGAAGTCAGAGGAATCCTGGTTACACTGGACAGCAAACACAATGCCGCTCAGCTTTGGTTTGGGTGTTCTGGCCTTGGGATGAACTCCTCTATCTGTTGTTGGGTTTGAAATTCAATAGTATGTTGTATTTTAGGAAACATCTCCGGGGTTTCTCAGAACCTCTTGGCACACCTGGAGTGAGGGTTTGAAGCTGAGCTGTTTTTTCTCTGACCGTTTAGTTGGCCGACTTTACAAGGGCCTAGTTCTGATAGCCATTGTCCTTTAAGGGATTTCCTGACGTTCTCGGGTTCTTTCTGGTCTCCCGCTGCCTTGGTGGGAATGTTGTTCGCCCTGTAACTCAGAGTTTCAATAGCGGACAGTTATTACAGGCTTCTGGTAGTTCAGAAAAGGGCATCATGCCATAGGGTGGTCTATGGTGAACTCGATGTTGCTCTCCGTTGAATTGATGTGATTGGTGAATGCCTCCGTTGCTTGGATCTGGCTTTTGTGTCATCCATGCATCTGAACCAGTGACTTGGTGGTGTTGCCTCGTAGGAGCCGGGCGCTCTGCTCTCCTTGTAAATACTGGCTGCGCTGGGTAGAACTCTGGAGCTACTCGCACACCCACACAGCTAGGAGGATGGATGCTTTTAAAAACAGCAGCTCCCTAACTCCAGATGGCTCAACTTTGAGCCTCCAGAATTGACAAAGACTCCTGGAACGTGTGGAAACGTTATTCAGAAAACAGAGCTGAGTTAAGCCTCTTGGAGCTGTGCTCTTCTCCTCAGTGAGATTATTCTGATCCTTTGTAACCCTTCCACAAACTTGGACTCCGGATAAAAGATGCAAATGAGCAAATGTTTGAAACCCTGCTTGGTAGCTGAACCGTATTTCTGGTTAAACATAAACTTTAATCGGCGTGCCAAGATAAGCTGGACACTGAAATTAAATCCAAGCCACCCTGAGCAAGAATTTCACAGCTTCACGGAGGCACAGTCATACAGCTGGGTTGTCGGTGCATTGTTGCAACTTTCACTTGAACTGTACAAGATAAACGTGAGGGAAGCACCTGCGTTGCATTTATATTTCACAGACCTACTTGTTCACGCTGGTGAAAATGTACGGCACAGCTAAGTAACGATACAGGAGTGTCTGCCTCTGATCTGGAGGGCTTCATCTTGGCATTCCTCCTGTAAATTAGATTATAATTAACTTTTTAAGTGTTTCAATAGATGATTGTTTTAACTGCAATATGCTCAAGACAAAGTATTTTAATGACCAAAAAGAAAGTTCACCGTTTCCTTGTAAGTAGATGGCTCTAACATTTTCCGTCTCCCCGAAGGTGTACGCAGGAAAAACATTCCCCTGGAGGGAGTGTGCTCACCATTTATCTGTTCTGGGATGGCACACCAACAGGAAGTGCATTACAGCAGGGTGTGCTAGCAAGCTGGTGCTTTTAGATGTTGATTTTTGGAGTAATTAATGGAATCAAATTAAAATATTTTCAGTTTGTATGGCTTATTTTTTTTGCTCCCGATTTATTGTAAGCATTGTTGTATTATTTTTCTCTCTTAATTTGTATCGTTTTTTTTTTTTTTTTTTTTTTTTTTTTTTTTTTTTTTTTTTTCCCTGGTCTTAAAATAAACAAAGAAGCTGAAGTCATTTTGGGGCTTTTCGCTGCCGTTTAGGTCCCTCCCCTAGGCCGTCTGACCAGTGTGACAAAGCGTGTAACATGGACCTTATTCTTCGAAAAACTTAACAGATTTATCAAAGCTGATTTTAACAGGGGTGTGCATACTTTAAGATCCAGTGTACCGTAACAGCATTTAGCACCCGTATACGCTCTCTCAACCTTGCATTCAACATTATGTCAACTGTGCGGCAGGATGTCGGCCGGATGAAGATCGAGCTGTTTGCTGATATGGTCCCAAAGACCGCTGAGAACTTCCGGTAAGGAACGCGCTGGCGCCACATCACGCCTTCGATGCCCTTTTACCAGGTTACACGGGCGTATGCGTGTGAACAAGAATAATGTAGTGGGTTTTAAAATGCGTTACTAATGTTGTGATCATCCTTCACAGGCAGTTCTGCACAGGAGAGTTCAGGTAAGGCTGCTCCATACAGAACCTATGCATTCACTTCTGCCTACATTATTTGGAACTCTAAGGGTAAATATATGTAAAAACTCTTAAAATAACTCATCTTTTATTCATAAAATCCAGTATTTAATTTGAGTTCATTATTTCTGTAGAGGAGGATAAAAATCCCACTTTATAAAATTATGGTTTTAGATTACATCGCCAGCAAGTTTTTTTTAAATCCCCGCTTGTCAATACTTAACTAGTTTCTACAAGGAGCAGACACAAAAAACAAGGGATATTTAAACATTCCTCTTTGTGCACTTTCTCTAGAGCTATGTCACCTAGATATTTTCTCCTAAGCTCATCCAATGCCAATTAGGACTGAACACTGAGTTGGCACATCTCTCTGTTGCTTTGCCTAAATGTTTTGGATGTTGCTGCGTCGTGCCGAAAGATTCAGCCACCAATCTTTGTCCTCACCTGATTTTTGTTTAAAAACTCTTTTTTTTTTTTTTTTTTTTATTCAAAGAGTTACGAGTGTGATGCATTAGACTTTATTGGCAATTGCATGTGGCAAGAATATTTATGACTTGATGAATAAACCACTGACAAAAACAGTAGCAGTGAGAGGGCCAGATTGGAGATAGGGATCAGTGTTGGCAATGATACAGAGTTGCCAAGTGTTTTCACGCCAGGTATAAAATGCAGTTCCACTGGATCAGCATAAACAGACATGACAATAAATAACTCCTGCTGGGCTGCTCAACTGGATTTGGTTAGACTTTTCCAGGCATCAGGTTATAACAACAACAATAATGATAATACTTTTTGTATAGCAACTTTTTAAACAACTGTCAAAAAGTGGTTTCCATTAAAAAAAAGATATATCAAAACAACAACATAAAGGATACAACAAAAACACAAACAGAAGTCCACAAACTTGGAACCATAAATTCTTTTCCTCCTCCTGTCGCCAGTCAAACCCGGGGACTGGAAAGTAAAAACTGATTTGAGGATCTGAGATTGCGAGAAGGATTGTAGGGGGTAAGAAGCTCAGAAAGATATGATGGAGCAAGACCCTTCAGGGATTTAAAAACATTTAAAATTTGAAATCATGATAAGAGTGATGTGCTAATATTCATGGGATCCTGTGAGAACTGGTGCTGCAGTGTTTTGCATCACTTTAAGAGGATTGAGGGAATTTTGAGGCAGACCAGCAAATATGGAATTGCAATGATGGCGGAAGGAGATGAAAGCATGAAGTGTTTCTGCATCAGAGAATGAACTAAACGGTCTGATTTTAGCAATATTCCTAATTTGGAAACAGGCTGTTTTGGTGATTTTTTTTTTTTTCTTAAAATGTTTGGAAAAACTAATATTGAATCAAATTTTACTCCCAAGTTTTTCAGGAGTACCATTAAATCCAAGAACAGAAGGGGACTTAGCCACTGAAACTGTCCTTGCCTAATGCATCCAAACACCACCACTTCAGTTTTCTCATTACTGAGTAAAAGATTTATTGTTTGAAAGACAGTAAGTTTATTGAGAGTACAGAGGTCTGACGGGTTAACAGCCAAATAAATCTGGGAATTGTCTGCAAAAAGTGATTAAGAGACTTTGAAATTACAGATAACCTGTGGCAGCATAGAAAAATAGTAGTGTCCCGACTGGGCTCCATTTTGGCCAAATCTGAGTTAAACAGCTTACAATTAAAACATTTTTAACATTTTTTAACATTTTTAACATTAACAAACATTTAAATAAAATTTCTGTCTCCACCCTTTGCCTTACAGGAAGGATGGCGTTCCCATTGGTTACAAAGGCTGCACGTTCCACAGGTACGTATCAATTCATGTAGTGGGGCTTAAAGCTGCCTTACAAAGAGAGGTTTAGGTCTAAAGAATTTTTATCTGCATCCAAAATGTACAGTCAATTTGAAAATGAAATCCTTGAAAAGCTAAAGGTGTACACTTTAGGACATAAGACATTTGTTGATGCTTGTCCTTTCGGAGGAGGAGAGGAAGCTGGCGTCTGTTTGTTCACTGCTTCTCCGTCTCTAAACTAATGTGCGTTTATTCACAATTTTACTTACAAACTTCCCAGTAATCTTGTCATGCAAAGACGATGTAATTAACCTGACTTTATTTTCTACTAAAAACACTTTTTTGCTCTGGATTTGTTAATCACTAACTGATTTTTTAACCTTATCTTATTCTTTTTAATTCAGTGTTTTAATTTCTTTTACCTTGTTTTTAACTTCTCTTAACTCTGTAGCCCTTTGAGAGCTTGCTGATTAAAAGTAATTTAAAAATTAAATGTTATGTTATTATTATTATTATTATTATTATTATTATTATTATTATTATTATTATTATTATTATTATTATTATTATAAGGAAAATCAGACGAATATCCATTGACCACTGGAGATAGGCGCCAGACCCCAGCGACTCTGCAAGGACAACCGGTTATAGACGATGGATAGATCTTAATACCGTCACGTCAGAAACCAAAGTGCTGCTCGGGCTCTGTCTAAAAGGCAAGACCCTAACCTGGACTCCTAATGGAGATAGAAAAAGGAAAAATGTTGTACAGTAGGTGCACAACTGGGCTATAGTGCATCATACATGTAAGATAAGATAAGAGATAAGATAGGCTTTATTGATCTCACATTGGAGAAATTCACATGTCACATCGGCTCAGTAATCGATAATAAGAGGAAGTTGCCAAAAGTAGGACATGGTGCATCAGTTATATAGTGTCTCCTCGTTTATAAAGTGGATAAAAAAAAAGAAGTAGATAAGAAAAATAAGAATATAACAATACAAAATAGAAATAAGGCAGAGTCTTATGTACATTCACGGTGACTTATATACATGTGTATTGACATATATTCAGGTGGTAATAGCAGCACCTTCTTTCAGGATTATTGCGCAGTGTATTAAATAGAATTGCACATTAGTTATTGCACGTTGGTTATTACAGTTATAGTTAGTTGTGGTTACAGTTATAATTAGTGTTGCGCCGATGCCATTTTTTGGCCCCGATACCTGGCTGTGCAGTATCGGCCGATACCGATACCATTACTTTGAATATTTATGTGTGTGTGTATATATGAAGAACAGCATACTACTTGGATGTAAAATAATTGCTATCATGGCTTTGTCAAGCTGCTACCTTATTAAAGCAGGAAAAAGACTAATACAAAGTGAATCCAGTAGAACTAGTGAGTGTCGGGAGAGAGAAGGCTGCGTTCAAGTGACATACAAACATCAAAATGGTATCTGTGACCTATTTGTTGGTACTCGCCGATACCGATACCACCATTTTAGCGCGGTATCGGCGCCCCGACCGATACTGGTGTCGGTATCGGTGCAACTCTAGTTATAATTACAGTTATTGTTAGTTATTGTGCAGCATTGTGTAATCTGGTAGCAGCAGGAATGAATGACCTGCAGTAGCGCTCCTTTTTACAGACAGGATGTCTAAGTCTGGCACTAAAGGAGCTTCTCAGCTCCTCTACAGTCTGGTGCAGGGGGTGGAAGGTGTTGTCCATGATGGATGTGAGCTTGGACAACACCCTCCTCTCAGCCACTTCCTCCACAGAGTCCAGAGTGCAGCTCAGGACAGAAGTGGCCTTCCTCATTAGCTTGTTCAGCCTCTTTCTGTCCCGCTCTGTGCTGCCAGGAGCCCAGCAGACGACAGCGTAGAGGAGGGCTGAGGCCACCACAGAGTCATAGAAAGTTTTTAGCAGAGGCCGGCTCACTCCAAAGGACCTCAGCCTCCTCAGGAGGTGGAGGCGGCTCTGGCCCTTCTTATACAGGGCGTCGGTGTTGTGAGTCCAGTCCAGTTTATTGTTGACGTGAACACCCAGGTATTTGAAACTCTCCACAGTTTCTATGCCCTGCCCCTGGATGTTCACAGGTGAGTGAGGTGGGGGTCTTCTCCTGAAGTCGATCACCATCTCCTTGGTCTTACTGCACCAGACTGTAGAGGAGCTGAGCAGCTGCTTTAGTGCCAGACTTAGACATCCTGCCTGTAAAAAGGAGCGTTACCGCAGGTCATTCATTCCTGCTGCTACCAGATTACACAATGCTGCACAATAACTGTAACCATAACTGTAATAGCTAATGTGCAATAATCTATTTAATACACTGGTATAACCCGTGCAATAATCCTGAAAATTCAGCTGCTGAATATATAACTGATGCACTGTTTCCTACTCTTGGCACCTTCTTCTGACCATTGGTTTACTATTGAGCCGATGTGACAAGTGAATTTCTCCAACGTGAGATCAATTAAAGCCTATCTTATCTTATCTCTACCAGTCCACAAAGTCCCTGATGACCGACCGGTACTCCAGCTCGTTCCCCTCAGACACACAGCCCACAATGGCCGAGTTATCAGAGAACTTCTGAAGATGTAAAATCATCAGAAAATGTTTTGTGAGTCGTTTTTTATAAAAAAAGGATGTACACTTTTTAAGTTTTGGAAAGGTGCATTTAAGAAACGATGTCATCCGGACAGACGAGGTCAAATTAAAGTTTGTTTATTTTACTCAACGCAACATTTTACGTCGTTCAGTCACAGTCTCGCAATACAAGTTGTCAGGCACGGCGGTCAAGGGCTGATGATTTAATCTTGTTTGGCATTCACAAAAGCTCAGCACTTAAGGGCTGTTAAATTGAAGCTGATGTGTCTCCAAGCCTCTAGCAGTTGAAACTGTGGAAATTAGTCATGAAAACATGACCTTGCTCACAAACACAGCAGCAACTCTCCAAAAATGAATAATTTATCTATTTAAAAGGTTTCTCTGTAAAGTGCCTGACCAAGAGGCATCCTAATGAGATACACAGACCACCTAATCACACAGGTTTCATTTAGAGGAGTCCTGAGAGCTCTCCCTGGTGTTGTTTACTTGGTTAAATGAAAGCAGGTTTCACCTAAGAACCACAAAAATCAGGATTTATGGCACAATGCATACCTGAGTAAATATAGCACTGGGCTAAATATTGGTCTTTAGTGTTGGTGGTGCTACGGTGTTTTGTAGTTTTGCTGTAATTTTAACACAACGACCAAGCAAGAATAAAAAAATCACTCAATCATAAGATTTCCTCTTGGTTGGAAACTCGTAAACATTTTAACTGCAGTTTTGCCCCTTTTTGTTCCTCGAGGACAGAAGGGCCAGCGCCCCTGCTCTGTCGGGACAGGGCGGTAATGCCTGTTTTTTGAGTTTTGCATGAGTTACTCTCGCCAAACAGGTTAAAGCTGAAAGCACAAAAAGAAGCAAAATCTACCTGCATGAATAGTTCTTGAGTGAAAGGAGGTATACTCCACACACTGTTCTTGAGCTAATCTGAAGGCCACAGGAAGTTTGGAGGTGTGTAGTGATCGACTGAGCAGAAGGTTGGCGACCCATGCACACTATGCTACACTATGCCCTGAGCAGAGAGGGGCCCATATCTTAGCAAATGATATGGGTCCCTCTCTGCTCAGGGAGAGGGAGGGGGGGAGTGTGTGTTTGTTTTTCGGAATATATGTCGCATCAGTCAAAAAATGCTTCATAAAGAGGAAAAAAAACAAACGTTGCACCAGACTATATGCATTCATTTAAACATTTATTTCATACAATCCAAGACTAAAAACTGAAGCCAATTTATTAAATTGCATCTACAACCAGCTGAATAACATGGGACATACCTGTCAGGATGAATGGGGTAAGTTAGCAACTCCAACCAGCAAGGTTTTATCCAAAAGTTGTCAAAATTATGCCTAAATTAGACCGTGTGCGTAACGGTGCTACATGCTAAGCTAACAGTACGACACGGATGTTTCAGGGCAACATAAAGCTCACGTGCATCAGTTGTAAACAGCAAAACAACATACATGTGTTTAGTCTTTGTGTATAAGTTAATGTCTCAATCAATTTTTAAGTTAAGGCGACCAGATTTCTCTAATGAAAATCAGGGACGTCTCTGATTCTGTTGAGAATCTCTGTCTGGGGGTTGGCTGGTTTTGCATGATCTGTAGGGCTGACAGGGCGGGGAAGGCACATTCGGCTCTTTTACCGTGTCAGGACAGTGGCAGGGCCGGGTAAATGCCTCTCGTTTTGCTAAACTTTTTTACTCTATCACGATACACTGAAATCAGGGATATTTCAGGGGACAGCTTTTTCCAGGGACAGATGTTCAAAAACTGGGACTGGTCACCCTGTTTTTTTTTCCCATTCACTTTTTATTGAAAAGATGAAAAACATTACGATCTGTTTAGACGCACAAAATGAGTCGTTGTCATGATTTAACATTTTTTAAAAGTGCATACAAAAAAAATACAACATTGTGGCTTTAACTGGGAGCTGCCGGTACCTGTTATATATTCAGTAAGAAAAACAAATATCTAGCCATCTTATATTCCAGTTTCAGAAGGTCAATACAGTCAATATAGTTAGAATCCAAGAATTATACAAAATCACTTCGATACAAACCTCATAATTTTTTCCAAATATTCTAATTTTTTTCTGTCTGGGTTCTTAAAGAAAATGTGGTCACTCAATCTATATATATATATATATATATATATATATATATATATATATATATATATATATATATATATATATATATTATTAGATGGATGATATGTTTTGGTAATGCGTCTGACTGACTATGGTCTGCTGGTATGATTGTGAACAGTTGTTTGTTTTCTGTTTATTCACAGGGTGATAAAAGACTTCATGATTCAAGGAGGAGATTTCGTAAATGTAAGTACATCCACACCTTTTCTACTTTGTGGTTAGCATTTCTGGCATTTTAATGCCATTTATTATTGTTTATACAGTTTGTTTTAATTAAGACTAAAGGAAACCAAGTTTATAGTATTTTTGCATTTCACTATGGTCATTTGCTAAAAGTAAATATGTTCAATGTAAAACCTATTATTACTGGACCATGATTAACCAACGGGAAATTGTATTTCCTTTTGTAAAAACTCTACTACTCTTTCTACTGTGAAAACATTATCCTTTTTAGCCTGTGTGAACTAAACCTTACAAATAAATACAAAATTATGGAAGTTGTAATCAATCTGCAGGATCCACTGAGGTAGCTCAACCAAGTTGCAATAGAAATATGGAAAAACGTCTCTAATTTATTATTTTAGAAAATTTGTTAAAATGTTACATCACATCCGTTTTTATTAGAATGAAACTTTTCCTTGTTAGAGAAAGATTGTTCTTTGGACAGAAAGAGGACAGTTCGTTTTGACCAAGATGAAGTTGTATGTCTCCCTCTTGTGGTGAATTACATTGTCCTGTCTAACTGAAACTCAAAGTGATTGCTGTTTGTCTTCTTTAAAAGGGGGATGGTACTGGTATCTGCAGCATCTACAGAGGTCCCTTTGCAGATGAAAACTTCAAAATGAAGCATTCTGCTCCTGGACTGCTATCTATGGTATGTGTGCAGATACATGCCATTAGATTATTAAGTAGGAACAAATGCAAACCTCTGCAGAAAGAAAATCTAATCGGATGCATTTAGGTGAGTTAATTCTACCGTTTTATTCTGTTTATTTGATTTCTAATACAGGCAAACAGTGGACCAGGGACAAATGGTTGCCAGTTTTTCATTACCTGCACTAAGTGTGACTGGTTAGATGGGAAGCATGTTGTTTTTGGTGAGTTAATCCACAGGACTTTACTCATTTAAAGCAGTGCAGTCCTCGTTTTTAAAGCTGTAACAGAATTCCAGTCAGACTTACAATGGATTCTTGGTTGTTTTAGGAAAAGTGGTGGATGGACTTCTGATCATGAGGAAAATTGAGGTAAAACTATACTGCCCTGTTTGTAACATAAGGCCCAAATAAACGTACCTTTTCTATTGAATTAACTTACTAGGTTTATTGTTGCTAGCGCTGCTTAAAGGCTCCCACCTACTCAGGCGTACAATGTGCATACTGTGAGCTTGGCGGACTCCGCGCTGACTCTCTGCGGACGTCTTACCAATCATAGTCAAACGTACTGTTACCTACATTTCTTCTGGCAAAAGGATGGTAAAATGTGTGATTAGCTAGCTGAGCACCTAGAGCCGTGTGTTTTCCAGCAGGCTCCCACCGCACACCTGTCAGTGAGAACCTGGTGACAGCCTGCTTGGAGCAGCTCAGTGTATCAAGCTCGTTGTCACATATAAAACATTTTGATGTAAAGACTTCTTTTCCCCGAGAAGTTGTAAAAATTGAGCTCCGCATATACTTGTACATGCGGACCTCCACAGAGCGAACCACACCAGAGTCTGTGGGAGCCTTTACATTAATGCACTTCTAGTTTAGACGTTACAGTCAGGCAATCTTGTAGACAGCTCAGGGGTCTGATCAGGTAGTGACACAGTGTACCGTAATGCTCCGAGTATCCATTGAGCCGAGCGGCTTCATTGCTTACCAAAGTCATACTTACACATTTTGTAAGTCAGTGAGCGCCAGGTGCTGATCAGAGCGCACCACTGATTGATCGGTTAAGCCGGGCGTACACTGTACGAGTTTTTCCCCTTTTCGGGCCGATTCTTCAGTCGTGTGAGCATTTTTTGAATCGGACGAATTTCAGCTTGATCGTAGAGGGGGGGAGGAGGGGGGACTGGCTTCTCACGACTACCTCCCGCTCAGGAATCGGACGATCGGTGAAAATCAAACATGTTTGAAATTCAGTCGGCTGTCGTGAGGTTTTTGTGAGCGCATCCTGCTGTTCAAGCAGAGCTACGAGGGGGCGCCCTCCCCTCCTCTCCGTCCCCGCCAGCGGAGGGAGGGAAGCGGGCGTCCCTGAAGCAACCTCCGGCCGGTGTTGGGGAGGGCGAGCCGTCCGGTCCGCGCAACGCGCTGGCCGCCTGTTTCGGCACTCCTCCGCTTGCTGGGGGGGTGCGGGCCAGGCGACCTGCCGTGCCGCGCGGCCGCCGGTGCGTCTCGTCCCTCCTCTCTCCCCTCCGTTCCCCCGACGCCCGGTGCCTCCTGCGGGCCTCGCCAGAGCTGGGCTCGAACCCCTGCTCTGGGTCCCTGTCACCTACCGTCGCTCGCCTGCCTCTGCCACCACAGTGAGCGGTCCCAGAGGGGGACATGACGTACAGTGTGAGCAGTCCGGTCTCGTCCGAGCGTCGCGCCGCACAGATCGTGAGCGGTGAACTTTTTAAACCCCGCGGTTCCGTCGCACAGTTTGAGATGTATATAAGTACCACGACTGAAAAACTCGTACAGTGTACGCCCGGCTTAAGGCAGACGCCTTTATGGTTGGGCAGGTTGCGCTGTGCGTCTTTGTTCTGAGCGTCGTTTCAGAAAAAACGGCTGATCTACACTGAGTAGAAAGCTGCTACTCTGAGTAGTTCTTCCTCCCTCTGTCATACTCAGCATGTCTGATTTCAGAACAGATGATGTTAGTCAGGTAACTAAACACAGCGCCCGATCAACCATTTAACGTGAGCATCACTGGAACGCAAATAATGTGATTCACCATGGCAATGACAGGAAATAAGGTTGGAAGTACGCATTTCCTACGAGTAGAATTAAAAATCTTTAAAGAAGGCATATGGACAATATTAAACCATGAGAAACGATGCCGTTGCTGCTGAAAACCACAAGAGAAAATTGTTGAAAAAGTCAATGCATGCGCGATATGAAAGTTATGTGATGGAGAATTAAAGCAGTTTTCACCACACTTCACTGTTCAACACAAAAGGGTGTGTGTGTGTGTGTGGGGGGGGGGGTGCATTGAAAGGACATGGCAGCAAAAAATGTGTAAAGAAATAAATAAAAAAGCCAGTCCACAAGCATCCTCTCTCACAACAGGTTTACTTAGAGGTTATTATGTTATGATACAGGTTCACATTATTTATTGACTGTATCTAAAAAAAAATATATATATTTTAAATTCAAATGGAAATATAAAATAATACAATGCAACACACAATGACTTAAATTGTATTATTGTGTGTACTTGGTCATCAAATCAGTGTCAGTTAACTCTGTCAACCAGGTTGCCTGTAGGGATTTTTAAGGTCCAGCAGGTGTCAGTATTCAGTGACACAGTATCAATACAGTTTGGCAATGTGTCGAAACAATGCCTAATGGACCCATCACTAATATATATATATTAGGGCTGGGCAACGATTAAAATATTTAATCGCGATTAATCGCCCTGATTAATCGCGATTAATCGCATTGTATTTACAAACTCCAAGAATGAATTCAAAAGTAGTGTAAAGAGCACTTTTATTTTAATGTTCTGCTGGCATATGAACAAAAGTGTTGTAACATTTGTAGCACTTATCAGTAACACATATTTAGTGTAAAGCTCAACTTAAACATGTAAAACAAAAAATAGCAATAATAATAAATTAAAGCTTATTGCCACTGACAGGGAATTCTCTTTATGAGGAAAAAATCTACCAAAAACAGGCAATTTCTGAGGTAACAGCAGGGAGCAGCATTACCATTTTATGTTCAATACCAAAGTTTAACTTGGCAGTGGTTACAACTAACTTGTTTCTGTCATATTCCATGCTGGAAGAACTTTAAACTGAAATGCTTGCTAACTCGATATGCTTGCGTTTATTTGACGTTAACACGCGGTTTTTTGTTGTTGCTTTATCGCGTGCATATAGTGAATGGCAAGTAAAAACACATGGATACTTTGAAACGAGAAGCGACTTCACCGACGGCGTCGATGCAGACCCCCCCCGCTCCGCTCCGCACAAAACTTGTTCTGGCCGCCAACTCACCGCCTCGCCTAAGCAAATTCCTGCGGGAAACACCGCCTTCCGCATGTCAGCTGTGTTTTTTTCCGGCCAGCACCTTTGTTCCTCTGAATCCGAGGTTTGGCTGACAGCGAGGTTATTGGCGCATTATCGCCACCTACTGTTCTGATTCAAACCCCTACACCGCAGCAACAGACCTTCACAAAATAAAAGCATGTGAGCAACATGCGTTAATGCGCGTTAAAGAAAATATCGCCATTAATAGACTAATGAGTTAACGCGAAATTAACGCGTTAACTTGCCCAGCCCTAATATATATATATATATATATATATATATATATATATATATATATATATATATATATATATATATATATATATATATATATATATATATATATATACACACACAAGTCAGGGTGGGGTTATAGAAACACTAGGGCTGGGCAAGTTAACGCGTTAATTTCGCGTTAATTCATTAGACTATTAACGGCGATATTTATTTTATCGCGCATTAGCGCATGTTGCTCACATGCCTTCAGTCAGTGTCAGTCAGCAGGCGCGCTGACTGCAGCGCGCTGTCACGGCAGCACTCTCCCGCTCCCCCTCCCCTCTCGTACATGGCTCAGCGGCGTCAGCCAATCAGCACGCAGGCTCAGCCTGGCCCGCCCACTCAGCTCTCACACAAACTTAACAAACAAACAGCTGAGAGAGAACGCAGCAGCGAAAAAAACATGAACAGAGGAAGTAGCACCGTTTGGCTTTATTTTAATACCGTAAATGAAATCAAGCTGTATGTTTTGTAAAAAGCCGGTTCATTTCAGTGGAAACACAACAAATTTATCTAAGCACGTGAAAAAACATGAAAACGTCGAGCCCCAGAAACGGAGAGAGGAGACGAAACTTCTGTCATCTCCCCGACAGACCCACAGACTGACGTCTCTGACTGAGGCGTTTCAGTCCTCCAGGGAACATCCAGGTAGATCAGTGGATGGATGGATGGATGGATGGATGTTACTGGAGCCCACACATAACATGTAATTAAGATCTTGAAAGAACCCAGTACATATATTAAAAAGTGTTATTTAAGATAAGATAACATTAGCTAATCCTTTTTTTATCCCACGACGGGGAAATTTATAGGATTAAAGCAACAGGCAGGTGCACACAACACAGACAAAATTACATAAGGATTGAAATATATAAGAGGTGGATTAGCGAAAAAACACTGAACATAACATTATTATTATTATTATTATTATTATTATTATTATTATTATTATTATTATTATTATTATTATTATTATTATTAAATTGTAATAATAAAATAAAAACCACAAAACCCAAAAGGTCAACAGTTTCATGATACATCAAGCTTAGGGACTGGCTAATATACAGCAGGTCAAAAAAGGCCATATTTTGGCTGCAGTGCTTGCTGTTCTGTTATGAAGAAAAGATCAACTAGTGCACTAAATTCAATAGATGGGTTGAAAATATCCAGTATAAAATAAGTGCTACAAATGTTACAACACTTTTGTTCATATGGCAGCAGAACATTAAAATAAAAGTGCTCTTTACACTACTTTTGAATTCATTCTTGGAGTTTGTAAATACAATGCGATTAATCGCGATTAATCGCGATTAATCAGGGCGATTAATCGCGATTAAATATTTTAATCGTTGCCCAGCCCTAAGAAACACACATGGTACCACAACAAGTCTGTCTGGAGAGGTTCACCCACCAGAACTCAGACCCGGTAAGGAGGCGCAGAGACAAAAGGAGCTGCAGAGCTCCACAGCAGAGACTGGATGTACGCTCATGTTTTCTGTTTTTGTCCTATTGTTTGCTTCACAAAAAAAGTGTAAAAAAAATAATGAATCTGTAACAATCCAATTTAATTCCAGGTTGTAGGATATTAAAGATGAAAAATGCCAAAGAGGGGGGGATTCTTTTGCAAGGCACTGTATGTCTGATTAAAACCTGGAGAGATGTGGGTAAATTCAGCCTCATTCTTTTCCAATAATATACCAAAACAAAAATTCATCAGCTCTTTATTCACTGTCAAAATGTAAATACAGTTTTAGGTGAACATAACAAAGGACCATCATTGGATTAGTAATGTGTCAGACATGTAAATACATTTTCAATTGATGAATTTATTTACTACGGGGAAAAGTCGATCCAAACCCATGAGACATTCCCTACTTGTTATGAATAGAGAGAGAAAGCGAGAGAGAGAAAGAGAGAGAGAGTCCTTTCAGCTGCTCCCTCATCCTGGGGTCATTACAACTCACACACAGAGTTGGCAGAGTTTTTACGCTGGATGCCATTCCTGATGCAACCAGGGTCCTCTGAGATAAAGTCATAGACTTAATCCACTACACCACAGAGGGACTCTGTTAGTGAGTGAATTAACTGGAACTAAAAACATATTTTGGTCCAGTTTCAATGACCACATCCAAGCCTGATAACTGTAAAATCAAGAAGCCATTAAACAGCACCTGATGCAACGAATTAGAAGAAAAACTCCTCAAAAGCAATTCATCATACCCTGATCTAGGCAAATTCAAGAACAGACAAGAGAACAAGTCATTACTTGTATCAGTTTGGGGAGGATTATAAACCTTTAAGACTTCGGGACTCCAGCAACACCGATCAAAGCCATTTTCCATTGATCAGCTCTGAACAGTGGCGTGCACAGACATTTTGGGGGACAGGTGCTCAAGTGAAGAAAAGGGCACCTTGTGCAGCTTTGTAGTATGATATTTATTACTGGCACAGCTTGAATTTAATGTGTATGTATATATTTTAAATGAATAGCCATATGTTGTCTGATGCAGAGTTTTAATAATGTTCAACACTGGATGTTGGTTTCTCAAACAATCAAACTGGCAACGACAGAAAAAAAGTGTTAAATTGCCACAAAAACTGAGGAAAACTCAACTCAAAACAAGGGAGCGTTTTAGGTGCATTTTACAACGTTCTTAAGACTAATAAAGCAACATTATTACTATAAATTAATTAAGGGTTAGATTAGTGACCAGCCTAGAGGAGAGAGCTAAACTTTCTGGGTCAAATGTGAACTTGCATTACCTTTTTTTTAATGCAGTGAGCACAATGTGTTTATTCTTTTACGAAAATTTCATCCGCACCATATAACCTTAAGTTGTAACAAAACAGGTTACCCTGATAAATTTATCAGGTGTGGGTGACATGAGTTAAGTTCACTAACTACTGACTATTCAACTTAAACCTATAATCAGAAAAAGAGTTACAAAATATCTGTAGTCAAAATTAAATCGACAGCAGAGAAAGCGGTCATAAGAAGTATCATATACATCTGCATGAGGCCAGTGTGATATATAGCATAAAATATTCTTAGAAAGTTAAGATCTGATGCAGAAAAGCAGGAATTTCCCCCCGATCGAAAATCCCAAAGAAGGATTTTGGCCATCATACCATACGATTAAGCTCAGGCACTTTTAGGTTATGCAGCAAGACAAAGATCCCAAAAGAAACAAAAGGATGGTTTTAAAGTCATTTAGTTAAAGTCCTAACCTGACTCTGGTCAGATGGATTTCGTTCCGTAAAGCTCCACACATCCTTCTGGGATCGCTCCATTGGAGATGTAGTTCAGAAGGAGGAGCCTCATCAGAAATCCTTGCATTTGATTGTCATTTTTTACAGACGTGCTACAAGCTCTTGCCAAACCTGGTCGGTAGAAGGGCGAAAACATGGTTCCCACTAAGAAAAGCCTTCAAAGCAGTTCTCTGGTGTTCTTTTAAAGAATTAATATCCTGTAGATTGGACCACACTGATGAAATGGCATCAATGTTACCGCAAGCTTCCTCGCTGCGAGCCGCCATTGTTGACTGAATCCAGTCGCTTCTCTGATCCGTCACATCTACGAAAATCCCACCTGCCGGTCCTGATTGGCTCGTCCATTTTATGTGGTATTGAAATCCCATCCAATAGCAGCGATTCCAGGTGGATGTGTGCAGCTCTGCGGAACGAAATTTATTTGGCGAGAGTCAGGTTATCAAAGTCCAGCTTTGAAGACAATTTAGGGGCTTGGACTTAAACAGGCTCCAACCTGGCAGTAATAAAACAATTTTGCAAAGAAGATTGAGGTAAGATTTTCCAACGCAACGAGAGACTCCGAAGTGCAGATCAGCCCTCTTTATCAGTGAGGGTGAACTAAGCCTGCGGATGCTGTCAGCTGGCTTTTTAGGTGCTAAGGTGTTTGTTTCATATTGGCTCCAGGTCAGTAGCTCATCCGTATGCCTTTCATGACCTACATGTTGCTGTTTATTTTCTTTCTAAGTCCATTTGGTACATGTAGACTGTTAATCACCTATGTACTTATGCTAACTGCGTATCAGTGTATGTTTCTTTGTAGGCAAGGATCTTAATGAAATACAAATACTCAAACCTTTTAGCTTGACGTTACTGTGTGTGTGTGTGTGTGTGTGTATATATATATATATATATATATATATATATATATATATATATATATATATATATATATATATATATATATATATATATATATAAACAAATATTTTTTTTTTCCATCTTTTTTTACATTGTGTAACTCTCCATATGTTTGGTTCTAATCCCCATTTGGCCCAGATGACTCTAATATGACGGATTGTAACCTCTGATCTAAAGAAAATAACTCATCTCCTGCAGAGATATAGAAATAAATAACCATACTGCAAACCACCCCATTTCTTACAGTACAATATGGGTAGATGGTGGAAAACAATGTATGATTCACACGAAGTAGCCAACGGTTGATGGGAAATATCTCATCAGTTTATTGTTTCATTCCATACAAAAAAAGTCGGGTACATAAAGCACCCCCCCCCCCTTTCCCCAGATGGCTACCATATCCACCTGTGCTCTTTGTGCATCTTGCATATATAATCTTCCTCTTAAGATTTAGTTTTGACTCTGAGTTTGTTCTCTCTTCAAACAGAATGTGCCCACTGGACCGAACAACAAACCAAAACTGCCCATCCTCATCGCTCAATGTGGAGAAATGTGATCCGACCTGCTCCATTTAATCACACGAGCACAGGGCAACGGAAACATTCACTTGTGTCGTTGCTCCCGTGAACGCCTTCACTGTACAGGTTGAGTCACAGCTATGATCTTGGTTTAGGCTTTCCGGGGGGAAACTGCTCACATCATTGTAGTTTTCGGGACTGTCACTCAGTGTTTGATTTTAGAATAAAGTTTGTGAGGCTTGATTTTTTGTTTTGTTTTTTTTACTCAGAAAAAACAATGCTTTCTGTCACAATGTATGTCAAATACAATAAATTGTACTTTTTCTAATATGTATGTTTTGTCTGGTTTCTTCTTGTTCCATATTTTCAAACCAAATAAGACGTGAACCGAGTTTCCAGTTTACGTATGTAATCTGTGGGTTGAGTAACATAAAAACATTGTCTGGATGAATATGTGGATTGGAGACTGTTTTGCTAAAAGTCTAAAAGAGTGGATTGCGTAATGTGATCGCAGTCTTGGAGTGATATGCGTCTGCACGGAAACGCAAAGGTGGGATTAATGTCAGCCTTATCCATGGAGCAAATTAGGGCACACTCTCCAGTGCCAAGCAGTCTTCTGCTAAACCTAAGGCTACCCCCTTCTACCCCAGCCAAATCCAAGCTTCCAGCCCCCTCCCTCCCCCATCGTCCCCTTTAACATCATTCTCTTGGCACAAAAGAATCCTTTCAGATGGAGACTCTCTTCTTATGGAGGCAGGAAGAGGGTTGTCTTCTGTTTTTTTCCTACTTATGAAAAGAGGTTTTCTCCATGGGGAGGCTTTCTGAGACCCGTTTCTGTGTGTGGGAGAGTGGAGCTCGGCAGTTAACAGCAAGTGTTTCACACGTCGGCCTGGCCTTCTAAACTGTGCCAGTGGAGCTGGAATTACCATGACAATGTGTTTTTTATTTGGGGGGGGGGGGGGGGGGTCTTGTATTGGGGGTCTGTTTACTCATCGGTCGAGGAACGTTTCATCTTAACTCTCAAGATGACTGCTCCTCATCAGTTATGCTGTTTCTAGGTTGGAAATTAAGGTACATGTTCTAACCACATTGGAGTTATTTCAGTTTTTGTTCACATTTGTAAGACTAAGGTCCAAGTTCCTTTGCGTTTCTTTTGTGTCAAAGACTCATAGGATACATAAAAAAAAGTACAACGGGATGAATGTCCTGTTATTTTATGAAGAATGACACATGTTCTGTAAACTAGATGTAAAAAAAAAAAAACACGTAAAATCTTGGGCGACACCAGTCTTCGGAGAAGCTATGTTTGCAAATGAATGCCGATACAGTGCCTTGCTGCAACCCATTGAACTTTTGCACATTTTGTCATGCCACAAGCTGAGGACTTCAATGTATTTTATGTGATTAGAAAGTAGAAATTAGCCCACCATTGTAAGATATTGGATTGGTAAAGTTTCTAAATCAGGAAATCCGTTTTATCTTGATACCCCCATCTGTTGCAAACAATTGCTTTTAGAAGCAATTTGATATGAAATTATAGTCAAAACTCAGTGTAAATATGGTTTGTTCTGGAAATGCATCAAAGGTTTTGTTGGAGAGCAAACGGCATCATAAACATACCGTGCAGCTTATGGATAAAGTGGTGGAGAACCTTAAAGCAGAGTTGGTTGTGAAAATAATATCCAAGATTTTCAATATCTCCTGGATCACTGCTTCATAATCAATGTAAATAATACAGCAAACCTGCAACCCTAACATGGCCATTCGCCTAACCTGGCTGGCTAAGAAAACCCATGTTTTGTCTGAAGGAGCTGTAGAGATGCTGAGCTGAGGTGAAAAGAAAATCTCTCCCCAGAACAATTGTTAGTTGTGCATTGTGTAAATATGGCCTTTATAGGATTGTCAAAAAGAAATAGATTGTTGAAATAAATACTTATTTCATCCAGTTGCTAGCAGTTTGTCAGTCTAGCGCATAAAATCATGTGTCTGGTTATAAAGTGAAAAAATGTCAGATGACAAAAAATTCAAGATGTGTGCAAACCTTTAAAAGCCTGTACTGTGAGTTGAATTGATTTTTTTGTGTGTATTGTGATTAGATGCTTCAATGGCTGTTGATTTAATGAATTCTTAGTAAAATGGTAAATCCCGGCATTAGATAAAAGGACTTCATACTCTTTCACATGGTTCTTTTTGTTTAGATTAGATGATTAGATTAGATTTAACTCTCTCCCCAGAACAATTGTTAGTTGTGCATTGTGTAAATCTGGCCCTTATAGGATTGTCAAAAAGAAATAGATTGTTGAAATAAATACTTATTTCATCCAGCTGCTAGCAGTTTGTCAGTCTAGCGCATAAAATCATGTGTCTGGTTATAAAGTGAAAAAATGTCAGATGACAAAAAATTCAAGTTAAATTCAAATTTAAATCCCGGCATTAGATAAAAGGACTTCATACTCTTTCACATGGTTCTTTTTGTTTAGATTAGATGATTAGATTAGATTTAACTCTCTCCCCAGAACAATTGTTAGTTGTGCATTGTGTAAATCTGGCCCTTATAGGATTGTCAAAAAGAAATAGATTGTTGAAATAAATACTTATTTCATCCAGCTGCTAGCAGTTTGTCAGTCTAGCGCATAAAATCATGTGTCTGGTTATAAAGTGAAAAAATGTCAGATGACAAAAAATTCAAGTTAAATTCAAATTTAAATCCCGGCATTAGATAAAAGGACTTCATACTCTTTCACATGGTTCTTTTTTTTTTAGATTAGATGATTAGATTAGATTTAACTTGATTATTTAACTTTCTCTCTCCTTACAAGTGCATACAATGTTTTATTTTGCAAATGTGGCAGCTTTATGTAAATACAAGGATTCTAAAAGTGTTGGCACCTGCATACACCTACTGCATGACTCCACCTGGTAGACTCTTCATTAACTGCCATAGTTACACGATTTGTTTATGTGTGGGGGAACTGTAACATTTTCAGGCATAATCTCCTTTTAGGAAACCCGTTGACATCTGGACTAGCCAATCAAAAATGCATTCTGTTGGTCGTCACTCGCTCCAGCCAATCAGAGGACACGGTGGGCAGGACTTGGACGGTGGACATTCCCCTGCACAGCGACGCGTTCTGCCCAGTTCGATCGGCAACGGGAGCGGAAAGAGGAAAGCTGAGAGCCCGAAGGCAGTAAGCCCCCACCACCGCCGGCCCAGGTTACCATCTAGCACCGGGAAAAATAGCAGAGAGCCGCCGCCGGCAGAAGCCATTACCAACGAGTAGTAAGCATGAGCAGCGAGGCCGAGACGCAACAACAGCCTCCGCAGCCTGCTGCGGATGCGGAGAGCCCGTCCAGCCCGGCAGCCGCAGCTTCTGCGGGGGATAAGAAGGTCATCGGTAAGGCTGCCAATGCTAGTCGAGCTAACTAGGCTGCTAACGTGGTTTCTGTTACAGTAGGGCGATCCCCGCTGTCACCGCTGCCGTTAAACGGAGCGTTAATGGGACGCGAACGTTAAGTCGCTCGGTACCGGACCCAGTAACGATGTAACGAACCTCCGTCGGACACTTTCCGCCGTACGTTTTCTACAGGATGCAGAGATTAAACTGTCTTTAGTATTTTTACTTAATTTGTGTCAAAATGTATTTCGTGTCCAGTGGCCAAACGTTAGCCTGGCCGTTTTTTTTGTCGGGGGATTTGGCGTTAGGTTGAACTAGCTTGATCCCTAACGAGCAATAAACGTCCCGAAATTAGCCGTTTAACGTGTCGGTTACGGACATTTTCGGGGGAAACCGCGTCGGTTCTCTTTGAGCTCGTGGCTTCAGCACGAGGATCCGCTCCGCGCAGTCGTCGGCCTCCTTGCGTCAGATGTCCGCCTGAGAGACGCGTCCATCCAGTCGGCCGTCACATGGACGGTCGTTGGCGGACGGTTTCCAGCCGTTTACCGAAACCAACCCGTTGACGGACACACGCTTTTCGGAGACGTTGGTCCCCAGCGAGTTAACCGCTAACCGCCGAGGGGGGGGGTCGAACCGTAACGGTTGATGGGGGGGCTACGTGGGAATTTCACCAACCTGTGTTGTTATTTCGTTATCAACTACACAAGCTAGGGCTGTTAGCCGCTTATCCATCCCTTTGTTCGCTCGGAAAGAGCCTGCTGGTTTCACTTTGAAGCCTTTTATACGACTTAAACACGCGTTCCGTCCGACTGGCCAGGATGTGGGGCGGGCAGCAGCTTTTCTAACGCCTCCGACCGTTTGTGTCAACGGTCGTGTCATTTTGGGTCGAATTTCTGGGTTATCGTTCTGGCCTACATACCTCATTACCCGAGCTAACGATGCTACATTAGCCTAGCCGGCTAACGGCAGCTACCTTCAGAGGCTCGTAAGGCCCCCCTTGCCCACCCCCAAAAGAAAGATGTCCGCCGTGGCTGTTCGCTCGTGTCGACATTTGGCAGTGTTTCTGTTCGCATTCTTGTAAGACATCGGGTTGTCTTTTTGTTACACGTTGACAGAAAACGGGCCCGGAGACGAGTTGTTGTGCTAGTTTCGGTTTGCTGGCCGAGCTCCAGCCACATGGCTCAAAGCCTCCGTCGGCTACATCGCTATGCTAACACATCCGGGTACGTCTCTACCACGTGTGAACCGCCCCGAGTCCTCCCGAGTTGTGTTTTAGAGCAGGTTGAACAGGACGGGTAAATGTGGCCAGGTGACGACAGATGAGACAAGAAATAAGGGTGTGCGCGTAGGATCTGTATTCCACTCTAAAGTTCCCGGTCAATTAAAAGAAATGATCTCATAAAATGAGATTAGATAATTGCAGTGCGCATGGATTACATAAAGTCTTACTTTACTCTTTATTCTAAGCGGATGATTGGCAAAATGCGATAGATTTATGTTTGGCTGAATAGATGTCTAGAAGCGATTGGTATGTGTTTTTATTTATTTATTTATTTATTAATTTTTTAATATAGACTAGGGTTAAAATACAGTGTATATGTCCCATTAGGGTTTCCCTATTAGTAATGACAGCGATTGGTCTCAATCAGTGACATTTACAGATGATCTGTCCATACAGGCTGGGTTGTCATTAGGGAACGGTCCATTCTATGGCCAACGGTCTGGCTAGTTGAGATCTTTCCCGTGGGGGGGAAAGATGAAGTGAAAGTAAGTGTCCTGCTGCTGTTCTACGGCACAGGAAAAACACGTTTAGCAGCCGTGACGCTCGGGATCATGCCTCTGTCTCAGAACAGCGTTTGGTGACAATGGATCCTTGAACCACCCCGCACAGTGGTCTCCCGCTGCACACTTTGGCTCCTGCCTTGCGCTGAGAGCAGCTGGTGCTGGGTATTCCTAAGCATCCAGATCTATAATAAGAATGACAGTTGAGGGTTAAAAATAACTCGGACATAATGCGTGGCCCTGGTTAGATTTTAATCATCTGTCCACGGGGCGAGCCCTTCGGTCTGTCGCCGTCTATCGGACCGTTTTAATTGCGCTGTGTGGCGAGAGGCTATTGAGTGGTTTTAAAAATCATCTTTTTGTTTTCATTCCAGCAACAAAAGTCTTGGGTACGGTCAAATGGTTCAACGTCAGGAACGGATATGGTTTCATCAATAGGTAAGCGAGAACAGCCCTGGTCCATTCTTCAGGGATTTCTGATGCGGCGGCTGAAGGATGGCTCTCAGCCCTGGTGCCGTTTTTTTTTTTTTTTTTTTTGCGCGTCCCCCAGAGCTGACCGGATTACGTTTTCTGCCTGTGTCCATACTGCTGCCGCCTGCATTAATCCCTGCTAGCTTAGTTTAAGTCTGTTTACATTGAGACATCGCGACGCGTGGCTCAGCAGGACGCTGCTAACCTCTCGTTCCTTTCCGTGTAGGAATGATACAAAGGAGGATGTCTTTGTTCACCAGGTAAGCTTTAGTTTCTTTTTTCCTCTCTACTTTTAACATCCGCAGCGTCTGAGAGTTCTCACCCACCCGTTTCATATTTGCAGACGGCCATTAAGAAGAACAACCCCAGGAAATATCTCCGCAGTGTTGGAGACGGAGAAACCGTAGAGTTCGACGTAGTCGAGGGAGAGAAGGTGAGAGTTTCTTGGCCCGTTGCTTTGAGCGCTGCTCGTTGACAAAATGTGTCGCTGACAAAATGCGTTCGTCCCCCCCAACGCAGGGAGCAGAGGCAGCTAACGTCACTGGCCCAGGAGGCGTCGCGGTCCAGGGAAGCAAGTACGCCGCAGACAGGAACCGCTATCGCCGCTACCCACGAAGGAGGGGCCCTCCCCGCGGCGGAGAATACCCAGAGAGCTACCATAGCGACGAGGGCGAGCCCGGCAGCGGAGGACGCGACAAGAGCAGAGAGGGGGGAGAGGTCGCCCCCGAGGGAGACTCGCAGCAACAGCAGCGCAGACCAGGTTACCCTGGCAGGCGGCGCTACCCACCATACTTTGTACGTAGACGCTACGGCCGCCGGCCCCCGTACACTAACGCACCACGCGGAGAGATGACTGAGGTACGCCGTCAGAGGGCTACTCTCCTGAAGCAGGCACCCAGTTGATCCTTAACTCTCGTCTGAGCACCCAATTTTTTTGTTAGACCCTCTCCTCTCTGACAATCACGTGGTTGTGGTCGGCTAATCTTGGTGTATCGGGGGTCTTAGAGGCTCTCTTAGGTCCCACATTTCAAAACCGATTCAACACGAAGCCCGGCGTTTAAATGGCTGACCAGGCAAGTTCTCCTCCGAGTGTTCTGAAGGTGTCTTGTTTTCGGCTGCTTTCTCCTGTGTGCCCCCAGGGAGGGGAGGGCGACGAAGGCCAGGGAGGTCCAGACCAGGGCAACAAACCAGTGAGGCAGAACTACTACAGAGGCTTCCGACCAAGGTTCAGACCAAGGTTTGCATGTTGGCTTCGTTGGCGAAGGGTAGCGGTGTCAGAGTAGCAACGCTTTGCATGTGCTTGTTTGAAGTTCGATTGCTGCAATAAAAAATAATAATAAAGCTGCAATAGAGAGTGATGTAAATGTCGTAGATTCAGTTTCAGTCACAAGGCGCTGCTTTGGATGCTGCATGTTTGTAACCGGTGTGCTTTCTGATGATTCACTCCCCGCTTCACCCTCGGCCGCAGTCTAATCCCGTTTTATGCCTGTGCGACCCAGAGGTCCACCCCGTCCCAGACCGGTGCGGGACGGCGAGGAGGACAAGGAGAATCAGGGCGGCGAAGGTGGACAGAACCAACAGCCCCGCCAGCGGCGCTACCGTCGTAACTACAACTACCGCCGCAGACGCCAAACGACCGACGGCAAACCCGTCCCGGAAAACAAAGAGGCCAAGACAGGAGGTGACCCACCTGCAGAGAAGACGTCCGCTCCCGAGGCCCAGCAGGGTGGGGCTGAGTAGGAACCAACCTGCACACCGGCACCTACCATCTTGTACCATCGTCCGGGTAAGCCTGGGGCCCGCTGGGTTTGGGGGGAGATGGTGGATGTTTGTGCTGCCTTCCAGTAGACTGACTTTCTGCCTCCTGTTTTTTCTTTTTCTTCCAGTTTTTCGTTTGTCAACAAGAAGAAATATCAACCAAGATCTGAGCAATAAGATTTGACTCTAAGACCGTCACAAGCTTGCACCATGCGTTCGACCAGATTACCACTGATTGCCTGCAGAATCTATGCAGACTTGTTTTCTTTTCCCATTATTTTTATGTGACAGCTACAAAACATTTTGGGGAAACAACAAATGTTTTTCTAAATCTGACCTAAGTTTTTGCACCAAATGGTTTTTAAAGATAAAATTTGATATCTGGTCAGTTTGACATTTTTAAATAACTTTTTATGTATTCAGACATTTTAACAAAATGCAAGCTCAAATAAATCAGAAACCAGGAAAAAGTGTTTTTGAGTCTTTATTCTTCTCAAGTATACAGGCTATGGACAATTGTCGGGTTTCTACATCATAGTGGATGTTGACATGTGAGTGACTAAACCGACCGGGGCTCCTCCTCTTGACTCAATTCTACTAAAACCATAACATATTTGGCACCATATGAAGACAGGAATATGCAGCAACCCTCCCCCATGTTGCCCGAGGACGCCTTTTGCACATTATGCCATGTGCGGTAAAGAATTTCAGTCTGCCGTAATGGACTTCCAGGGCTCAGTTTAACTCCTCCTCAGCGGTGCAGCTTCCGCTCAGACGTTGGTCTCTTTGCGCAGACGCTTCATCCGTTGCACGTTGTCCTCCACGGCGGTGGGGTTGGTGATCTCCGTGGCGCAGCTGGCAGGAAACCAGCCGCTCTCGCCGTCCCGCATTCTCTCGCCGTAGCACCATTCTAGGCAGGGCAGAACGTTTCTATCAATTTCCAATTATCGGTAATTATCGCAGAAGACAATGGCCAGACTGAGTCCAACTTATGCGACTGACGTGCTGAGGGGAGCGCGGCGAGGCCTCACCTTCTTCCTTTTGGAGAACAATGACGAGCTCGGCCTGACGCAGGCCCAGTTCATCCGGCTCCTTTGGCATGTACGTTTTGGTGACTTCATACTGCGGCAACCCTGAAACACATTCCCGTTTAACTGAAACGTCTACCAGCATTGACAGCTTACAAGGATGGATGGTAAAATGGTGTTATCAATTTATCTGGTGCATCCTGAACCATTCATTTATTTCAGTAATTTGTATTAAAAAGGTGAAACTTGCATTTTTTTTTTTTTTAAACAAATGATAGGCTTCAACTCGAGGCCTACGGGCTTAATCTGGCCCGTCACAGCAATTTATCTGGCCTTCAAGAGCCAAAAAGGCACATCATGTCATAAAGTAGAGGCATGCATCCTTTTAAAGTGTATATAGTGGCTAAAACAGCCTCCTGTAGCAAATTGTTTTTTTTTGTTTTTTTACTGTGTAGTGACAGTGTCCTGCCACTAGATGTCAGTTTTCCCACAACATTAAATTCCAAGAAACGAAGAATGATGAACTCGCCCCAATGTCAACTTTTTTTTGCAGATAAGATGGACCTAAGGGTGCTGTTATTGTTGTTTATTTGTATGTGAACTGAAATTAAATTATGAAATCAAAAGTATCATCTAATACACGTGCAACCGGCCTTTATGATGCCATAGTGGCCCAATATAGAAATGAGTTTGACACCCCTGGTTTACAGGATTATGATGAAAACCTTTTAAGTTTTTCAGAACATTTTAAAATTCCATACCAGGAGATTTTGAATAGAGAAAAGTCTATCAGTGTTCTATCAGGGCTCTTCAATAAGGTGCCAAGTCCTGCAGGAGAATAACACCAGCGTCTCTCTAAAGCTCGTCAGCGGAGGGAAGGTAGTCCTGATAGACGGCTCCTCTGGGTTTGGGCCAATAACATCAGAATCAGATGTACTTTAATAATCCCAGAGGGAATTACTGAAGCTGCAGTTGACACGGCCACCCCCACGTCGTCGCTGAGTGGAGCTTTCTAGGAATTCCAGAAATTCTTTAAGAGGACCAGACCAGCGCTGGCTCAAGAATGGGGCGTTTGTGACCTGCTTCCTGGGTATGTGTGTCGTCAAGATGACAGCAACGACTCCAGCCGCCGTTTGGGACTCGTGAATTTCCCCAAACTTTTCGATGAGCTTTGGTTCTCAATCCCCTTCTAGTTGAACATTAGTTTTTCCTTTCACTCAACTTTCCATTAATGTATTTGCATATGGCATTTTGTGAACATCATGGATGACTTGTCTTGTTTTCAGTTTCTGCTGGACTGCTGTCACGGAAACCGTCTGCACCACTATTGTTTAGGCCATAGCCAAACATTTCTGCACTAAGGACTATATTTTTGTTCTTCCACCATTTTGACCTTATACGATAGTAAATGAGGATTTTTCACAGATGAAATATGTTTTACACGTAACGTGTCATCAGAATGACACAAGCATCAAGTTAAAGCAAGTACATTTTAAATAAAAAGTTACCATAATCGCTCATTTGCTATTTTAAAGAAGGGATCTGGCACAGCTACTTCAAACTCATGCTGGTAGGGACAGTACTGCCGAGCTTGGGAGTAGTGGAAATCATTTTACGATGAATGCAACTTCTTTTCATGAAGCAACGTGTACTACCCATCTGTTTAGGATTTAAGGAGCTTAAGATGTGCAAACGACACTACAGACTAGTCATCTGCTGCTCAAGCCTTACATGCATTCCTTGGGCAGCCTGTTTTCCGTATTAAAAATTACCCTCGCTGTAATCAAAACGGGTCTTACCGTCTGTGCAAGTGACGACCTTGTCCTGCTTTTGCTCTTTAAGAGCGATTACCCATCGTGCCCGGTCCACCCTTGGCAAAAGAGAGCGCAGGAATAACAATCAGGTCTGTTTCTTGTAAAAAGGGCCACAGATGTTAGAACATCTTGAACTGCAACCCGAGTTTTGTCAACAGAGGGAGCCAAAGACAACACATGCCGTTTCTAAGACATACAAGTGAACAAAGGTGAAGAATTACTCAGCTGGTATTATTATTATTATTTCAGAGATCCACACTACATCTGTCAATAATCATTTTATATAAAAAGATGGTGGATGCCCTCCACCATATAATTGATTCCAGGGCTTGATGAGGGCTGCAGTACCTGGAGTCGGCCACCAGGGAGATCTGCTCTAATTTGCCCTCACTGTTCTTGGTCATCCGCAGTTTGAAGGAAAGGTAGCTGGAGTTGTTTTTGCTGGGCGAAGACGTCTGTCCCTCTGCGTCTTTCCCAAACTCGACCTCTACCTTATCCAGAGTGGCGTAGTCCAACACGACGAAGCTCTCCTCCCTGGATGTGCAAAACAAGATGGTTAGCTGATGAGATTTCAGATGGCGTTTATGAGCCACACTTTGTTGGCCCTGCAGAAAACCTCGACTAGTACATGTTTCCTCCTGAACACGGGGTCGCGGTGCTGACTTTATAACAGCATTATCATAGCAGCGTTGTAGGCAATTCCTTCCTCTGAGATCACATTGTTTGCTCTCTCCCTAATTCAAAACAGAGCTGAAGTCAGTCGAGCTGACAAGCTGAATGCAAGAAGGAAGAATCTGAAGTATGCACACACTCCTTTCCCTGTCCCCTTTCCTCTTTCCTTATGTTCCCAGGGAACAGCTGGATCTGGTCAGCAGCCACAGGGGCCAGGATGCAATAGAACAACTTTATTCGTAATATGCAACCTTAAGTCGGCCTGATCGCGCTACACAACAATCGGTTTCTGAAAAAAGCCTCCCATAATTGTGTATTTTTCATAAATACAAAATATGTGGCACACATACTGTACCTGACAAGTATTTTTTGACCTTAAACTTTTTCACATTTTATTTCGTTACAAACTTGAACTTTCATGTATTTTGATGTATTTTTTACAATTGTATGTCATAGACCAACATGGTTATGCTAAATTATGACATGGAAGAAAAATAAAAAAGATTGTTTTTGATTTATTTATTTTTTTACATATTACATACAAACACAAAAAGTGTGCTGTACACTTTAAAAAAATAAAATAAATCGCACGGCATTAACATATTTAAAATTAGACCATATCACAACTAATCCCTTTAATTCCATCTCACACCAACTGCTAATTTTTGTTGCTGTATTAAATTCAGAGAAAATAGATCTAGGATTTTAGTAGAAATTTGGCCTTTGTTTGTGCTGTACTTGAAATATAAGAGTGATAGTCAATGCTGAAGCTCTACTTTCTTGTTGAAGCGGTTAACAGCTTCCACTTAAGGAATTTTGCTATTATATATATATTTTGCTATTATATATATATATATATATATATATATATATATATATATATATATATATATATATATATATATATAGATAGATAGTGTGTGTCAGTGCACAACTAATGCTCATAAATCAAGACTAGCAGTATATTTTATGATATTAGTATTGATGAAATACATCAACATTTTAAGAGTTTTGAAATGTATATTGAGAAGTGTTGGTTTGAAGAAGCTTTTTAAAGGATGCCACTCACGACTTCTTTTTGGTGACGATCAGCACGTCATTGAAGAGAAACAGGTAGTAGCTCCTGGTGGTGAACGCCTTCCATATGCTCAGCTCTTCGCTGGAGACGGCCAGCTCACCACGCTTCTTCAGCCATCGGGATGCCGACACCAGAGGAAATGGCTGTGAGGAGAAGATGACAGGAGACACGACTGAGACTTTTTTTTTCTATGAATGATCTATGGAGGGATTTAAGAGATTATGACTACCAGGCTAATCAAACAATGTAACCTCATACCTTTATTTTTCCAAAATCCATCTGCTTTTGGATGGTGTACATCTGCTCGGTCCTTTCCATCCGCCTTGCTCCATCGTTGCATTCAGTGACCAACTGTTCACATGATAGTTGTAGCAAAAAAACAATCCCATCAAAACCATGAACCTGTCATGCTTCCTAGGATCAATCCAAGTGATCTGCAGCGTGCAAACCTTGCTCATAGCTTTCAGCGCCCAAACAGCAGCGAAGTACTCCGCGGTCTGTGCCTGGGTTTTCTGACAGATTGTCTGAGAATAAACAAAAACACAAATAGAAGAAAATGAATATTAATAGCTCCAAATTCAAATAATGATATTTGTTACATTGGCGAGCGGAAATTTTGATATCTTATCCCAAAATTTGGATTACTGTAAACAGCACTACAACTTTTTTTTTTTTTTTTTAGATGTTTCAAAACAACCATGTTTAAATCTGACAAAGGCTACGCTCACACTGCAGATCTTGATGCTCAGTTCAGAATCAGATTTTTTTGCGGTGGCCTTTTAAACCATTAAGTGCGGCAGCCGTCATGCTGCTCTCTGAATGGTTCAAGACCGCAAAGCCAGCCGCTTGTGCAGATAACAGAAGGAGACGTCACACTGCAGCGCGCTGTATACAGAAGTAATGATGGATGTAATTGTTTCTAGAAGTGTCCAATAAAGCTTTATTAAAAAATATAAAAAAAACACACCAAACAAACGTGGATACCAGCAGTCGTCGCTCCTTGTTATTATTAGGAAGATTAGATTAACACCACATAATAGCAAGAAGAACGCGGCACGGCTATTATCAGAATCAGACATACTTTAATAATCCCAGAGGGAAATTACTTAACAACGGTCTTTCATGGAGCACTAACTGCTAGTGAGAGCCAGGACAGTGACTTAAACTATGGATGAAATGCAACACGACCGTTCACACTGCAGATGCTTTGAAAAATATCTGATAATTATCTGAATTAGTACCACATATGGAAGTGGATATCGGATTTTTTTGGGGGTGAAATGATCGGAATTGGGCCGTTCACACTGCCCTGAAAAAGGTGCATTTGGGTCACATTTCCCTGCAGTGTGAACTTGGCCAAAGATTCCCCACGTAAATGCAAAAAAAGCTGTTTTCAAATCATGATTTTGTTGTTTTTAAAGAGAAAAATGCCACCCAGTGCTATCCAGCCCTATGTATTCAATTAACAATTTAGTGAATTAATGAGAAAAGTGGCCCATAGCCATGTCAGCCACTTGAAGCATTTGTCATGCATACAACAGAAATATATTATTACCAAGTGTGCTTAAATCCTCACAGTCCACACGTGTTTAATGGATATGTTGACCGTCACTTTATAGAACCATGCCAGTTTATGGTGTTTATAAATAGTTTACCTTCCAAATTACATACATTTTTCTCATTTTTTTGTGTTTTGATCTACTAATAATGGGGCAGAAGGAGCACCGTCCACTTTTGGAGCTTTCATAGGAAGATAGTAAAGACTAAACTGACGTCAAGCAGGAGTGGTAGTCTGGTCACACGTTGCATGGGCAGGATGAGGAACGAGAGCATGGGCAGGCCTCCACATTCACCACTTGTCTCGATGTTTTTCAAGGTCTCTTTGAACGCAGAGTTATCATTCCTGGGCCACAGAAGAAGAAGAAAAAAAAAACAGTTCAGCTCATCTTCCCGTGAAGCTGTATAATCTCTTTTTGTAGGTCGTTTTACCACCCACAGCAGCTTCTGCAGCGTCCTCTGCTGGAAGGTCTCATTGGAGCAGTAGACGATGTATGGTTCGAAGTGGTGCGCGGCGTGGTTCTGGACAATGTCGCTGATGTCCCTGATCAGCAGCTGATCGTTGTGACGATTTTCGAGGTCCTTAAAAAAACTGGAAATGGTGAGAGTGGCGGGTTACTATTGAGGTATAATGAAGTTTTTCTTCACCAACAGACAGATCACCAGAGCAGAAGACACTGCAGGTTTATCCAAACAGTCTGGTCACTTCTAGATCTAGATTACAGGGTCTGAGTGAGTCAATAGGAAACTTACTGTTTGTGTGTTGAGTCTACAAAGCCTTTAAAGTCAGTTTGGGAGAATATGACAGGTAAGGCCTTAATCAGAGAAGAAGCAAGATATCCATTAATGTCATGCCAAAGTTATGACCTGAATCCATGTAAGAATCAGAGGGAAGCGTTGAACCGTTGTTCATAAATGTTTTCCATTCAATCCAACTGACCCAGAGCTATTTTGCAAAGAAAAATGGGACAAATTTCATTCTCTAGTTGTGCAAAGAATAAAGCTTAGGCCGAATAACGGGGAGGTTTAATAATAGAAGAAGATGGTTCTACAAACTGATTCAGGGAGGCTGAACACATAGGAACGCCACACTTTTCAGACTTTTGTTTTGAAAATATGAAAATTGTTTATCGAACTGTGCCTCTGCACAATTATGCACTACTTTTTCTTTGGGAATCACATAAATGACAGATAAAATACACTGATGTTTGTGATTGTAGTACCCTAAAATGTAAAAAACAAAAAGTTCAAGGTATTTATAAATTCAAATGGTAAATATTACATACATTGGTAGGGACAAAGAGCAACTAGAGACTTATTGCAATATATTTACAATATTCTTACTGAGGCTAGGATTACATTTGTCCCCAAATCTGTTGGGCTACATGAATACAGACAAAAAGATTCCCATAATCCAATTCTGCTAAAAATCAGCAAAAGGCTTTCCAAGAAAAGAAACGATTCTTGGTCTTGACCTTTTAAACAAAAACGTGTAAAACGGTACAGAGAAGAAGAAAAAAATCAGCCCCACCCATGGACCCAGCTACCTGACAGTTTCCCATACAGAAACTATAAGTTTCTCCTCTTTATCCCATTAAAAGGTTTCCAATGTATTCTGTCCTTTGGGTTCACTTTACTCTTTGAAGCTCAAACAAAAGAAAGGGCCTCTCTCCTTTTATTCACTGTAATGTTTTCTACTTCCATTCAAATTGAAGTAGAAACTAACAAACAACGCAAGCCTTCAAAAACATTATCATTTCAAATCCCAGGAATACCACTCAGAGTGGCAGAACCAGTTTGGCCAGCATGTTTTAACACGTTGATGGGGCCTACAGGATATCTAAAGACATGCTAAGGGCAAATACTTTGCCTGAAACCTCAATTCAACTGTCTTTTTCACTTGGGAACAATATTCTCAGCAGGGAACATAAACCTCAGTAAATACTGTACTAGGCACTAGATCTAGTCCTGTGTTTGTCACTATCCGATGAAATCGTTAAAATCCCTAAAACCAACTTTTATTTCAACGTATTCTCAAATATCCTGGAGCAAAGAGGTATTTGCCTCCTATAGATGTCTTAGTTGTTTCCCTTGTTGCCACATTTAACTGTTTCAGTCAATCAGATTAGTGAAAACAAAAGGTCGTTGTCAAAGAGATGAGAGCTATCCAAACCAACCAGGTCCTATGTAATAACATAACTCCTCGTTAAATCATAAATTAACTGTAGTTAACTACACTGTTTGGCTCCGAATCACAAGCCACACTCAGACCTGATTGCTGTAGAATCAAGAAATTATTAAAAAGGTCTTAGAAAGGTAACACGTCAAGGCCAGATATAAAGAAATTACCTCAAGAACAGATGAGAAAAATCTGAAAGGGTTATAATTTCTAAAGAATCCCCTGTGTGTGTGTATACAAACCATGCTAACCCTGTCATACACACAGAGGCAAACCTCCCCCGGAGTGGCCGGCCTTTGAAATTTACTCCAAGAGTGCAGTAATGGCTGAACCAAGAGGTCAATAAAAAATTAATAAATAAAATAATGTGGTGAGAAACTCCTTAAGCGTAATGTCCCGCCATCAGTTCATGAATTCAAGGTCAAGTACTCTTGGGTTACGCTGCACAACAATCATCCAAAGTATACCAGCATCTCCACTTTGGAATGGTTCAGAAACAAATTAAGTTTTTGGACTGAGCTAGTAAAAGTCTGGTATTAAAACGTCAATGAGATGCCTTGGTATTACTTTAAATCTAACCTGGCCAGCCAGATTGATAATGTGTAGCACTCTACGTTCTGCACATTATCAATCTGGGAATGCTCCCGTCAAATCCGTTCGGGGAAAGGAGCAGAACACTCAGCAGAACTCTCCAAGCTGATTGGGTGAAGCGACACCTAGCGCCCGCCTACCAAAGTTTGGTTTTAGCCAATCACAGCATTAAATGAAAACGTAAGCGGCAGGAGCCATGAGAAGCCACAAGATTACGCCGGTCAAGGCACTTCTTACAGTTAATCTTTTAAAGATGAAATTGTGGATTCCTAAAAAAGCAGATGTGATAGTAGCAGATACGCATGCATCCTCCTGAGCTGCCATTTTTAATTTGGTTCGGCTGTGGGCTCGGCACCGCCTGCTTTCGTCACAGCTGGTATGTCCCAACTTAAACCATTATACTGCAATGTGATTGGCCCAAACCGTTTTAGGGTCGGACTTAATCAGTTCAGATGGGCTCGGGACAAGATTCTTCTGTGTTTGTGAACGCACGAATACCGCGGCAGGATTCCTTTAAACCAGCCACCGGAGCTCAAATGCACTCCAATGTGGCTGAATACAGTAATTCTGCAGAGCAGAGATAGAGAGGCAAAGTTTCTCCACAAAAAAAGTAAAAGACTCTCTAACAGTTATAGCTCAAATGAATACTTTTTTCACATTGGGCCCGGTTACTTGGCATAGCAATTTTCTCTAAACGACTTAAAACATTTTTTATTATTTTGGATTTACTGGGTTTTTCTTAGTGTGATTTTAAAACCTGAGTATCGTAAGTAAACAAAAGTAGTAAAAAAAACCAAACATGAAATCTGTAAAAGGGCAAATCCTTTCATTCCTACTCATATTCTGCATCTGCATTATCTCCACATAATCATTATGAATGTTTGTTTTGTTTTGTTAACAACCAACCAAGAACAATATTATACAAAATGCAACGGCCCCACAAGCTAGATTTGACATGGATGGATTTGCTGTACCAACCGTTGGCTAACCGTGTGGATGACAGATATGTTGGAGAAGAGGTGGTGGTGCTCAGTGGTCGTCATTGTGTTCTTCAGCTCTGCGTTGTTCTTGAAGTGACGTACCAGGATGCCAAGGCTGTGCAGGTACGAGTGCTCGGAGGTGATAATTTCAAAAATGGCCTGTAAAGCAAACCACACATACACACACACACCAGTCAGTGCTGTTAAACCCAAAATATGTTGAATTAAATCTTTGATTTCAACTTTAAAAACAATATTTTTCTTGTTTTCCATCTCCCTGATTGAGCAGCCAATGAGAAGTCGACATCGTTTTCCACATTTGGATGTTTTAGGTCATGACCAAAACTGAGCTTGGCTGTGAAGACAGCTGCAGGGCCGTCCGTCGTGAGAGGAATCACGCGGTCATAACCATAACACACCCTGGTCAACATTTCTGTTTCTAAAGGTGAGGTGGCTCCGAGAGGACCAAAGGGCACCAAACGCAAACATGTTCATATTCGGTCTCAATTGAGCCTCAAAGCTCAGCAGAACGCTACGAAACTTCAGGAAGTTAGAGCCACTTTGCACTTGGCCCAATTTTTGAGCATATTTCTTCAGCAGAAAACCAAGAGGCCCAGGAGACGACAGAAGGCGGCAAACAGAAAACCGATCACCTGTTCAGAAGGCTGTAAAAGCACCATTATACAGACAGGGTGTGGCGTTATTCAGCAACAGCACACAATGTGGACCTTGGTATTGACATCTTGGACGGCCTCGGAGTACACATTACAAAGACAAATCCGCCCACACGCCGTGTTACATTACACCAACAGTTTCAGTTTTTACTTTACTGAGGAATGTCGTTTTGCGGGGGGTTGTTTGTTTTTTACCGACTTTTCTGTTCACGCTTCTGCTTCTTTGCACTCCTGGGGTACCATGAGAACCAGTTTGAATTTCACTGCCATCACCATTGTATCTTGAAAGGCAAATGGTTTCATGCGAGTACAGTTTGACAGATCTGTGCATTTAAAAAGAAAACGACTAATCGTTTTCCTCTGTGGGGTTTTATGGCTGGATTAATCTCGATTTTATGTTAGCCAGTTTAAATATTAATCTAACCAAAAGCCCAGCATCACCACTGAGCTTACAGTAATGCTGGAGTTCAGGTACAGGCATAGTGTGATAACTTCAGCAAAAAATATTAAAAGGTCTTCAAACTATAATAAAACACAGGATTTGTTTTTGTATTTTTGTAAAACAGCAGGTTTTTTTTATAAAATTGTATATTTTAATGCTGCCAACCGGCCCAAGCTGACCTAAGCTAAGGTACAATACAAATTATGATAATGTGGATATTAATTTTACTAATGTTTTTCAATTTTAGATGCACAAAACTTTAAAAGTAACAGTTTCAGAGAAATCTATGAAATGTCCCCTAAACAGTTCCTGTTAGCACCTTCTCTTGTGCAAAAGACGATATGGAAAGCAGAAATGTATCCAATGCGCACCCAGGACGTTTTAGGCATGAAAATGCCCATATATGCACCTACCTCTTGTCTCTTTCTCTCCTGAGGCGTGATTGTTGACAGAATACCAGACTCCTTCACCTTTGCAGGACAAAAACAGAAACCAGAAGTAAATCTCCAGCCATTTTGTCTAGATATTTAAAATAAAAGTGCATCTAATATTAGTAAAAATATGTTGTTTTATTAGTCTAACATCAGAAACCCCTAATATTAAATTTCTGCAAAATATAAATAAATAGATTATTATAGCAATGTATTATTTATGCGAGCCCTTATCAGAGTTCTCGGTCTTGGCCTGATTTGCTTGTCAAATCTGCATTTCACCTGAGGTAACTGGCTCCAGGTGAGGTGAGCTTGTTTGTAGCTTTTCATCACAATGCCCTGGTCCTGCGCGGGAGGCTCCACCACCACGAAGTCCTCGAGCATCTCGTCCTGGTTGGTGGAGTGCAGGCCGCGCTCTCGGATCTCCTGGTACAGGCGCGGCGTCGCTGCGGAGCGAAACGGATGTTGGCGAGCAACCATGAATTCTCAAGAAAAGGCTCCCGGTAAAGGACTTCAAAATAGAGCCGCGGGTTTATTATGATAGGAATCACATTCACGGAGGCATGTATGGTGGACATCCAGTTTCAAATTTGTCATTATGATAGTTCTGGTGATTCTGTAGGAACTGACCTTACTTGAAATTTATACACAATGTAATTTTTCTACTTGTCCAATGTACAGTTATAGATATAAAAATAACAGTTTAAAAGGCCTGAGCCTCATTAAAGAGCTGCCTAGGTCAGCTTAGAGCAGCAAACTATATATATATATATATATATATATATATATATATATATAAATATATATATATACACCTCAAATAGACATGTAAAAACGATAAAAGACAGTAAAGAGGTGAGAATCTACAGCGTCAGCCCCTCAGGACTCCATAGTTTGTCCTGGTGAGCACATTTATCGGGACTGTTTTCCATTTTTGTCCTCTAGTGCTGCTCTGAGACCTTTCCAAAGATGTGACTTGGGGACCACTCAACCCACGCATCAAATTCAGATTACCATGAACCGTTTTCGAGTAAAGGAAGTCTCCAATGAGCGATAATGTTTCCAAAAAAAGGGGCAAATGTCAGTTATTTCCCAATCTATTTGTAGTGCGGTGACCCAGTTTAGCAAGGCAGACGAAGTGACACATGGATGAACATACCATCTTTGAATGATCCACGCTGGTTCCTCTTTCTGCCCAGCGTACGCTAGAGAGGACACAGAAGCACAGGCTTTATTTCAGTCATGAATTGTGCGGTTTAGTCACAGATCTGGAAGACGGGAAGGAATATTGGTCACGTTGATCATCAGAAGGGTTTCCACAGCTGTTGTTTTTTTTACGTAAAATGACCATACTTTACGGACTCAAATCTTTTAAAATGCAAAAAGTTCACCAGGAATTCATAGCAAATATTTCTTCTGTGGTTGGTATTTCTATAACCTGTAAAAACATGGGTCGAAGGATGGATGAATGGATGGATGGATGAAGGAAATAGATTTTTAGACAATGTGTGAGACTGAAAAGTATTTTTGCCATACTGGTCCAGATCTGGAAACTACTCAGATACCAGACCACTGTTTCATTGAGCAGGCAAAAATGAAATATCGTCACAACCACTATTGGCTAAAGCCTCTCTGGCAGCTGAATCAGGCTAAAATACAATGAAAGGACAAAAATCAAAGCTAGTGACCTCAAATTTCACAGTTTCTCTTTGCATGTAACAACAAGACTGCTGGAAGATCGGTGCCCAGGATTCCCATTTGTTGATGTAAAACTAAACTAATAGATAGAATATTTGTTTATACTAGAAGTTAACGGTAGAAGAAGAGGAGCTTCCCTTTAGCCCACCAACTCTTTGGATAGTGTCTGTACCTTTCGTCTGTGACCTGAAGCAGGACCAGGACTGCTTTCTCTGGTTTCATCAACGCGTTTCAGAGTGGTCGCACTCGCCGTCCCGGCTGTCATGGCCTCAATGTCCAGGCTGGTCACGGCGGCCCGGTATGACTTGTTCCTGCGGTTCCTCCGGAAGGCTAAACCGTCTCCGTCGCTGTCATAATCGTCCCAGGAAACGTCCGGCCCCTGGGCCGAGTGACGGCTGCGGCTGTCGCTGCTGGTGTTCTCCAGTCCTACTGGGAAGGTCACCACAGTGGTGTGGTGGCGGTTCTTGGGCCTGCTGGCCACTGCTAAGCTCTTAGGAATCAGCTGGTTGATGCCGAGCCTCTTTGCTGCAGGGCTCTCGGTGCTCAGAACCACCTTTTGGCTCTCGGGCGTCTTTGCTACAGGAGTCTCTGTGCTCCGGATCACCTGCTCTGGCACCACCACCCTGTCCACTTCATCTCCCTGCGGGGTGGCTGTTTCCTGCTGTGCGGGGGGGCTTTTCTGTTGGTAGCCTTCATCTCCTGGCTCGTATATATGAAGTACTGTAGAAAAGAGGGTCTCCATTTGAGGGGACTTATTGTCCGTGCCGCTATCTGGCTCGCTGTGGGACATGGTGTCCTCCTGAGGTCTTCAGCACCTACAGCATTGGAGGAAACTGAGAGAAGGAAAGCAAAACAAATTAGACCGCGGATTGCCGCAGGAGGTTTGGACAAACGGAAGTATTAATAATCCTCAACTTAAAGTCCTTAAAGTCCTCGGGGACATTCTGACATATTTTCTGTATCTGAAGTTTTCAGCGGAAAGAAGTTCCAAAGTCATATGAAGGGACTTGACCCATGACTCATGGCTCACTCCCACTCACATATGAAAAAAAACACAGACATCACTACAAGGAATCAAACATACGTTCGTCCTGATAAATGTTCCTAACCTGCTCAACCAGGAGCTGATTCATAAATCAATTAAACAGACATGTTGTGACAGCCTTTAAACTGACTTGTGCACAAGCGTCTGGTCTGAGCGCAGAGTTCACGCTGCACCAACTCTTTTAGTAAATAAACTAACAGCTTCGTGCGAGACTCCTCTCTGTTACGTACCTTAAAGATTCAACGTCGCCAGGCAGACGGATTAGTTTTGCGGGAGGAAAAATGTCCGCCTTCGCGTTCCTGCGGTTGACGGAGCGTCTTTACCTGAGAGAGGTGCGCCTCCAGCCGCAGCTGTGATTCGGTGGGCCGGGTTCTGGAGCGGCGCTGCCGGGGCGGAGATGCGGTCCGACGGAGCAGAAATGCGGCTGGCTGTATTCCTCCGCCGCGCTGCTCCGTCAATCCTCCGCCGTCTTCTGCTGACGTCACTACAGGTGAGCGCCAACCAGTCACCGCTGAGCGACGCTTCGGTTAAAAACAAGGCCTCGCGCAGGAAGGAACTGCGACCCCTTACTGACATGGAGATTCACCTAGAAGTGTGACGAGCCCTCATCAACTCGAGGAGTTGCAACTAATTTCTTATAGAAGCAATTAAAATTTTGACTAAAATTTACAAACATTTTAATAGTTTGGTTACTCAAACTCCGCCTATATAATATTTTATTCATTTTCTACTGCTCGAGCTCTCACCTGATTATTAAAAAACTGGCTCTTTGTCGCACCCTGGTGTTCAATGGTATGAACTACACCCTATTCATAAAATCCCCCCTAAGATTTTATTCCATCGCTGCAGAATCTCAAAGCAACGTTCATCCTGATAAACACATCCACTTTTTGCATACAAACGCGTCATTTGTTTTATTCTTTCTTTGTGTTTAATTGTCTGATGTTTTCTTTAGCCTCACGCAAGATTGCTCTGTCAGTGAATATGTTGTACATTTTCTAATTCCCTCATACCATTTCTTCATTTTGGAGGGGCTACATTCAGGAAAATGAAAATCCACGTGCCTCCTGCTGTGTTAGTTAAAACTATGCATTACTTTCTCATCCTAAAAAGATAAACAAAATCTTGTGCTTTCATTCAAAATTGTTTTTAAGAACAACAAATACAACAAATCTAATCTATTTACACAATCGATTTTAAAAACGTTTCAACATAAAGCGGAATACAAGAATGGAAACACACAGCAAACACTTTTAAATGATCTGGGGTTTATTCTGCTCATTGTTAACAGTGTGACGTTATTATGACAAGAGAACAAGCCAACATACTACATCCGAGCGAGGCTGAGACATGTAATATAATGAAATATGGAAATAATGAAACGACAAAAAAAAAATCTGAGGGTCACTATATACAGAGTTTATATATTTATATATGTATAGAAAATTAAATGGCAATGACATTTACATTTCTTTTCATTTTAATATCATATGGCATCTGATAAGAAGTGAGTCAGAATATTTCCAAATGATCAACCAAACCCGACCAGACACAATGGTATGCTTGAGAGCTTTTCTTTGTAGAAAAAAAGAGGGCATCCTAGGTAGACGAATTAAAGGGCGTATTTGTAATAATCTGGTATTACAGAGAGAGGACGACTTTATTAAACGGCAATGCACTGATGTGTGCATTTGTATCATTCATAAATCTATCGCCAAATACACATTTTTCTAATGACCTTTTAAATCAGTGGCTCCCAAACTTTTCCGGTTCTGACCCACAGTTTTGCCTGTTGCTGTTCGATACGCACAATTACAACTAATGACCCAAATAACGAGTATAGCGACAAGACAGCCTCAACAACTATTATAGGCCTACTATTTTAATCCATCTATGACTACAGATTTTATCTTATTTTTTATTATAGCTTTTAAGGTAAAAAAAAAAAAAAATCTAATATTTAGTTTAAAGTTTCATTGAAAGTTCTTTAGATAATGTAAAGCCCAAACACTCGGTCCTTCAAGACCCAGAGTGGGATCCTGACCCAGACCTTGGGAACCACTGCTCTAAGCAGATAAACGCGGCTCTAATGTTTTGCGAATTGTACGAATATTTAGAAACCTGGAAAAGGTAGAGGCGGTGAAACAGTTTTCAGACTGGACTGTCAAGCAGAAGCGCTCTAAAAGTCAATCATACAGTACTTTGAAGAAGTCTTGTTCGTCTTTAACATGCGTAGAAGCTCGACCACAGACAGGTTAGTATTACATTTGGACAAACTAAAGCAGGTAACTCACCTAGTTAGCAGCGCAGTTTGTTACCAGCGCGCCCCGCCCCTGAAAGACAGAGTGGTCTCTGCGATGCTTAAAGCTTTGATTGATTCTCATGATGTGGCAAATTCACAATCATGATCAAACAATCAAGCTTAACGTTTTGATCACATTAAAAATAGTAATAGTCATAAGTTTGAATTTAGCTTTATTTTTCTAATACACCTACTATCAGTTAAGTTACAATTACACTACTGAGCATTATTCCAAATTCTCCAAAAAAAATTAAGTGTTAGCTTAGAGAGGGCATGTAATCGCAACAACTTGCAGTAATGTCTGCCAATCTACTGGCAGCGCATTTAAGGGGTAGTTCAGGTTTAACTGAGGTTCTATTAAAATGCAATAAGAAGTTAAAATCCTGCCTGCAGGAGTCACAGTGGTTTATGGCAACGCTTTTTTTTAACCTTTAAACCGCTATGCTTTGCATTGAGTTCGTATTTAAGCAGAAGCTGATGATTATTTACGTGGGAAGCGGAGGTCTGAGGAGGTCAGCCACCAAGGATTTTTCTGACACGAACTGAGGATGGAACATGGAAAACATTTCCGGCCAGACTAACTAATTACTTTTGCGTCACCACAGCTGCTTTACATTTTCCGTTGTGTTTCACACAAATAGATCACTGGTGGCACGATGCCTCCCACCTCTGCTTCCTGGGTAAATAATCTCCTGATGCAAATATAAGGATAGCTTAAAGGACCCTAATATACGTTACATAAATAACTTGCAGTCAGTGTCAGCCTACTAGACCAACTAAACATGATTTATACTAAAAAAAAAACACCAAGATGAGTCACTACTGGAGGAAAGATATTAACCGCTTAAAGTCTTTTAAGATAACCTCGGTTTAAAACAGTTGCGCTATACTTTCATAGCACAGGCAGTGCAGCTGTGAGCTTGATTTCATGACTAAGATTCAATATTGATGGGATACAACTTATACTCCGAATGCTTAATGATGTAACAACGATGTTTTGAACTGACAAAGCTACCTTCCTTTGATTACTATGACTGAAAAAGACAATTTCATAGCAACCACAGTCTCACACGTCACTTTTTTTTAAAAAATCTATCAAAAACCGCAAATCTCCTAAACTAAACACCCTCCGGCGATTTGCAGTTTTGCAGAAATGTAAATAGAGACTAGATGTGATTTTAATTTAGTGCTTTTTAGCAAGTGTCTGAGCGAAGAGAGAGAGAGAGAGAGAGAGAAACAAAGGGTCAGTGCTTGTCAGAAATGCTGTGCTAAAAGAACAACCATGTGTGTCCATGAGACGTTTAGTGAGAGGTTTAGGATCACTCTGCTGTGTTTCACCCGAGCCAAGTCTCAGAGCTTGTGTGGGCAGCAGCAGCAGCAGCAGCAGCAGCAGCAGCAGCGGCTGCAGCAGCGGGTCTGAGTTACCGGGGTCCCGAAGAGCGACACAACAGAGGTCAGGGGGGAGACGAGCTCTCCTCTCCTCCGGCTGTTCAGTGCGGGTTAAAGGACGGAGGAGGGAGACGCTTTGGACTATGTGTATGAGGGCGCAGAACGCTGCAAGGAAAACGATCCAGTTCACTTTTTGGCTATGTCCCCTTTCTTCAGAATGATCTGCCGCTGCCAGGGGGCCAGCTTGGTCTCGTCGTAGCCGAGGGTCCGTAGTCGCTCCAGCTCCTGCTTCTCCTCCGTCTCCTTAGCCTGTTTGGCCTGCTGCTCTGCTTTTCTGCACCGACCCAAGGGAGAAAGGTTCACACACATTAGTGTTGTACTTTAGGTTTACCTGATACAGTATCATACAAGAAAGTACAGTATTTTATCCTATTCCTAGAACATACTCAAATAAGTGTTTTAGCGTGAGTTTCCTGTGTTATACTCAATTCATGAAAAGTAAAGTCCTGGTAAAGAAAAAGCATCTGCCCCCTTATAAGTTTTGGAGAAGCTTAGTCAAAGTCCAGACTTAAACCTGATTGAGATGCTGTGGTATGACCTAGAATAGACTATGCATGCTTGTAAACCTCTAAATATTGCTTAATTCTGATGTAAAATATGCATTGCCAGTTATCAAAGAGTTTTTACTTGGACTTTTGGCTATTTTTAAGTTAAGTTCTTGTATGTGCCATTTATGGAACCGTGGGACATGATTCACTCTGTAATCAAATTGTATGTGAGTAGGATTCTGTCTGAGTTTTGATCCATCACAGCAACATAATGTGACAATAATGTGCAGTATGTGCTTGCATAAATAATGACAGGGGGCTGGTTGAGGGAAACTTAAGTTGTTCTGAGCAGAAAGAAAAAAACAAAACAACGTGCCACAGATGAACAGTCACGTCTTCAAGAATCACGAGAATAACTATCAAATACCTCCCTCAGGACCGGAGAGTTGAATCATCTTTACTGTATTCTTTTTTTCAGCTTGTAGCACTTTGGCTATAAGCTGAAAATAGCGCCACAAGGTGCAATGCTTTTGCAAAAGCATGGTTTTATATCTGTCAAACTGTATAATTTGGAGTTATTAGTACATGTAATTCAATAAATGGTTAATGTATTTGTGATGGGTGAGTAGCAAAGAAGTGCATAAATTCCAGTTTAAAACAGCATTTCTGTTGTGTAGACACAACACTGGTATAATACTGTAATTATAACTGTATAACTGTTTAGACTGTTACCTTCAGTTCAAAATTTAGAATCCTTGTATGAAGCAACTTGGTGATTAAGCTGATGCTGAGTGGATGAGTTGCCTAATTTAAAAAGGCATTGGGGTGAAAATGAGTCAGAATCCAGCCAATGTAAACCTTCAGATTAGCAAAAGTCTGGCTCCTTGGATGCAAATGACAAAGAAATTAGGGATGACTCAGGACTTTTGCAAAGCAGTAGGTCACATTTCCTCCTTGTGGACCTTTTTTAATGGCAGACATTGTCGACTGTAATACACAGCCTTAAAAAACAAACTTCTAGAGGCACCAAATTAGTCAGAATGAGTGCTTAAGTAAATGTTGATCATCCGATGTCAATAACAGAGAAAAAAAACACTAAATTACTTATTCATGTTCAGTTCCTTCTACAAGGCTACTTAAAACCCATGCTGAGTGTGCAAATAATAAAACATCTGAAGTCCACAACCCTGTATCGTGCTTTACAGCAATGTTACAAATATCACACAGCGAGGAGAGTGTGTAGCTCTGTGGTAGAGTTTTTGCTTTAGCTTTCACAATATTCAGCTGATGGTGGACCATAAAAACACAGCAATCTTATCTATGGTATCCCAACATAATGCTGGATTAATTGCATAGTTTAATCTGCGTTTGTTAAATTCAACTGTACTGTGCCAGCTGTGTTAACAAACACACTGGCTGAATTATTTGTTTTTGTGTTGTGAATTATACTCTGGAGACACAGTTGTATTCTTCTAACTATCTAACACACATTATATTTGGTAGGTTGACTGGTTCCACATTCATTGCCTCTTCCTCAATTTGCAACAAGAAAAAAATAAAAAGGATCTAATTTGTTTTATATTTAAATTCAATTAAAGCATTTATTTTCAATATTGAAATCATTGGTGTGTGGAGCACACAAAACATCTTACCTTTTTTGTTCCCTGTCACATCAGGAGGTCAGAAAGACAAGAAAAAAAGGCGTAAATATCTGGAAAAAGGTATTGGACAAGTTATAGTAATAATGTTATGCACAGATAGTTAAACGACACCATGTCCGAAAAGATGAAGAAATACTAATACTAGGATTTTATTTGACCAGAAACACCAACTGTATATATTTTTTTCATTTCAGATAATTATTCAAAATCCTGGCGTTAGTAAATTAAAAAAGGTGCTCTAAACATAGTTCCCACTTTCCACTGCCACTACCTCATGCCTCCATATGGGGGCGCTGTAAGTCACACATGAATGCAAGAAATTTGACTGAAATTTAACAAAGCAAAGAGAAGTAAGTTGACTCTAACAACGGACTCACTATCTATCTATCTATCTATCTATCTATCTATCTATCTATCTATCTATCTATCTATCTATCTATCTATCTATCTATCTATCTATCTATCTATCTATCTATCTATCTATCTATCTATCTATCTATCTATCTATCTATCTATCTATCTATCTATCTATCTATCTATCTATCTGTGTGTGTGTGTGTGTTTTGTGGCCGTTAGCATTTAAGAGACATTTTATAATTTATAAATTAATAATTTTTAAATCAATTTATAAATTCTAGGATTGTCATTTTTGTTGTTTTACTTGAACAGAATAACTGGTCAAGTAAAAAAAATTTTTAATAGGATTCACATTAAGTGCCATATATTGTGCATTGCGTCATAATGTGGGCTACTGTGTAATTTGCGTCTTTAGGAACCCAAATGTTATTTTATGCTGTGAGGTGAATCCTCTTAAAAAAGATGTTTTAAGCAAACAGAACACAAATCGATTTCATCAAAAGAAAATAGTTGGATAAAACCAACAAAGCTAAACTGAAAAGCAATTTGTGCGTGCAAAATAAAAAGAATGACCAAAAAACCCATATTGTCCATTTAAGAACACCCTAACAAAAGACCGTAAAGATTTGTGCCTTTATATCCATGTTACTTGTAAACATTGCAATTGTGACTTTTTAACATTTACTAATATTTTTATAGTCTATTCAATGGTCTTCTGCAAAAAGAGAAACTACCTGAGTCAGGACAGAAAATTCTACTTTTATCATTTTATTATGTGCTCATCTGTAAATTCCTGGACTATGGTGAAGTAGGATTAAAGATCATTGAAGGAATAAAAGCAGTGCTATCTTTATGTGATTCAATATTTCTTTAAAGCCTTTGATACTATCATTATATATATATATATATATATATATATATATATATATATATATAAATTTTTTTTTCCCTTTCAACAAAAAAATTACGTAAGGGTTTTCAAGATATCTTGCAGAAATAACTCAGACAATTCAGATAGATGACTTTCTAAACTCCCGTAATAGTTCCACAAGGCTCAAGCCATGGCCCATTATTGTTTTCTCTTTGCATAAGTAACCCAGGAAAACCATTCCAAAGTCAACTTTCCATTTACTTGCTGATGGAAATTTCATTATCTGCTTCACACCCACTCCTGCAAAATGCTGCAACTTGGCTCCCGTTTCATAAATAAATGCATCTACTCATTGTCTTTGCATGTTGGATAATATTTTTGCCGCTGTCCTGATGCATGTCAATGTTTGTACTTTTACGCTGTGTTTTACTACTAGCTATGCTTTCTCACTTATCATGGTCTGGTTGGTACTAATCATGTAAACTCAACATCCTTACACGCTTGTATTTGAACTGTATTGCTAATATCTTGGCTAGGCCCCCCCTGGAAAAGAGATATATGATTTTATTGAGGCAGGTTAAGCTCCAGAACAAATGTGGGTTCAGAAACGGTTTGATGTCACAACAATGAAGATTGATCTTAAACCTCTTACGTCCTCTGCATCGTAGTCTAAGAGACGTTTCCAGAACTGAAGCGTGTTAAACGCTGTAAAAACAAATGCCTTTTTACTCACCTCTCCTCATCCATTTTCTTCTTCATCATGTCCCTCCTCCAGGCTGGCATTGAAGCCAGCCGCTTTGCTTCTTCTTCAGCCTGTGAGGAGACAGAGAGGGTCCAAGACGGGGGCAAAGATGGGGACCCAAATCGGTCAGTTAAGGCATTTAAACTCTAACGGTGTACCTCATACCCCCACGTATTTTTAATGATCAATGAAATTTTTGTCAAGCTAAATATGAGGCCGGTAAACTTTCCAACTGCATCTGACAGTCAGCTGGTTTAGAAGGCAAAGCTTACTCACATCTTTTTGGCTATAGCTGATAATCATAAGAAAAAGGTGTCTTGGACCTATGTATAAAAAAAAACAGCAAACTGCAGATTTGACGTGGCTGTAACATTAACAGGGTCAAAAGTGAAAATAAAACACAGGCATATCTATCACAGTCATTCAGTGGTGATACTGTGCTGATATATTTACAGGTAAATCCTTTCACCGTGCTGAAAGAGCAGGCCTACACCTGCAGGGAGAAACTGTGATGAAACATGAATCCAATCTTTCTGTCAATTCGCATTCCCAAGTGTACATTTCCTTCACAAAAAGCCTTTAGAAAAGATAAATCCCCAACAAAGGACCCTCTTTGAACAGTTGGATAAATCGTCCGAAGCAAACAAACCTTCCGATGTCTATTATCTCTCTTTTTTTTGTTAGGAATAAGCTAAAGGCTTTTAAATGATTTAAAGAATGTTTTTATTGTGCACATAATGTAACTGGATCCCTTTTTCTCCTCTGCGTCTGTAACAGAGGGCGGAACAAGAGGAGAAAAGAGGGCAGCAGTGTTAGATTTCTCATCTTTGCCTGAGACACGTTACCCCTTTTCTTTTTCAATCCTTTTACTCAAGGATTTCACTATAGCCATTGAGGATCCAGGTAAGATTACCTGAGCCATGAATTTTAGATGATTCCCCTGGGAATTTCAAATCAAGAATAAAAGAAGAAGAAGAAGAAGATGGCTGAAATCATATTTCTTCACGTTCTAATTTGATCAAAATGAAGTAAATTGGTGAAACAGCTTTAAGACTAGACCAAAGAGGTTCACTGCTAATTTAATATTGGGCCACTCATGCAAAAGGCTGAACACATCAGTCTATTAAAACCTGTACAGTCAAATTCAGCAAATTTGAATATGTGTTCTGATGAAGCTTATTTGTCAGACTAGAAGTACCTTTTGAAAAACTCAACCTTTGTGTGGGCATAAACACATATTTTCATTAAGCCCACATTTCTCTATCAATGATTTATTTTTTTTGGTCTGATGTAATGTGCTAATCTTAAATGAGGTGTTTTCATTATCTGTTAACAGCAAATCATCCTAATTAACAGAAAGTAAGGCTTGAAAACTACTGAAATAAATTAACTTTTCAGGAATATTCTAATTTCTTGAATATGACTATATGCACATAAAATCAAAGCCTGCATGTACTAATAGGAGCCTATGTGTCAACTTTCTAAGGTTTAACCAGTTTCACTATCGTTCTGTTAATGTTTATCCTTCGGTCATTTAATCTGCATGACGTGAGTTACACCGAAACTACAGCCTGCATTAGTGCACAAAGCAGTGATTTTAACCAAGGATTATTGTTAAGGAACAGAGAAGGGCACAATATTTTCATGTTTTCCTAAATTTCTAAAATGTAGAAAATTCTTGCATTTCCCCTATTCTAGTCTTTGGCACCAATACTTGCATTTCTTTGATGTAAGTCAAAATGAAACCCATTAACCTGGCTAGCATCTGGTCATTTAAACAACAATAAAAACAAAACAAAAACTACCATCTGCACCGGGGAAAAACTTCCAACGCTAGACTTGAAAAAGTATTGAGGCATTTGTAGCTTATTAGTATTTCAGCTTCCATGGAAAAATACTTTTTTTTGGTAATCTTTTACAGTGATCCTGATCTTTCTTTTTTTGGGCTATCTGGGGGTCCTTCATAGTTTTGAGTTATTTCCAGTCCATTAGTAGAGGAATATTCTTTCTTACTAAGGCACTTGTGACCATTGTTTCTATTTCTGTAGTTGAATCAATGAAAAATCCCAAAGGCAAAGGAACATAAATAATTAATATATCTGAAAAAACAAAACAAAAAACTATTTACTGAAAACCTGGTCTTCACTAGTTTGTGCACTGTATGTCTGAGGTCCTGTGTCAACTATTGGCTGGATTCCTTTCTCCAATTCGTTGAAGAGAAAAGTTTTAGATTTAGTTTTGTTATTTTTGTTAAACATGAGATTTTATTTAAGCCCTTCCTATGTCCACTTTACTTATTTTCTAAATGCATTTCTTATGCAAAACAATGTGCTGTAAAAGTCAGGTATAGGTGGGACTGATGAAATCTTCATATCCTTAAACGTTGTGTGAACATGAACGAATCACAGAGAATTTAGAAAACCTAATTTCAAAGGAAATGCTTTTCCTTCTCCTCCTCCTCCCTTTTTGCTACAAGAGGACTTTTCTTTGATAGTAAGAAACATATTTTGCCTTTGAACTTCAGCCTGAAAAACTCACACATCTCCTTGACTCCTAACAACAAGCTATGGGACAATTTGGAGGTGTGCGCACATCACCAAGGTGGAAGCCCTGTTCCATGGGAAGCCCATTACATACAGATGTCTATGTACAAGGGGCCTGATAATAGCATTGTATTTATTGGGATGAAGGTTTTAGCTTGTTTGTTTTAGCTAGATGGTGGAATACTTTCACAAGCAACCAGAGCAAATTTGTGCATGCTCAAAAGAGTCGGGGGAACTCTCAAGATCCACGGCACACAATGGGAAATACACATCATTCTTGATGCACCACAGAAAACCTCCCCAGGACACTACAGAGAATACCCACTGTCCACCTGCTTCTTGAACAATGCCAGGTGAGTTTAAAGAGCCTAAGAAATATTGATGAGGACCACTATAAAAGATAATAAGGAAGTCTGGCTCCTGTGTACACATGCATGTAAAGATATCGTGGTGTTTTACATTTATCCACTTTACTGCAGATGACTAATAATGACATTTTATGCTGTTTTATAATTAACCTAATTTACCTTAATCAATACTCTGTAGCACTTTATATCTCAAATCAATATGAGTTACCATCAGCACAGACTCTGTAAGGTGTTTTTATTCTTTAAATCAAACAATCAGAAGGCTACGTGCATCAACGAATGCAAATGTACCTCTTTAAAGTAAATGGTGTTTAGCCTGCCAACCGAATGACTTCCTTTTGAGCTGTGAGGTGATGAAGATTCACAGTAACCTCCTTATGACTCTTGTAAGCCATGGATAGCATGACAGCAGGTGGCACTAAGAGGGTTACTGCAGGTAATCTTGATGCCACAGAATAGACACTGTAAGAATAGTTGTTTCAGCGAAGCCATTGGCAGATCCCTGGAGGATTTCACGCTGAGTCTAAAAGGGGCAGTCGATCTGTGATGTGTGTTAAAGTTTTTTTTTTTAAACATCATTACCCGTAGTGGTAAGGGTTTAGCAAAACCTTTTAGAATTTTAAATGCAAAAAAAAAAATTCTATAAACTTTATTTCTTAAAGGAATGTAGAAATCATGTATTAATGACAAAAACACAATTCAGTTACAGAATCAGAGAAATGTGTGAAACACAACTAAACAACAGAACAACAAAGGCAATAAAATAAATGCTCAGGAACTTTAAAAAAAAAAAAACTCCCTTTTAAATGTTTATAAAGATTTAGAGCCTCGAATAGTAAATTCCTACATTAGTTCACAGAAATGTGCTACTACCACGTTTTAAAGAACATTTTCTCAACTCAGTACTTTTTTGGTATTCCAATACTAAAAAGCCCATATACAAACACAGTAACGTACAAACAGGTATCATTTGTGAACCACAAAGTGCACTTAAACTTTAACGACCAGGTTCCAGTAACAACCAGCACACGGAGAAATCATTATTGAGAACAAAAGGGCATGTTTCTGTGTGACATTTAAAAAGCAATTATGAACTAAATCATTGGACCTACTGATAGAGTTAGATAGAAATAGAGATAGAGACACAAACACAAAGATTTGGACAATGTGAAAAACAATACGACTATTATTCAATGTTCTACCGCACAGATTTTATTGTATGCTATCACTCCAACTCATCGCTACATAGCTGTCATTTCAGTTTCTGCAACCGGATGTTGTTCTGGTTTTATTGCAGCGTTCAGTTTTTCTTGGAAGTTTAAACTCATACTTGGGGAAAAATGTCCCATCAGACCTGAGCACATTCTGGTTAAAAGGCAGAGAACTGGTGATGCAAACTACTGGTAGTGATGTCCTGTACATCGGGAATGTTATGTTGTTATTGTGTGTGTATTTCCCTTGCTTTTGTTGTCTCCTTGGGGACAAGAAAGTTTACTCTAGCAACATAAACTGGTAAATATGCATTTCTCTCCATCTTATGAGTTGAAACAGTGAAGAAACATGTTAACAAATGGAGGTTTTAAAGCTCCATGTGATGCCAGTGGTGTAAAGACAAACTGTCAGAAGAGCTAATAAATAGTTTTACACCTTCAACTTTCACTGTTTTATCCCATTGAACCTGAGGGCGGTTGGAGAGCTGCGACTTTCCAACTATGGATTCTGACCTCGAGGGCGTTATTCCTGGATTCTGGCTGGGAGCTCAGAAAATCCAACTTCCTGTTTCAAACAGAATGCACCACTGTTGTAATCTAAGCTTGTGACTAGAAATATTGCTTATGTTCCTCATACTTTGACGCTTCTATCAGGGAGTTGACCTGTTGTGCCGTTTCGCTCCTCTGTTATCATGAGCCTTTTTAACAAAATAAAGAGAGCTAATATGTACCTAATGTGTTCATTGAGTGCTATTCATTATGTTACAATGTTCATGCTGAAGAGACTAATGATTGTGACATGACTGTGCCTGATTAACTGAATGTCGTGAAGGATTCCTTTGAAAAACAGAGCATGACAGAGCTTTTCCTCTCTTATATGTAATCACTGGATTACTACTGAAACCTCCTCTCAACCATTTTTTGAACAGTCAGCCAATCAGCTGCTGGTGTCTTGGTGTCACTAGCAGCAGTGGAGTTTCAGTGTGAGGGACAACTAAAACAATTAAATGTATACACATGTAAAGGTAAACATATGTATTGGTAAAGAAGAGAAAGGTATCTAAGGGTCCAAACATGGTTCAAACATTTGAGTCTGAAGTCTGATAGAGGTACAACAATTACAACAATGAGACAATTTTAATGTAAATAGTCACACCAAAGAATAAAGAGATCAAATTTTTTAAATGGCAAATCTTTTCCTTAGAAGACCATTTTGGATCATGGCTGTATTTAAAGCTTTTCATTCAAATGTTCCCATTTTAACTCAGGTCAGAATAAAATGTCAGGAGTATATGTTCTGTCTCTGCGTCCAAGGATATGGAAATGCGAGTGCAAGTCCAACCAAACGGAGGCTATTTGCTGCAGTTTAATCCCCTAGGTGACAAGGCCTAAATGCTAGCACAACCGATTAGTTTCCTTTTTTGGTAGGTTGCACTGTGCAGATTAGCCTCTCAGATCCAGCACCATCTCTGCTGGTGGACACTGCTGTTAGACATCAAAAAGCTCTGCTTCTTTCTCCTTCCAAAAAGCAAAGCTCCGATCAATGTATCTGATGATTTCCTCATTGCTGAACTCTTTGAGCTCATAAATCAATTTAATTGCATCCTCAGAAGCTTCGTCTCGGGGTGAAGCTTGATCAACAAGGGGTTCTTCTGTGAATCTAACTTTAACAGGTGGAAGGTCTTTCTTTGGATCCCGTCCTGAGGTGTCTGTAGAGTTCGGTTTTGTTTCCACTACTTTTGGACTTTTAGCTTTCAGGTCCTTCTCTGATGTGATCACAGGCTCATCTGATGGCATCTGCTCATTGGAAGTGACCTCCAATGACGTTCCGTTGTCAGAGACTCCATTCTGGGCCGCAATAGGTGATTGTGATGGAGACACATCTAATTGGGAGGCTGGTGGAGAAGATTGTGTTGTCGCTACAGATGTTGCAGACTGTACATTTGGAGATGGGGGCGCAGGATGTGTAGGTGGAGGAGGGGGAGGATGGGAAGGTGGGGGAGGAGGTGGTTCCTGTAGTGCAGACATATCAGGAGATACTGAATTTAGAGATGCCGTCATCACACCTCCGCCATCTTCCACGTCTCCAAAATGCTTGACCTTTATGTCCTCGAAGCCGTCCGCCCAGTCTCGTTTCCCACTCTCGACTTCCACCATCACTTCCTTGTGAAACTGTCTTATAACTTCCCATTTATGGCTGCCAAGACGGTCAAACATCTCGTAGCACAAGAGGTGGCGGAACTTCCTCTCGCTGCGAGACATGTTCATTTCCAGTAACTGGAAGTATCCAAGCATGAAGAGGTCCAGGGTTAGACTCTCATAGCTCACTGGGGATCCGTTGATGTGGGGCAAGAAATGCTCTGGCCAGTAGATCATCTGGGCGCGACTCAGCCTCCGAATCTGCCGCGACGGCACTTGGCTCATGATTGATCGCCAGTGGCCAATCAGATTGCCAACCACTTGCTTCGACTTCATAAACATGATCAGTTTGTCATCTTCACTGTGCATTTCATCGCCCATTTGAGCATTGAACTGACTGTAGTCCTCACAGCCCACATCCAAGTAGTGTCCCCTCCTGCCTGCGTATTTAGTCCGATAAGATTCTGACACGGTATACTTCCTCCAGTGTTCAAGGAACAGAAGGACAATTCTCTCTTTCCTCATTTCAATGCACTCCTGGACATAGCTTAGATCGGTCTGCACCTCCAAGCTTCGTGTTAGGTGGTCATCAGTTAAAACAGGGTCTGACAAAAGAACCTGGTTGAACTCCTTAATGTTGGTTGGAGCCATTGCTTCAGAGGAGACATACAATGGAGAAACATGGGATTGAGTGACAACTGGTTCTTCAACAAGAGGTAATAGAGATTCCTCTACTGAAGGCAAAGGCCCATTGCTTCTCTCCTCCTCAGGAGCTGTAGGTAAGGAGGAGGGAGCATTACTCTTGCAGGCTGGCTCTAGACCATAATTGGACTCACTGACCACTGGGAGTGACATTTTGCGTTTGTAAACCTTATTAGCTTGGTCGTATGTAGACTGTGTCTGATTTTGAAGCTCATAATTAGCCTTCAGGTTCTTCACGGAAACCCCACACTGCTTTATCTCCTTTTCCACTTCTTCTCTTGTTGAGAAGGACAAGGATCGGCCAATATTTCCAGTGCCAACAGATGCTTCACACTGGCCTGAGCTAATACTCTTTGCTTCTTCTTGAGAAGTTCCAGAAAATATAAAATCTAAGACGTCTAACTCCTTGCCTCCCAAGGTGGCAAGGAGAATCGCCATACTCTTGAGCAGGGTTGAGATTTTGCTGCACCAAGCCGGGAGATCCTCAGCTTGGCCATGCACCTGTTTAGGATTGACTGAGAAATACTCCTGATTAAGTGCAGCAGAAACAGGCAGCAGCTGGTGGAGCTCTCGCTCCAGTTCCTCCAGTTCTTTCTCAACTTCGGACATCTTGTGCATGACCTGCAGGTTCTCAATTTGTTTCTCAATTCGATTTAGGTCCGCTTCGGTCATCAGCTCCCCAAACGGGCCTAAAATGGCATTGTGGACGTGGGAGTAGTGCCATTCCTGAGGCTGGTAGTGTCCACTTGACGCAAACTAAATCAGAGTCAAAGGAGACCAACAGGACAAGAAGAACAAAAACAAGAAGGAAGGATGGATTCCTTCAGCAGGATGTTCCTTGTTTCAAACACGCTTCAGTGCAAATCCATTCTAACACACAAGATTTACATGGATTTAGTGGTGCAATGGCACAGCCTCATTACAGGCATTAAACTCTGTGTTGTAATTTAGACTGAACGCATACAGAGAAACATTTGTTCTTTTAGAAAGAACTACCAAAATTAAATGTTGAACCGACCATATTCGTACAAATTCAATATCAACTTTAGCGTTACAACATCTCTATAGCTATTCCTCGTCCCTTTTTACACCTATATGATCTATTATTCTAACACCTTTAAATCCTATTTGGGTCCTGCTACAAGTACAACAGACACTACAGTCTTCCCAGCAACGGAGACTGATTAGGTGTGGACAATGCATTGAAGTTAAAATCGCAAATACTGGTCATTACCTAAGAAAAAAAAGGGTCAAACTACGGCATAGCAATCTATTATCTGCATCCCTGGTAAAGATGTTAAAATGGCCTTAAAGCAAATTCCTCCTTTGTTTCTGTAGCATAATCTCACATGTAAATAAAATGCTTTAGTTGCTGAATGATGAGCTTTGCAGGATTTTTTTTTTATATACCTCCCATACCATCTTCCTAACCATGTGTGCTGGCAACAAAAACATGGGTCCTCCTCCAATCTTGTTTATTACATTTCTTCTTGTTTTAAACTGTTGTATTTTTGCCCGTTTTCTTGTCTTACCCATTTTGTTGAGTGTCTAAAAGAATTTGATCTCTATGTCTATCAATATTTGAACTACTAACGAAAAGCTCATTTACACATCTAACCATAATTAAACAGAAAAAGGGTAAAGTATACATTAAAAATAGCTTTTTATTCCTTAATATAGAATGTGTTGCTGAATTATTTATTTAAATATTCTACAAAAAATGTGAGATTATGATGCTAGAATAAAGGATAAACATTTTTACCAGGGATGACAATAAATGTGGAGGACATTCTATCTACATACTAACAAACCCCATCGGGGAGAAAAAATGAATAAACAAAAGCAAAAACAGCCGTCAAAATGCTCTTTCAGGGTCTTTGATGATATTAGCACTGGTTGACCTGTAGTGTGAATGGGCCCAGCATCACACCACTGAATCTGCATGTAAGGACTTGAAGCCACAGAGCTCCATCACCAAACACCAGCTCACACTGTAAATTGCTTGGTCAAGTGTCTTGGTGCTGTGATGGTCGATGTAGCCAAGTTTTCAATTCACTTCACTTCAAAGTATCTCAACGTATACGAATAATTAAAAAAAAAAAGTCATGCAGAAGCCAAAAACCAATTTCTAACTGCTAAGCACATATATTAAGGCTTTAACTTTTGTTACTTTTAACTGTTGTTTACAAGTAGACACAAATGGATTTATCTTCTAAGCCGAAAACTTGAGGCATCAGAACCTTTAAGAAGAAATATTGATGTATCCCCACAAATTAAACCTCTCAGGCATGCATCACTGAGTGACATTCAGGATACATTTATTCTTGCCAGACCATGTAAGAGGAAAAGCTGGAGAACTTTGGTTGCAATTAATAATTAAAAAGTCTGAAAAAATTATTTATGTTTTACTAGAATATTTGTTTCATGACACAAGCCAAACGAGTGGATTCTGCTTTAAAAGTTTTCAAAGTGCCTAAGAGAGGGTTCTCGATCTCCGGTCCTTGAGGGCTTGTGTCCTGCCGCTTTTAGGTGCGTTTCTGGTCCAACACGCCTGAATAAAAACGAGCATCTCCCTCCTCACTACACAATCAACTCCTACTGAGTTTTGCTAATGAACAATGAATAATGAAACTTCTGGACTAGGACAGAACGTTTTCTTTGGTGTTAAAGGTTGTAGCTGCAACTTTCTCATCAAAACGATTAATAAAAAAATAAAATAAAAATCCACAGAAACGTCTATGGTGGTGCTGAATAAAAGGACTAATTTTACTGAAAATAAATATATAGTTTTTAAGTTTTGACGGGTCCAAAATATATAAATATTCAATACTAGTTACAATGGCAACGTTGAAATGAAAAGATTCTGCATCAATTAGAATAGTAGATTGAAGTCACGTGAGACGGAGCTCAGGCGTCTCGTGCTGAGAATTTAATTTCTCAGATTCAAGCATATCAAAAAAGAAGCGAAACAAGGGTCAAAATCAGTTAAGCTTTTGAGCGTTGGCGCCGATTTAAAGGCATACTATGCAACATTTTTCAGTTAATTAATGTGTTCCATACCATTTTGGATGATTAAATGAGTCATTTCAGGTCGAACAAAGGTTTTCTCGGCCACCCTGGGGGTCTGTGGGGGAAATACCGCACTTGCAAGAGCAAGAGCTCACGGCCCGCACACACAGAAGTCTCGCTTTACGGGGAGAACTCCATGTGTTTTTGCCCTGCCATTCACTATATGCACGCGCGAAAGCAACAACATAAACATGCAAGCATATCGAGTTTTATTTTTATTATTATTATTATTATTTTTTAATTATTTATTTATTTTTTTTTATGTTGGCGAGACGCTACCGCGGCAGCCGCGGCGAGGCGGCGGCGGCGGCCGCGGCTTGGCGAGGCGGTGGCGGTAGCGTCTCGCCAACATAAAAAAAATAAATAAATAAATAATAATAATAATAATAAAACGGACGAGGCGGCTGCGGCAGGGGCCGCGGCTTGGCGAGGCGGCGGCGGCGGCAGCGGCCGCCGCCTCGCCAAGATAGCGCTGCGGGAAGCTTGATGTTCATACCTTCACTGTGTTAGTCATTGTTTGTACTGCCGTTTTTTCCACTTTTCGTTGCGTTTGCCTGTCTGCTAAGCTCAAAACAACCGCGCCTGGCTTGTCGGAGAAACCAGAACAGCTGAGCATCTTTACGACAGTGCACTTTTACTTTCGCCCTCTGGGGGGAGCCTCGCTGGAAAATCAACCCCGGTTGCATAGTATACCTTTAAGGATGCAAAGGTGTTCAGAAGCCAAGGTTGGAATGAGGACAGGCAAGCCTTGAGTGCGCCACCTACTGGTCAGGAGGAGTTAAACCTGTAGCAGAGTGGACTTTTTGTCTTTCTTCCTTTTATTACAAGTTTCTGTCTTGCACAAACAAAAAATAAATGAATAAAACACCAAACCACACAAAGATCAAAGTACTAGCTATCCCTTTTGCGACGTATTTATATAAAAAAAGCTAAATATAAAAGTTTATGTATTTATTCTTTTGCATATTTTGAATTTAAGAGACCACAAATGGGATAGCCAAAACACACAACACACCAGTTCCTATCTGGGCACACCACCCCGGCATAACACCTACCTTGCGCTTGTGCTCTTCCTCCTCCTGCATCTTGGCCTGAAGCTTTCTCACCATCACCTGCCTTTTCCACTCAGGGATGGCTTTCCCCTGCTCATCAAGAGTGGGCACCAGCGCCTCGATGTCGGCAAGGCTCAGCTTCCTTCCCGACTCCAGCTGGGGCGTAGCAGCTCCGCCGGTCCCATTGACCACAGGGCTGGAGGACCGTCGCTCGAAGCTTGCAGAGCCTGACATGGACCTGGGACCAGTAGGACTGGGGGTTGGGCTGGGGCTGGGGCTCGGGGTGACAGGCGGGGAGGTGACAGGCGGGGAGGTGACAGGCGGGGAGGTAACAGGCGGGGAGGTGACAGGCGGGCTGGCTTGAGGAGGGGAGGCTGGTTTGGTGGGTGGAGGAGATGATTGGGTCTCTGGAGGTGTGGCGGTTCCCTTAAGGGAGATAAAGACACTTATTGCACGACATGGTTTTCCCAAGTAATGGCAAAATTTGCGACTGAGCTGTTGGAGCCTGCATTTCTGCATCGTCCTCAGCCTCGTAAATGAATTAAAAAAATGGCGGAAGGGTTTAGACTTACGTTGTTTCCTGTTGGCCCTGTGTTGGAGAACACAGTGGTGTAGCCTTTAGTGTGAGGCGTGGGCTTGAGACTCTTCCCTGCTTTGATCTCTGCCAGCAGCTCTGAGTTGTCTCCGGTGGGGGACATCATGTTGAAAGATTTTGCGCCTGCAGACGAAAGGAGAGGGTGGACGAGTGAAACCAGGTAGAAAGATGGAGGAGAGAGACCCAATAAATAGAAGAGGAGACACGGGGTGGCGTTTCAGCGTTTAAATATTTTATCCAATCAGACGGGTAACAATGCGGCACCGGAGAGTGTTGAACAACGATGGGAGGTCACTCGGGTCATCATGGATAAGCTGGATATGGATATTTGTTCACTGAGGGATGCCTTCATATTGAATGTGTGTGCTCGCTTGAGACGTGCCTGATTAGACCACTGCTGCATCAGCAACAGCTGGATCAAGCCCAGATTAAAAGGTGACCATAACATGCAAAACTTGGTTAAAACCTCATTCTCTGTAAAACGTTTGAGGGCAGAAGGGACAGAAGCAGGACAGATAATACACAATTCTCTTTTTTTTTTTATTTACTGCCTATGGATTACAAATTACTTGTAGAAGATTTTTTTAGAGAAATAATCTTAAGAAAGATAGTACAGCTGTCGATTTTAGATCAGCAGCTTTTTACATTTATTGCATCTTTTTAGTAGAATTTCCTGCAATAAAGTCAATCCCTCTCTTTAATTACCTCCTGGTCTATGTACAGTGAGATTTCTTTTAATTTTCCAAATTCAAGCCTCCATTCAGGAAGGCATTTTGACTGTTCACAACACGAAGAAAAAGAAACTAATGCATCTCATAAGGCAACCTAAATAAACCCAGGGCTGCATCACTGGATTAATCAGAAAGTAAAACAGGCTAGTGACCGGAATCGGACGATTTTCCACTTGGCCAGCACGATTTGTGACCGGTTAGTGGGAAACATAAAACTCCAGTGTTTTTCCAGTCAGTAAATGCACCATGCTGTCATGCTGACAGCTTCACTCTTTAGTGTGGAAGTTGTTATACTGGGAAGAATGCTCAAAGTTATCTATTTTACGTTACGGGGTGCTAAAAGAACCCGTAAATAATTTAGCTTGTTTTAAATAATGGAAACGATGCTTTACAGCAACAGTTCTTGCATGTGTGGCACGTAAGAGCCATCTCCCCAAAGTTTAACTAGTGAGAGCACATGGAGGAAGGCTAGAAATAAATATTTTGAACACTTCATTTAAGTTTTTCAAGAGAAATTGGAGTTGGCTAAAATCGGTATCTGCAGCACAAATTTATGCCAAAACATGATTTTGAAAAACAGGCTTTTATTTCTGATCGGTGCATCTCTAGCTTTAACGGGAGGAAACCCCTACTAGAGCGCTTTATGAATGCAGAAAGTAGAAGAAAATTCTGCGTATAAAAGTGTCCGGCCCTTTGGACTCATCTTTCATTTATGCTCATCTGTTTGTCGTGAGAGGAACATTTCAGCAAAGCTCCAGCTACTTTCAATAGCAAACAATGGAAACTCAGAGAAAATCTAAAAAGGTGAAATAATTACTTTTACAATTTTTTGATTGTTTTTTTTTTCTTGTAAATGTTTACAGTTTAAATATAATAGCATAACATTAATGTTATCCTTAAATATCTTTAAGAGTTACTCATCACACTATTCACTGTCAATATGTCGTTTATTGTTCTCATTTAAGCCTCGAAACAGCTTCCAGTTTAGTAATGAGGTATTCTTAACAGATTTCAAAGAGCCAGTAAAAGCCTCACCTGGTTTAGAGAACGTCAGCCTTCAATCTAAAAAAAAAAAAAAGTCCTCAATTCCTCATTGTTTACTCAGCTTATATTTGCAGAACGGATAAAACAAAAGTCCCTTCGTAAAAGTGTTCCCCGTCGAGGCGACCACAATGGACTAGATGGACACAAAGACTCGCTGGCGTGCCACCCCTCCTCACGCTCAACCCCGCTCCCTTTCTCCCATGGAGGCTGAGAGAACAGCTTCCTATTAAAGAGCCATCATCACATGGGGGGAATCCAAAGGAATCACCGGTAACTGGAAGTGACAGCGAGCCACTGGAAAGCTGGCCAGGAATTAACACGCAAGCACACGCACACAGAGAGGCCGTCGAGTCGTCAGCTTGTCAGTCCACTCTCTGCCAGACCGATCCTCTAAAACCTCACACACACACACGGGTTAAGCTTTGCCTGCTCATGATTACTAGTTTCATGTTCGCTCTGATTTCTGCCTGCCTTTCAAAAGTATTCCCGAGCTGTTTCGTCACACGTTTCGTCAAGCTGCGACTACAAAACCTATTTCACAGGGATTTAAGTCACAGACCAACACAAAGTAGTATGTGTTGTAAAGCGGGAAGGAAAAGGATGGTTTCCATCAACGCTCCAGATTTATCCCTAAAAATCTGACGTGTTAAATAAAGTTCTTTAACCTGCAAAACACACTGTATGGTGGAAAACTAGCACTGCAAGAGTGTGTTTAGGGACTGGAAATCGGGCCGTGAATTAAAATGCTAACACAGGAAGGACGAGAGGCTGTTGAATAGTGGTCCACCACCCACCCACACCAGTCTCCTTGGTGGGGTGGGTGGCAGCATTGTGCTGTGGGGATGCCTTTCTTCAAAAAGGAGAAGGAGGCTGGTTAGAGTTGATGGGAGTATCGATGGGATTGTGAGTAATTATGGCCCAGTTAAATACCAGACCTAAATCCAATTGAGTACATGTGGCTATACTTAAAACCTAAAACTGAACGAGACGTGCATCAAACGGCTTCAAGCTGCAATTGCAGCAAAAATTTGTACTACAAATTTTAACAAACACATATACCACACCCTTCAGATTTGCATTTACACACAAAAAGTATGTATATTTCTCACATTCTACTACTTTGACTTAGTTTGTCACAATCCAATATAAATATGTAAAAATCAGCCTTCGTATTCTGACAAAGTGTTAAAATGTTCAAGGGCTAAGAATATTATTGGCAGAATAATGCCTCGGTTAGGCTTTTACTTAGTCATTCAAGCTGTTATTGAGTTTGACAAAGCTATGCTGCTGTAGAAATGATCTTCTTTGAAAATATACAAAGATCAATGACGACAATATGACAACAAAAACAGCATACCTTAAGCCTTCATAGATTAATCCTTATTACAAAGATCCGGAACAGTTAACGGTCCATTGCAAGTTATGCATTAAAGGATTAAAAGACACACTGAAGTTACAGCGGTGCATCTGTCTGAGTTTTTGAGCAAGCAGCTGTGTCCGCTGACAGCTAAATCCTGTTTGAAACGGGGCGGGGATTCAGCAGGTCTGTGTGAGGTTGGAGGAGAGACAGGTGGGCAACATGCGTACGCGATATAGCTTCACCTAAAGAGATACAGTAGATGGGCCATTTTATGCGACAAACCTTTTTTTTGTGGCCCTTTCCTGAGCTACAGAGATCAGCAAACAGCTGCTTCACTTGAATAAAATGTTCTCCTGTGTTTCTCTTTTACAGATTGCAGATTACATATTTTCTCTTGGTCTTTAATACTCAAGATGATGTTGGTGTTTGTTGAGTTTATGCCAGTTTTTTTCTAAGTTTATTTTTCCTATGTTGTTTTGATCAACATTACTGAATTTAATGCTGTTTATATTTGTATTTTTTTGTACATCACTTTGGTCTCTGTGTGTTTAAAGTGCTTTTTAAATAAAGTTGGATTGGATTTTAAAGACTGGCTAATAGAAATGGGCTTGACAGTCAATATGGAAGTCATGGAACCCTAATTTAAGGATCCTCAATATTCTGGTAAACTTATTAAGTAGGACAAGAAAACCTGATACTGTAATATCAGCGATGACCACTGCAGTGACATCAATCACAATTATTCCACATATTCCTTACTAGTTTTTTTCCCCCATCATCTTCTACCAGTACCAGGTTCTTTCCTGGTACTCCAGTTTCCTCCCACAGTCCAAAAATAGGATAGTCGGGTTAATTTGTCTCTCTAATGAGTTCATAATTGTCCTGTGTGTCTCTGTGTTGCCTGGTGATGGACTGGCGACCTGTCCAGGGTGAACCCCGCCCAATAACCACTGGAGATAGTCACCAGCCCCCCATGGTCCTGTATGAATAAGTGGCAACAGAGAATGGATGGATATTGAAAATAGAATTCATTAAGCTCAATGACTGAACATTTAAAACATAATAATAATAATGAAATAACTGTCAATGGAAATGCAAATAGTAAGCTTTCCAGGTCTGTTTACTGGAAATTAAATTTAAAACAGTAAATATCTCCTTAATTATTTAATGTGTTAAAGAGGAACTGTTTGTTCACATGATTTGTTTAGGATCAAAACTTTAATGCTGCCAGAAGGAAAACACTGTGTTAGTGATGGATAAAAAGTTCTGAAAGTCATATTTTATGGCGCTACACAATCTCCCACTGATGATTCTCTGCTTTTTTCTAACACTGAGCTATGGAGAGGGGTTTGTTTTATTTTTCTAACTTCCTCATCTTCTTAACTGCGCGCAGAGAAATTATTGCAGATCATTTCCAACCATGGGATTTTTTTCCCCTCCACTGAATAAATTAACTATGTTGAGGGTTTGATTCCTGTGTGGAATCAGGAAACTGAAATCAATTTTCAATTTATATTGAAGCATTTCACACTTATTTACAAGGGGCATCAGCAAATGTGGAGCGCACTGTAAACTGTATGTTTACAGATGATGATTTATAAAAATACATACTAAATAATCTAATTATCACTTGAGAAAACGACTACTGCTGATTTCTTCCTTCAAGTATTTAGTTCTATGGTATGGTGATCATCTAGTCATTATCAATATTTTACGTCCATGTGCCGGTTTAGCCTAATAATTTTTTGACTCAAACTTTTAATTTAGTTTGAGAAAATAGCTCTTTTGTCTCATGTGTTAAAAGAATTTAGTCTCAGTGATATACTTTAAATATAAAAAACAGCACATTGTTAAGCTTATTGAGATACATTTGGTTGGATCTAGGTTAATAATTAGGAGGAAAAGTGTAAAAATAAATACAGTCATGTGAAAACAATTAGGACCGTCTAGGACAGCTGTATGTATTTATAACATATTTAAACCTCTGTTTTTAAAAAAAAAATGCAATAAAATTTTTTATGTTAAGGCATACATTTAGTTTTGTGTTGTCCTGACTATTAAAAGAAAGACTGAACACAAGACTGAGATTGAGAAGCTGTCCGCGTTCTTATGAGTCTCATAAATGATTTAAGGAGGCCCCAAAATAATGTGAAAGCAGCAGTTCCATTGTACGGAAAATAGTTTACATGTGGATGACATTCAAAGCTGCTGCCAACATGTCCCGGTCTGGCTGTCCAAGGAAGTTCACCCTGAGAGCAGCCTGCAAGATGCTAAAGGAAATCTCCCAAAAATCTCTAAAAGGTCATCGCAGGACCGACAGGAGGCCGTCACTAATGTTGATATAAGAGTGGATGTCTGTAAAATAATAAACAGACTGCACAAGTTCAGCTCTCATGTGAGATGCACAAGGAGTAAAACTTCATTCTCTACTAAAAAGATTAGGCCCCGATTGATAGATGAATGAATGAAATTATTTGGACACCAGAACAGAGGACATGCTGACCTAAACCAAATACAGCAGTCCACTAAAAATAACCTCACAGACATTGTGAGACAGGGAGGTGGAAGCGTCATGGTTCGGGGTTGCTTTGCTGCAGCAAAGTAGTGATTTCTAAGATGCTGCATCCTAGAAACCATCATGAGTAAATCCACACCGCACTAACCAAAATTAACAATTGGAAAGACCTGAACCGAATCAAAGCCCAGATCCTGATTTCATTTAGATGTTTTGAGGCGACTTCGGACGGACTGAACATGCTGGAAACCTTTCAAACATGTCCCAGCTCTAAGTAAAAAGAGGAGAAAGTTTCCTCAGACCGATGCCAGAGACGGGTAGAGGCATCTTACTGAGGTTATTTCAGCTAAAGTTGGTGACACCAGCTGTCAGATGTTAGTATGATCTGACTAACTCACCCAAAAAACACATTTAGTTATTATATTTTGTTTTACGGAGTAGATTTGCTGTTTAAATGCAATTAAAAATAAAACGTCCTATTATTTTCCCATGACTGTATGTAGAAGCAAACTAAAGTCCAGTCTAAATGTCTTCTAGTCTGCATATAGGAGTCTATGTGGGTCCTGGCATCTAGCGTCTCTAAGAGGTTGATCGTCTCAGTCGGTACTTACTCTTCATCTGTCTAAGCAGCCCTCCCTCTGGGTGGGAGGTAGAGATATTCCCGCCTTGGGAGCAGCGAGGAAAAAACCACATCAAGGGAAGAAAAGACAAATGCATGCAGAGGAAACAGGGGAAAGTGGACAGACGTCATCAAAGAGGAATAGACAAAGATTTAGGAGGTAAAAGCATAACCACTAATAAAATCGTAGCTTGATTTATTTCATTTTGTAAGGTGATTGATTTATCTTGTCACTCATCACCTTAGTCCTAATTTATGGATGATTAACCTCGTTCCAGACATTTTCTTTATTTAGCCATTACTTTAGTGCACTGTGCCACATTTGAATGTTCACCACTAATACTTTTAACAGCCATTGAGGACCGTTAATCAGCAATACTGCAGTACATATAGGGCCTGATCTTCAAAATTACAAATAAGGATCGTTAAATTGCGAGGGTAGAAAATAATTGCAGGTACAATAAGCGGGAGTATCGCGAGCGATCTTCAAAGATTGCCTCCATAATGGATAAGATGTGCAAAACCAGTTTGGTCCGCCCCATTTAAATGAGTAAATGGTGTGTACTACTGGGAGTTTGGGTGCTGCTGCAAAAGAAAGATGAAGTTCTGAGCAATCTTTGTGCTTCTGAATGCAATGTCAGTCAGAAGCGGTGGTCACATAATCTCTCCAGACACCCAGGAAGTTGAGACCCATTTTTAAAGAATGGAGAACTGCTGTTTGGCTTTTTGTTTTTTATCAAAGACCATATGAATTATTCTAAATAGAAAAAACAACGGTTGTTTGGTCTGAAGAAGTTCTGCAAACACTGTTCAACTACATAACAAAAAAAACAGAAGACAAAACTTTTATTTTATTTCTGAGTTTAATAAGAAAATATTACAGCTGATGAATCAGATTTATCCCAGTTTATCGTTATTCTGCCGATTTGTGTGCCTGTGACGGGGGACATGTCAGATTCTCCTGTTGACTGAAACCTCCCTCGGGTCATTGGAGGTAATAATTATTAATAATAATTAATAATAATAACTATAAAAATATTAACAATATTTAGATCCGTCCTGGTGCCCATACCAGCCCCAATGACCCTGCACGGGTAAAGGGGCAGAGAAAATGGATGGATGGAATAACATTATAACAATTATGTGCAATATTTACAGTATAGCACACTTTACTTTAATTCCCCCTCAGTGTCTGAGCCCAGGAAGAAGCTGTACAGCCAGACTTACAGCGAGATTAATCTACAAACAGCTGGATTTATCTCCACCAACACTTCACAACAGACATTGCAAACCAAAATAATTTAACACAAACTAACTGTGCTTTGATCGCTGGAGATCCCTGCAAACCTGCACTGATAAGCAGATATAGACGATTGATGGATGGATGGATGGATGGATGGATGGATGGATGGGTGAGGGTGGGAGATTTGCGTATCCACCTCCCGCAAATTTGCACGGTTCACATCCATGAAGGCACGCACGCAAAAAAAGTTTGCACCCGCTCTTCTGCTCATTTTGTGCACGCTGCTTAGTTTGCTTGTGTTTTAATACGCACAAACCTTTTGAAGATCAGGCCCGTAGTAACTTCTAATTCCTAAAACGTCCAACAAGCGGAGCAGCGAGTGAGTTTTGTGAGTGATGTAGGTCAGAGGGCCACTTAAGGAAATAACTGAACACTAAACCAGATCTCAGGGTAACAGGATCCCTGCATCATTAATTTATCATCTGTTATTTAGAAGGCTGGGGGCTTGAGCACAACTCATCTTCACCTGCAGCGATAACCTGCTGGCTGTCACTGACTGCAACATGCTCTGCTTTCTAGGAATAACACAGTAAATGTAGGCAGGCAAAAAACATGCTGTAGCTCATTGTACAGGAGGGTGGAGTTAAGGGAGAAAACAGGCAGAATTGGAGGCACTCACTCCCTGATGAGGAAGATGGGCGCCTCTTGTCGGTGGAGCTGGAGGTGGTGCTGCTGCCATTATTCTGGGAGGCTTGTGGTCCAGCGGGCAGCGGAGGAGGAGGAGGTGGTGTTGGCATTGGATTGCTGGGAGGAAGGGGGGGCGGTGGAGGTGGTTGTGGAGGCTGCACAGATTCCTCTGTGGCGCCGTTCTCAGAGGTGGGGGCGGGACTCTCAGTAGGCTCCTCCAATAACACCGAACCCTGAAGGAAAAGGAAGAAAAAGACGTGATATAGGCCCTTACCTAATGCCATCACTTTTCCAGTTTGTCCACTTTAGAACAGCTTGTCCTCCACTGGTCGCTGATAACATTTAATAATAATAAAATTAATAATAATAATAGTAATAATAATAGTAATAATCTCTCATGGAGCGCCTTGTAGTTCACATTTTCTCATGGTACAGCATTGTATTGAGATTTAACAAAACAATACAAAATGCTGACTGTTGTTTAGCATTAGGAACAGGAAACATGTTCTATTTAGGTATTTCAAAAAATACTAATCTGAAAGGTGTGCTGTGGATTTGTATTTAATATTTCTATAAATATATTTCTATATCTGAACAGAGCTCCAGGAGCTGTTCACACCTCCACAACTTTCTCCCTGACCTGTCTGCTGACTTTCTCAGCCTCTGTGACGCTGTTTTATGTTCCCTAAAAAAAAGTATGAGGCCTTCACAGAACAGCTGTATTCATACTGATATTAAATCACAGACAGACAGACTCTATTCATCAGGTGACTTCTGAAGGCGAGTGACTGCAATTAATTTTGTTTAGGGGGTTTTGGAGTAAAGGGTGCAGAATCAGAAGTCAAACTTTTGAGATCCCTGTTTGTAAAATAACTTGAAAACCTTGAATCTCTTTCCCACCGCTTTTATAATTATGCACTACTTTGTGTCAATTTAGCTCATAAAATCCATATAAAAAATATTAAAGTTTGTGGTTGTGAAGTGACAAAATAAAAATTTTTTCATTTGGCACTGGATTTGTTTCTTACTCAGGGTAATATTAACACAAAAACTGAGATAAATCACTATTTTTCACTTCTCATGTTTTGTGCGTGTTTAAATAAAAAAATTTAACTTGCATACTAAAAGTCCTGCACTTCTGCAGAGAGGGGTGAAAGCGTTAAATTCTTGCTCAGGCTGCTGACAGGGGCAGATGCAGTCCTTCTCCTTGTTTCCTGACAGCTCTAATCAGCTCATAAGGACACAATACCTTTACACTTATAAGAGAGCTAATATGACCTAATCCCAAAGGATCCCTCCCATTCTGAGAGGAAAATGGTGCAAACAGACCATCTGTCCCTGCTAGTGATAGTCAGGCACGCGTCAGGCACGCTCCAGAAGCGTGCCGTAACTCGGCTGGAGGCGAGTTAATAGACTGTGACATTTAACTGGGCCCCCACCCCTCAGACGCGTGCTCATCATTGTTACTCCCATCACTTTCTAACCATCCCCGGGGAGTTGAGGCGGGGCCACGATATCCAGATGGGCCATGGCGGCACGTGCCGTTTCCGTTGATTAGCCCTTCCATCTGCTGGGGTCCTGAGAGACAGGGAGGGGCCCTTCTGGGCCTCTAATTGGCTCGATGCGGATTATACCATGTCCCCCCCAAACGCCCGCCACTCCTGATACTCGTGGGAGTTTAAAACCTCTCCAGGGATGCTGATCATTGACTCCAACAGACTCAATGATTTATTCATTGTCTTATGCTTGTGAAGTTATGTGGCAGCAAACAGGTGGTTTTACATGTCTTTAAAAAATACTTCAGTAATTATTAATTAAGCCAAATTGGGACTTAGAATTACACATGACCATTGATGCATTTTTAACAAAAATCTGCCATTTAGAATTTTTGTTAAATTCCCCTTTTATGGGATCCGTTGTTGTGAAACACAAAGGTATATCAGGGGCCAGTTCTTCATACGTCGCTAACTCATTTAGCTGGATTTGATTGTTGACGATTTGGCATGATCTTGGATCGTTTGGTTCTTCGAAAGACTTCCTGGACTTGTTGTCATAGCAACATGTGCACAAACGTAAGCCTGCTTGCTTAAGCGGAGGAGATGGGGAAGTCTGTCGTATCCATGTTGTTCATTTTTACGACAGCAACCTGTTGCGGAAGGTGCAAGAATAATTCGCAGAGCTTTTCGAATTAATCGCGTATTGCGCAATAGACAGGATACTTTAGCGCAGCGTGACAGTTTAATTGTAGAGAGATTTTTCTTGGTGGCTGTTATAAACAGACAAACACATAATATAACAGTGGCTTTTAAACAGAAAAGTGATGTTAGAGCCATAAATAGAAAATATTTAAGTTATTTGTATGATAGTTTGCTTTTTATTTTTATCATATTCAGTAAGAAGATTTGTTCAGGCCATTTTATTGTGAAGTTTAGTTTTACTTTGAAAGGCTTGCTTCCTGTCGAGTCGTATATTGTATTAGAAAAATCTATGGCTGGATTATTTAGACACGGAGCAATACAGTTTTTGACAGTGTAAACTGTGGATGACTTGGAAAAGGGAAAAACTTAATTTTTTTATAGATAAAGAAATTTTTTGTTAAAATTCCCAATTTGCACGTGTCCTTTACTTCCAGTGTCTAAGGAATGACACCAATATTGGATCTCTTGACATAACAAATGCCTTTTTAAAATAAAGTATAATAATTAAAGGCTACCATTTTGTAGAATATTCTTGTATTTCACTTTTACTTGTCCTCATGTTCTAGTGGGTCCCGTGGAGGCTCTGATATAAAAGAACAAAGTAAATATGAAATTATTAAAATGCAAAAATTCATACTGTAGAAAGTGATAGAAACATCTACCATGGACAGTATTTATGCATTAATTTAATTTAATTTAATCTGCTACTTTTTGCCAGCCCTCTCTCCTGGCTTTAACAGACTTTGAGGTGTTCCCTGTCGTTTTAATTAATTACTCAAATTCATCATAACCTTCCATTAAAAGCTCTTGTTCTGCTTGGGAGAAAAACTGTGGGCGTTCTTTGGCCATGCTGAACAGCCAATAGCAGGGCTGCTGATCATTGTTTCTACTATCGATACATTTCCCCTTTTTAAACAAACGCAAGAACGCGTAGTTGTCTCAGATAACTCAATCCAGTGATACTAATCGTAAACAACAGGTGTGTTCAAAGAACCCAATTAGCCGGATCATGATTAGCCGGATGAAATCATCTTGGATGTGTCATTTGATCTCGGATGTTTTACGCAACGTACGTAGAACGGGGCCCAGAACTGAAGGCTGGCCAAGAAGCATTTCTAAAGAAACATCTTCTAGTTCAGGTCTATTCAGCATAAAATATAATAAACCAATTTGACCGTTTTTATGTAGGGGCTTTTACTTTTATTATTATTATCCTCAACAATAATATAATAATAATAATAATAATAATAATAATAATAATAATAATAATAATAATAATAATAATAATAATAATAATAATAATATTAATAATAATTTCACAGTATTTAGTAGAATAAATATAAAATCAAAGTGTACAATTGTTGTGTACAGTTATTATTTTTTATGCATATTATTTTCATACATTTCCCAGTAATCTTTCTGCATAGAGTTTGCATGTTCTCCCTGTGCATGCGTGGGTTATCTCCGGCAACTCTGGCCTTCTCTCACAGTCCAAAAACATGACTGTTAGGTTAATTGGCTTCTCTAAATTCTCCTTAGGTGTGAGTGTGTGCGAGAATGGTTGTTCGTCCTGTCTGTCTCTGTGTTGCCCTGCGACAGACTGGCAATCTGTTCAGGGTGTACCCCGGCTCTCGCCCAGTGAACGCTGGAGATAGGCACCAGCAACCCCCACAACCCCATGAGGGATTAAGCGGGTCAGAAAATGGATGGATGGATAATAACAATAATCTTTGGTATTTCTGCTGCTGGCCATCTTCTATACTGCCCATCATTCAGTCTGTCCTGTATTTGTCCACAGGCTCAACCACAAAACCGGACAGGTCCACCCTGCAAGAATTAGGTCTGCAGAGAGGATCATTAGGGATGACCTTTCCAAATAAGCCAAATAAAGATGATTCTGATTTTCACACTCAGTGTTTGGACCTGATCCAGTAAAAAAGAGTTATAGAAAGCTATATTTATCACGAGCCTATAGTCAAATAAAATATGAACCATAAAAAAAACCTTCTAATACGCCTTTTGTTTGCATGTTTATAGGAAGCTCCGTGTCAGGTGGGGCCTGTCCTGAGTTTATCAAATGCTGCCTGCATAGACAGTTTGCACAGAGAGGGTGGAGACAAGTGGCGATGGAAATGAGGCGTTGGGGGCAGTTTGCATCAACTGCAAAACAAAAGGTCAAGACAGTAAAAGATTATGTAACACACTGAGTGGGAAAGGCTCAGGCAAATGCTGCTGTCGGTGTTGTAACCTTATGCCGATGGACATTGACTCTGCTAAACCACACCCAAAACTCTGACCTCACACGGCAACAGGATGTCCTACTACACTGGAAGACCATCTGAAGACTGACATGATAAAATTATGTCCCTTTATTTCAATGCATATTAAAAAGGGGAACTTGTGCATATTAAGTAATAAAACAATATGTTTTGATGCCTTTAGAAATAATGCAATCTTGTTTGTTTTGAGGCAATAGCAACATATACATTTGCATATAATTCTGGACTTGCCTCCTCGTTGGGCGCCATGCCTCTGCTCCCACGGGGCTCCGCCGTGTCGCTGCCCAGGTTCTTGTAGTACTCCCCAGTGCTGGGCTGTTTGTTGAAGCTCCTCGACTTCCTGTTTGAATCCACCCGCCGCAATTTCTCGTGGTTCTCTTCAGGAGTCAGCTGCTACACGCATTTAAAAAAGGCAAGAAATGCACATTTTATTATTATTTTTTTACATTTCCTAGGGTTTTGTTTAGATGTTTTTCTTATAGTGTATAAAAAAGAGTCAGTGTTTTTTTTTTTTTTGAGTGTGGGTGTGTGTAGGTAGCAGGAAAAAAGCTGCTCACCAACAGAGTACAATGTATTCAGTTTCTTTTATTGCCAGATTAGCTCTCTCGTGTGACTAAAGCAGCTTTATTTGAATAACAGAACAAAGTGCTAATTTAGCCCATGTAAAGCCCCTGGTATCTACTGCATGTTTCACCAACAAAAGCCAAATTTTATACTGAAGAGCATGAGACAGACTGAGCAGGTCATTAGCTTGGCCCTACTCTGTCAGCAATCATCAACTCCTGTATTGATGCCGTACAAAAAAGCTGCAGTTCTAATAACACGACATTCGAATTTCCTCAATCTGAGTCTTCACCCTATTGAAACACATCTGACAGACTTTACATATTAAAATCCTCCGTGGAAAACTTCATGTTTCAATTTCAGATGCTATCATAAGAGAAAATATTCCATTTCCTGTTGGTCTATGGATGCATTTCCTTTATGCAAAAAGCCTGCAAGTTTGCATAAAGCAGATGCCTCAAACATAATCCTGCACCAAAAACATGCTGATTCTCACACTTCCAAACATGGTCTTTAACAGCAGTGATGTAGACGGCGTTGTGCCATCAGACCAAGGGCAAAAAAAAAAAATCAGACTGAACTGGGAACAACGTGTAAGCAAAGGAATTTCACACACCCACGCAGAGACAGCCTCTCACAATGAACTTTGGTTCTTTAACTCAGATCTGCAGTGAACCAGGATTCACTGAGTCATTCTGATGATCAACCACTTTATTTTGTCTTTTGTTTCTTTTGTGTGTACAGAGTTCCTTAGCTTCTTTTATCTTCATCTTGCTCAGTAGTTTAGTTAAGTTTCTCTAGCCCAGTAGAGAGGATTTGTTGATTGAAATATAGTGTTAACTCAGATAAACAGCACTACATAGTGGTGTTCTCTGGATGTTCACTTCCATCCATCCATCCATTTTCCAAACCGCTTTATCCCTCATGGGGTCGCGGGGGGTGCTGGTGCCTATCTCCAGCGTTCAATGGGCGAGAGGCAGGGTACACCCTGGACAGGTCGCCAGTCTGTCGCAGGGCAGGATGTTCACTTCATTTCTGTTAATAAATTCTTGAACTTGAAGAGAAGTTGTCACTCATTTATTCTATATATTAATAATATATATATTTATTCTATATATTAAAAGATCGCCAGTGCTCTAATTCATCCCTTTCAACCATTGTCCTGATATCAGCTTAAGAGCTGATCATCACCAGAGAATACCTAACAGACAGAGTTATATATTAAACATTAAATAACTTTAAATCCGTGTGTAATTGCACAACAAATGGACATTTTTTTTTTACTATATATTCTCAACACTGGCATGAAAAAGACATGCAAGCTCTCGAAGCAAGAAAGAAAAAGCTGCTTTGCCTTTCAAATCTGAGGCTCAGGATCAGATTTGTTTTTATTTACATCCAAGTGCCGGCACACAACTTGACTTTTTTTCTTTTCTTTCTTTGGTTTTGTTTGTTAAACCCTTCGATGTTGGGACGTATGACATTGATGTGAGCAGTAATGGCTGACAGCCGACCGCTGACCTCCTCTCCTCCTGTGCGCTCTCGTGTTCCGAGTTCCTACAAGCCTCTTTAATTGTGTTGACTCCTGTCTGCTGTCAAAGAGATGGTCCCTGAGCACTCATCAGCGGGGAGGGTAACGCGAGCCGGGAGAGCTGCAGATGGATTGTCTTCCCCCCGGGGAGGTGGGTCAACAATAGCAAATGTACAAAAGCGTTTTGTCAAACCCCCCCACAATCTCTCTCGTTTGTCTGAGCATACGCCAACACCTTTTCCTTTCACTGTACCGATCGGTCTGTCAGCAGAAAGTGATATATGGCTTCGGTTCACGTGCATCCTAATGTCTTCTACGGTTTATCAGCATCCAGGACAATATCAAGTTTGTTCACTCTGTTTGTCGTACGTCTGGATGAATGCAAACACAGGCAGGCGATTTGTGCCATAAACTAAGATTGGTTCAAATACATAAGCAGATTTTAAGACAACAAGCTCTTAAAAGCTAAAAAAAATAAAATAAATCAAAGACATTTATTGTTCGCATATAAAACAGCTGAAATATGCAAAGTGGCAAGAAACGTCTGTGCGTTGGCCGGAGCTAAAACCTTCACCCTGTTAAATGTTCCACTTGAAAAGCAAAGAGACTTTACCTTATCGTTAAGAGTCCTCTATTACAGCAGCTTTCTGCTCAGGACCGAGCCACATCCACAAAACTCTGCAGAGCCGACGGAGACGAGCTGTCACCAGATCCAGCGCCTCACCTTCTCTCCGCTCGGTGCCTACGCCTGTCACTCTACCTGCACTTCTCACTTTACCCTCAGCTCTCATCAATAACCAATTGGGCCAGCTCAGCAGCGGCCATGATGTCACCACCATCCCGTTTGCTGACCACACCCCGACCCTGCCCAGTTCCACTTTTATGCAAACTACAGATGCCCATGTGTTCCTTTGGCCGTCGCCTTTCTCACACGCAAACCCTCCGAAGCTTTGGGATTATCAGGATATTCCAGCTTTCCGTGCGGCTGCACAATTTTTCAGGAACCCTACTTACAGCAGGGAGAACGCCAGAATCCAAGGTCTCTGACGGACTACAGTCCAAAGAATTAAACCGTGACAGGCGTAGTGGTCGTGGCTCAGGGTAGCGTGAAGCACATGCTGCCTAATAAACACTGGATTCAAGTCAAACGCGGACGAATTAGTCAAACAGAGCACCAGCCACAAAATGTGCTTTAAGGCTGACTGTGGCTTTAAGGTGCAGGATTGTTTTTCACTGTTTGGTACACAGAGATCTCATTTGTGTGTCTTTTTGTGCACTCGTGTGTGCATGTGATCTGAGGGCCAGACCTTATTTGAATTATTAAGAAGGGGTGCGCCCTGAGCTGATCACCTGGGCACAGAGGGGACAGGGGGCAGCGCTAAAGTTTCATTAAAACATCTCCCCCGCGGAGCGCATGCTATCCCTCTGAAAGACACACAAAGAGCTCACTATGGGGACATAGTGGGAGAAGCTCACTGACTCATGATTTTATAACTTCAAAGTGAACTGCTTTGCATATTAAAGGTGCACACCCTGCCAATGCACCTTTTTTTTTTCTCTGGAAACCAGCAGGTTCTGTAACTTTTTACCTTCCAGCTGTTTGGATAAAATGCCAAATCCAGTCGATCTCCAGTCAGATTTTGTTTAGTATTTCAAAAACCAGATAATACTTCTCATAAATGTATCTGTTCATATTTGAAACACATAACCCAGAATAAATCAAATATTGTAGTAGAAGATCTTTTACATATAGTTTGTTTTTCTTTTGTTACGATTGTTGAAGCGTGACAAAAAAAAAAAAACAGATATGAAGTGCCTTGCAATGCTATAAAAAGCCCAGGATTTACATTTTGCTACGTAACAAACTCGTTTTACGTGATAGAGCAACACCAAGCAGCACGTATTTGTGAAATAGAAGGTAAAGGAGTTTATGAATATTTTTATGAATAAAAATTTAGAAATTTGTATTCAGGCCACCATGATTTTGAAATCACTTCATATATGGTTGACTTCTGATTGTTCAGAAATCAGCCAACTCTGAAATAGCGCACCTATGTGTAATTCAGTCTTAGTATAAATCCAGCTGTTCTGTAAAGGCATCAGAGGTTTGTTAGAGAAAATTAGAGAACAAACAGCACCGTGAAAACTAAGGAACATAGCAGACAGGTCAGGGGTAAATTAATTAAATTTATACAGCGCTATATATTTTCTAGTCATACTGACCACTCAAAGAACTTTACAAATAAAGATTAAAATTAAGTTAGATTATAAAACAGTATCCCAATCTTTGAAAAGCTTAAACCACTGTCAAATCCATGATTTGAGAACGGCAAAAAAAACTTGGCACAGCTGCGGGCCAATCAAAGAGGCCAAGAGGGTCACGATAACAAACCAGCTGACGGGACAATCATTAGCTGTGAACTCCACAAACGTGTTGATGAGTCCTTATTTCACCCAGGGAAATATCTGAGAAACAGTTCTCATTTACAAACAAGAGCTGGAGGCAAACAGAGGTGTTCTGATGGAACTCTCCGGCCTACGTTCAAGAAGCAGAACTTCACTGGAATGGTTCAGATTAGTGGTGTCCAGAGTCCGTTCCCATGGACCGGTGCCTGCATGTTTTAGATGTGTCCCTGGGACAACATGACTGATCCAGTTCATCACAAGGCCCCTGCAGGTAATGGAGACTGAGGACTTGATTCCAGCATTTGAAATGTCAGAGCAAGGACACATCTTAAGCAAACAGCACCTCTAAAGCATATAGTAACGCATATACTGAAAAGAAGAATAGGCAGAAAAATGAGCATCCAGATGTGCAAAGCTGGTAGAAATATACCTCTATAAGGACTGGAGCTGTACTTGCAGCAAAAAGGTGATTTTTATCAGGCGTTGACTCAGATGGAAAGAATACAAATGCATGCCAGATTTCTATTTGTGAAATTGTTTTAAAAAAAAATCATATTTCAATCTCCAGCTAGTACCCCGCCTCTCGCCCATTGACAGCTGGAGATCGGCACCAGCACCCTTCGTGAGCCCAGCAGGGATAAGCATGTCAGAAAATGGATGGATGGACTCTCCATCTAATATGCATTGCTCTGTTGGTCAGTCACACCAGATCTCAAACAAGATTTGTTGCAGTATTTGGATGTAACGTCACAAAAAGTGACAAACAGCAAAGCACCCCGTGTTACAACCACACTCCCAGACAAGGCAACCATCAGAGAAAACACATTTCTCATGTCACGAGCGTCCGATCCCTCATTGCGGCAAGGCTGCATTGACTCATTTACACATCGGTTAGAAATGCAACTAGACAATTTTTGTATCACCAAACCCGCAGAAGCAGAACTGACATCTATATTATTACCAATCCCTGATACAGCTCCTCTTAAGCCCTTAAAAGGGCTTTTGAGTGATGTGTGGCCAGATTAATTAGTGTAATTAAGAGCAAACCCATCACATTAGTCCCCATACGTGTCAGATCAGAGGCCTGGCACGCTAACAAGCATCTTCCGTGGCCTCGTTAGCCATGCTTACACAATAACATCGTTGTTGGCTCACCAGAGAAGGTACACTGTTACAGAAGAGCTGCAGTCCAGCTCATTAAACCCCCTGGTGAAAGAAAAAAAAAAAGCAGCTAATTGCCAATTTATGAAAAGCAGACAGCTCTCCCCATTTCTTTATAGTACATGCTGTTGATCCAAAACGAAAATGTAATTGCTGGGAAATGTTATAATGTCAGCCTTGGGGTCTAGAAGCTTCACTTAGAAATTACTCATCACCACTGTTCATACCTCTTTTTTGCTGCTTTTATTGTCCACGCGCCGTAAGTTGCTTTTCACCTTCAGGAACTCGGCTGATTGAGGCTCTTGAGGGGGCTGGGGCGCCGGGTAGCTCGGAGCGGCGGGGGGCTCTGAGGGAGCTTGAGGGGGAGGCGGGGGAGGGTACGCTGGAGGAGGTGGAGGGTTGGGCCCAGCGCCGACCGTTTTCTGCTCCCCGTTGGCCGTGTCAGCGCTGGTGTCAGGGTTCAGCATGTCCATGTAGGCCTGCATGTCGGAGATGGCCGACTCTGGTGCCCCTGTGATGCAGACAGTGCATAAGGCGATGGCGGTCTCACAAGAACACAGCGGGAAAGAAACGGTACACGGCTGGCTCTTAATTTGCACACAAGGTTGGTTCTCTGAGATCTGATTTCCTCGTCTTAGTAAACAGTTTAAAACATGAATGAGAACTATCCGCGGACACGCCACCAGGGTGCAGCACCTGTATACGAAGCGCCTGAGACAGTCCCAAGTGAAGCGAACTGTAAATAACTCGGTGCTTTTAGTGAATGCAGGCATAACGAATGAAGGCAAGAATCTGACAGTAACATTATGAAACAATAAATAAACAGCAGCTATCGCTCTGCTGTTTAAATCGTCACAGACCTTGATGTGCAACTGTGTTTAGCTGGGTGGGTGGGCCTCGAGACGTCGTAAGGCTGCTTCTCTTCTCCCCAGTGCTGGACTGGCTGGAGTTGGCAGAGTCGTAGTTGGACAGCGAGCTGGACGGGGAGCCGATGTCGAAGTGCGCTGCCTGGCTGGCGGGGGGCATGGTGGTGTTCGGGGAGGACAGGCCCGAGTCCGGCTGCTTGGACTCAAGCTCCGTCGAGGGGTCTCGGGACAAAACCCGATGCTCCACGCTCTGTCGCGGAGGTTATGAAAGAAGTCATCGCTGTGGGGTGCTGTTCAAAAATACTGTCCCATTCCAACCCCCAAACTTTAATGCATGTAGTTGAGATTGCATGCGACAGACCGACACAAAGTAGAGCATCGTTGTAAAGTGGAAGAACGCACGTCTAAAGAGTGAATTATTCAACTACTCTTTGCAAAACAGCTCAATCAATGAGCTCGACATTCAGCTCCATCCATCTTCTCATCAACTCCAACACACCTTCCTGTCCCTGTCAGATAAAATCATTTCCACAGCACCATGCTGCCGTCACCAGGCTTCACAGTTAAGATCATGGGTTAAAGGTGATGTGCAGAGTTAGTTTTCTGCCACAGAGGAAGCTTGGGTCCACTGGATTGTATTTTCCCGTATCAGATTAAGAGTTGTTGAACACCATGCATCATTTTGGTTACACTTTATTTGAAGGGGTGTACAAAAGACTGACATTACACTGTCATAAACATGACATAACACCTGTTATGAACATAAATGACTCTTTATGAATGTTTAGGACTGTTGTCATTAATTGTCATTCGGTAAATTATGACGCTATTAAAGCAAAGTTGACATTGTTTAAAATGTCTTTGTTATGACAAATCCTTAATTTAGCCTAATCCCAAATCAAGCCCTAAATTTAACCTTGTTTCTGTTAATGTCAAGTTGTCATAACAAAGACATGTTAAACAATGCCAACTTTGCTTTCCTAAACATTCATAAAGAGTCATTTATGTTCATAACAGGTGTTATGTCATGTTTATGACAGTGTAATGTCAGTCTTATGTAAACCCCTTCAAATAAAGTGTAACCCATCATTTTTCCTCTAATTCACAACTATTCCCTGTTTTGTGTTGGTCTGTCACGTAAAATCCCAACAGCAATAACATGACAAAACACATGTAAAAATTAAGCTGTAAAAGAAATCGACAAAACTTTAACAGCTCAACATTATTCTTTTAATTGGCAGCTTGTTGTCATTAAGTCCTATTTTACCAGACAGAAGAATTCTCAGTATGAATTATCCATATGTTCAGACATCACTTCATAAACCCTATTACCTCCCTCCCCCTGGTGAATTAAATGAGGAGAAACGCGTTGTGAGTTTAATTACGGCGCAGTAATGAAACTTCTCACAGCTGATCAGGACGGCTCTGGGGCTTTTGTCCTTTCCCAAAGTGCTCGCCTCATGTGGCGTCCCGTCCCCCGCGGCAAAGAGCAGAAGACAAAGGAGTTATGTCTCCCCAGCACCAGCATGGTTATAATTACTCTGCACTCTCTGGGACTTTAATTTGCTAGTTATGCAGGATGCTGTAAGTCAAACTTTAGTAATTAGCTGAAAAAATCTGGAATACAGTCAGTTCAGCGAAAGCTGCCTGGTATAGCAGGTAAAATGTGTGTTTCTTTCAGATGTCAGGTTTCTGTTTCTCTAGGAACAACCAGATAAAACAAAGCGTCAGGTTTTAGTGTTATACTATTATTTATATGGAAGCATCTGGGACGTATTTGTTTGTTGTGGCATCAGACTTTTTCAGTTTTTTTTTACTTTGGTTCTACCTAAAGTGTAGCTCCCATTAGGGGATCCTCGTTTTGCCAAACAACCATCAATGCAAAACCTGAAAAAACAGCGCAATAAATCTTGTAGGAAATCAGCTGCTCCTCAGACTGTCAAGATAGGAATAAGATTTAGAAACAATCTGAATGCAGAATGCATGTAACTGAGTTAAATGTAACAATCTGTGAAAGTGCCGGGCTTGCCTGAGTTACCCCTCTGCGTTGCTGGGCCGGCCGTCACATGCACCCTCAGCCTTATGTAACACCAGCGTTCTCCCTGCACTGCCTCATTCACCGCGTATTAGTCGGCTAAAAAAAGCCCGGTTTTAGTGAATGAAGGTTAGTGAAATGTTGAGGAAACTTAGCAAGAAACAAAGCACACTCCTCAACTTTTATTTTATTGTGTTTGGCTCAGTTAACATTACTGAGCCGTCGTCAGTCCAGAGACTGGTACGGTACAATTAAAGGCATCGATTTTTGTCAAAATGTTTACTGAAAATATATATATATATATTATATTTGGACCTACACAGGTCCAAATATAATCAGTTCAATTTAAAAATAGTTTATTTTATTAACACCAAAGGGATTAAATGTTGTTTTAACTCATATTATAGGGGGTTGCTTCAACGGGTTGTAGATGCAGATGGCTTCAGGCAAGAAGGATCTCCTGTCAGGTCTGTCTTACAGCACATCTGGAGACGCCTCAGACCGAAGACACTGTTGTTGTACGACAGCCTGAGGAAGAGAATGCTTAGGATTGTCCCTGATGCTCTTCATTTTATAAAGAATCCTTTGTGAAATCATCTCCAGAGGTTCTAGAGGAGTCTTTCAGAATAGAGCCAGCTTGCTTTATAAGCTTGTTGAGTTTTTTTTTAAGTGAATTGCTCTGATGCTGCTGCCCCAACAGATGATGGCAGAGGAGATCACCGTGAATGTAAATAAGACATCATCTGCCCATTCCTATTTCTTTTTGTATTTTTATTCTTATTTTTCTCTTTTTCTTCGATCCACTGTATATATGAAGATACACTGTATATAACTGATGCCCCTTTCCGACTTTTGCACCTTCTTCTGATTATTGACTAACGAGCCGATGTGGCAAGTGAATTTCTCCAATGTGAGATCAATAAAGCCTATCTTATCTTATCTTATCTTATCTTATCTTATCTTATCTTATCTTATCTTATCTTATCTTATCACACACTATGCAACACACTTATAGAGGATCTGCAGCATCTTGCTGCAAACCCTGAAGGACCTAAGCTTCCTCAGGAAGTCCAGTCCCCTTCAGAGGTGCCTCCAAAAATTTTGGGCCCCATGACATAAATCCTCCCAAAAGCTCATAAATATATTTATAAAATGTATTTTTTGGGCCTTGGAATTGTCCCAAGTTTTAGGAGCTTATAGTTTAGCTTATAGTTTCAATGTAAGGATAATCATCTACCTAAGCGTGCTACCACCGCTGATAGTTGTTGTAATTTTCTTTTCTAAAGTATGTTTATTTAACAATCTAACGTTTAACCTTATTACAAACCTCTCTTCCGCCACAAAGGACTGACTCAACGATTACCTCACAGCTTGGCTCTGTTCACCAGAGGATCGGAGTTCAGGATTCACGGCAGTAAGCCTCGTAAGCCAGACATCTTACCATGTTCTCCACTGTGCGCAGGTACTTGGCACACTGGGAGTGGCCGTTGTATTCGGCCAGGTCCGCCGCTGTGAAGCCGTCCCGGTCCCGTATGCCCAGGTCCACCCCATTTACCACAAGAATCTGACAGCACTGCCGAGCAGAAAGAGGACAGATCAGTCAGAGATGAGGAGGAGAAACGTAAAGCTTTAGTGTTTCAGTCAGTCTGGATTACTGATGACAAACTAATCTATGTAATTACCTTTGCGGTAATTGGTTTTGCACAAACACAGGGAGCAGTTTAAAGTACTAAATGTGCTGAACCATAACAAGTTTTGTTTTGCCATTTTAAATGTAGAAACATCAGAAACTTAACCATAGAGCAAAAAGTCCAAATCCACTGAAAGGTTAATAGTAATGTAACACATGAAGGTCACATGACCTCTCTCCTCTTTCTAGTTTTTAGCCCTTTTCACTAACAACTAATTACACTTCAAAGTAATTGATCCAATCACATTTGCCCATACATGAAATTCTGAATTCAGGAATCTCAGAAAATAAAACCGTACTCAATGATTCTCAACAATGAATGATTCCAACAATATATAAAAGAATAAGAAATCTAAACATCAGAAACAGAAGGAAATATTTCATATATGAGTACCAGTTGTTCGTGGCATCTGGTAATCAACAACTGACCTCTCCTCAACAGGCGGGACAGTTCATGAGGTAAGTATTTAAACATAGGAGACCATAATTTAGTAAATATCTCCTCGTTTTGTCCTAAAGCGGCTCATATTCTCTCATGAGGGACGATTCTAAATACTTCCGTGTACTACAGTGTGACAGTAAGTGGTTTATCTTTCATCCAATATCTTTACAAGCCAGCAGAAGAAATTTATTACATAAGTTATAGTGTGATGGAGCAAACATACTTTCCTTTAGGGAAGACCCAGAATAAAAAAACAACAACAACAACAACAACAATAGGGTGTTTCTTGACCTGGACCTTGAAGATGCCATTAAGCTCTTGAGATTTAGCATCCCAGAACCTTTTAATTAATTTACAGCTCTACAACTGATAGTAAATAGTGTCAATTTCTTTCTGACATTTTGTACATAAAGGTGATACATAGGCAGCCATTTTATGGAAAAATGTTTAGAGTGAAATAAAAGAAGTGCAGAATTTTATACTGAGTTTTCCTTAACCCCTTACAGGTAAAGGTCGACCTAAATATGGCTTCTTCCCAGTCATTATCTCCCGTTTTCATTTTAGATTTGTAATATCGTAAACATGAGCCCGCAGCAATGAGTAAAAAGCAGAAACAAGGTGAGCCCCGCTTCTTCAGGTCAAAAGAAAATTTGCCAAGTTGTCATACAGGTGACAGGTGCTGCTCGTAAAGAGCCAATCAAGACCTGGATAAAGGGGAGCCGGTTGGTTAACTCTTATAGAGTGGTGAACAGGCCTCTTCGTGCACACCTTGAAGAACCTAGATTCCTCTGTTTCTCACTACTCCCTGTCGTCTCCTCGTAGATTCAAAGCCCTCGCTCTTCTGGACTCCCTCTGCTGTTGCCTACTGGTTCCAGTCCTCGCTTCCAGGTCAGCATTGTCCTCCTCCGTGATTTCCTGTCATCGCAGTTCCCGAGAAAGCTTCACCTTCGCCAGCCTGTCCATCCTCCAACGTTCTACTGCAAGGAAGAACGTTCCCAACACTGCTGCCGCCAACCTCTGCTTTGAGACACACTTACCCCCTCCTTGCAATACTTCTTCACCCCCTGCCACACTTTCCAATAAATCTGAACTGTCACCTGGGACTAGCTGCTTATGAGTCTCCGGAAACCATGACAGATTCAAAGTAAGCGTGTCACTGTCTCCATAAAAAAAAAAAAATGGGCGTGGCAAGCCCAGTCATTGAACAATATATTAGGAAAGCTATTTGTTGATGAGCTAAAAAGATCTTTGCCAGTCCTGTTTATGTATTATGACATAAAGGATTTTTATTAACCAAGCAACACAATAACATCCCATTATTGGTTAAATGTTGCTACGGTTTTGGTTTAAAGACTCTATCACATTATTGGCAAGTTATCAGCTCCATTTGCTAGTGGCAGGTATTATATTAGTAGTTGTTACTACATTACCAATTCCTACAACTTGTCTTTAAGCTGTCAATGTCCGATAATTTTATTAAGGCAGTTTACAAATAAGGCACAACATAAATATTCATTCACTTGAACTTTTTCGCATTTTGTCAAATTACAAGCTACAACCCTTTATGTATTAAACTGAACTTTTAAGTGACTAAACCAAAGCAAAATAGCTGACAGTTGTCAATTGGAAGGAATGTCTTAAATTGTTTCAGAAAGTTTTCAAATAGAAATCCAACAAGGGTGGAAATTCATATCATTTCTTCATCCACATCATATCCACTCAGTCATGTCCCCAGTCTTTTGGGGCTGTATTCCAACCAGCTTTGCACATTAAGAGACTGCAACTGGTTTGGAAACAACTAGAGCTTTGCACCATGCCTCCTGCTAGCCAGAGTTTTGATACAATATCTCAATTTATTTAGGCATTGAGTACGCCATACTATTACATGAAAATGCCATGGGTGGTTGTCCTGCTGGAAGGTGAACCTTCGCCCCACTTTAAGCCTGTTGCACCCACTAACTAACCTGACAACAGCCAGACGCATGTCGCTCCACCTAGCTCCACTCACATCCATCTGGGACACCGCCATAGGAATTGCCTTTATTGAAGGCTGGGCCTTATCAAACATTCTTGCATATGATTGGATAAGCCACTTGTCTGTCATCTTTATCGACGTGCTATTTCAACCACTCACACCGAAGCTAGCCCGTGACGCTGATGATAGCGACGCAGAAAAAATAAAAAAAAATTTATGTGTTTGCGGCTCTAGTGGCACGCGTTTTATTGACAGTGAGCTGACAGGAAGAGGGGGGAAGACAGGCGGCAAAGCGCCGCGGGTCGGAGTCGATCCCGGGCCGACCGCGTTAAGGACTAAAGGCCTCCTAACATGGTTCGCGCTAACTGCTAACCGCTAACCGCTCCAGGGCGCTTTCGCGTCTGCAGCCCCGGAAAACAAAACTTGCCAAATCCGGTCGGGAGAAGGGCGAAAACATGGTTTCCACCAACAAAAGCCTTCAGAGCCGTTCTCTGATGTTCTTTTAATGAAACAATATTAGGTAGATTGGACAATACGGAAGAAATAGCAGCATCAATGTTAACGCTTGCTTCCTCGACGAGCCGCCATTGCTATCAAAACAGTCTCACGTTACGGTTGCTTCTCCACTACGTCACATCTATGAAACTCCAGTCCTGCGTCCTGATTGGCCAGACCATAAAATTGGTTGGAGAAATCACTTTCTATGGAGATGTCCCAGATGTATGTGAGTGGAGGTAGGCGGAGCGAGACATGCATCTGGCTGGTGTCAGGTTACCCACTAACAGGCTTTCTTCCATGATTTATCCTGTATTTAGCTCCATATATCTTTCCAGCAGCTGTCACCAGCTTCCCCTCCTTGGTGAATAAAATTATCCCCACAGCATGATGCTGCCAGCACCACGTGTCACCCAGGGGACGGCGTGTTCAGGGTCACGGGCGCAGTTGCTGTGGACCTTACATGGCTTAAAGGCCATATGAAACCTTTTCTCTCCAATTCACAGCGAGAAGCCTCGCTGCGCTGGTCCATCTCATAAAATACACGGGTTACTCACTGTAACCTGTTTTTTGACTATAACGTGACAAAATGTGAAACTGTTCACGGAGTGTAAACGCTTTTGAAAGCGCAGTCGATTCCTGTGGCGTTTCGTCTGAGCTTGACCAGATTCTGCCACAGCAAAACTGTTAGTCAAAACAGCAGGTTAGAGGGGAGGTGAAAACCATATACCAGAGGCAAGTCATTCAAAACAGATGGGATGTAAAATCCAGCATGGATGAGTGAGCACCGAGAATAACAAACTCCTCTTTATAAACCCTGACTATCGTTTCCATTAGTATCTCTCCAAACGTGTCCCCTGTGACAGCCTCTTTTTTTTATTGCGATTATTAGAAAAATTAGCAAAGCCTAAACGTTTTAAAATACTCCAACTCCTGATTGCCCCACCTCCAGTTCACCATTCTCCGCAGCATCGTGGAGGGGGGTCCCGCCCCAGTTGTCGGTGACGATCTCTCCGCCGTGCAGCAGCAGCCAGCTGAGCACCTTCGCATGGCCGCGGCTGGCTGCAAAGTGCATGGCCGTGGCGCCGTCGCCATCCCTGTCTGCCAGGCTGACGTCCGTGAAACTCATCTACAGGGTGACAGGAGAGGAACACAAAATAAATGGGAAAACTCGTTTTTTTCCAACTAAGACATGCTGGGTTGTCAGTGGTTGATGAGGATCTAATGAATGCATCAACGCACCAGCCAGACGATGACGGTGTTGTGGCCCATCTGAGCAGCAGCGTGCAGAGGCGTCATCCTGTCGTTGGCTCTGATGCCCGGATCTGCCCCGCAGTCCTTGACCAGGTATTGGACAACCTCCAGATGGCCCTCCTGGCAGGCCAGGTAGAGTGGCGTGGCACCGTTCTTAGTTTGGGAGTTGACAACACTGCGGGTAAACAAAACCACAGGGCTTGAGAACCGGGGATACAATGAAAATAAACCTGATTACCGCTGCTATATTTAAACTACAATGAGCGCTCAAGCCCGTCATCAAAGAGGTATTAGAAAGGTTTGTCTGACACTCCATGTTAAAGCGGTTAAAAGAGATACATGACAAACTGCAGTAGGTTTGTGTTGAAGCCATATAAACATGTAAAGAAATAAGCTGGGATTTTACTAAATTCTGGAGTTTTAAACACTACATGCAAAAAAAACATTGACTGAGAAGTGTGACATGCATTTCTATTTAGCTTCCTTGATTTAATTCTTTATAGAACCACCTTTCATTGCAGCTGTAAGCAGCAACGCATGAATGTGATTTGAAGCAAATCCTTGCATTGTTGCTCCGGCATCCTCTTTAGGCCAATGGAAGTCACTGCTTCACCTGGACAGTGAACATCAGCACCAGTCTCAAGTCCTTAGGAGTGTAAATGGACTGAATTTCATGCACCATAACGCGGATCAATCGAGCACATTGACATGCGACTGGAGGAAGTTTGAATTGAACCGTCAACTTTAAGATTCAGATTACCAAACAACTACTCTGTTTTCTGGTTGCAATCACCCTGAGTGGGTTTCATAGCCGGGATGCTTCCGTCCATTTTGGTCTTACTAGACCAGGACTCGTCTTCCACATGCTCGCTTTGTAGAAAACCGGAAACATGACGTCTTATGGGTCTAGCCAACCTCTCTGGCCTTCACACGGGGGGATTCTTTTTATTATTGGGGGACCTTTGAAAGCAGTAAGTTGCACTGGAGTTTATGAAGGATTATCAGAGCAAACTATTTCTAGACTTGTATTTGTGAAATGTTTTGTAAACCATGCCTGATGGCTGCATTTACAGCCACACGGATGCGGTAACAAATACCATTTCTGTAATTTCGTTTCTTTGTCATATAGGGTTTCATTTACAGAGCCATTTCATTAGTTGGAATTTATTTATCACCATTACACTGTATTTCAAAATTAGTGTGCACATTTTGGTTTACCCTGTTTTGTTATAACTCTGTTTAACTTATCTTCTGAGTGGTTTAGTTTCTCTAGTCCCTTGTCTGAGGAACCAGCAGGTGGCCGAGGGGCTGAGCTGATTTGGGCCATACCACATCAGTGCTATGGTGGAAAATGGGGTTTTGCTTTATTTGTTTTAGTTAGGGTTGTGTATGTTTTGCCCATGTGTTTCTTTTGTGGATTAATCAGCCACCGTTTAAGTTCCTCTTGGTCTCCTCAAGGCAGGTCAGTTTGTTTTGAGTTAGTTCTGTTACTAGTTATTTTGAGTAGTTTTGTTCCTTTGACCTCTTTTCTGGATCCATTTTTGTACTTGTTATATTTCATCCTTTTTGGGTTAAATAAAAGAACCCTGTTTTTTTTTTTTAAATACACCTGTGCCTGACTGTCCTTATTGCTCGATCCATCACACCATGTATCATTATTCCTTCCACTTTACAATTATGTGCCGCTTTCTGTTGGTCTTTCACACAAAGTTCAGATAAAATCTGCTTGTATCATGGCAAACTTTAAAAGAGGTTAAGGGATATGAATACATTTGCAAAGTATTGGTATCAGAGCTTTTGGATATGAGGTCCATCCTGGCTGACATGATTTGTGCACATTTAAGGCTGGTTTGTGTCCCTGGTTGTCAGGACTAAAGGTCTTAAACCACATTTTATTTAAATATGCAACAACTTGAAGGGTAATGAGAAAATTGTGCTTTCTTGTCGTTCCAGCAGTTCTGTGCGTTCCAGACGGAAACCTAGCTGGAAAAAGGCTTTTCAACATGCATTCACCTATTTTTAGCATCAGCTTTAGACGACTACACACGCTCTGACCGTAAGAGCAAATCACCTTTTGTCTGTTCGTAACAGCAGACAAGCAGGCATGCCCGATCGAATCTCACTCACTGTTTTATTTTTTTTTTCCAAACGACCTAGCGCCGCTCTTAAAGCAAAACTTGATCCTCACATCTCTTCTCGTCCCAGATATTCTCCGTGGCAGCGGGAGGTCACGGAGTAAACGCGCGCTTCCCAGCTAAATCCCATAAGGTCGTACTTTATTTGGACTCTGACAAATGAGCAACGAGTCTCCTAAGAGGATTATCAGCCCGCTAGCTTTGCCTGACTTGCGATGTGCCTAGGTAAGAGTTGTGGAACCGAGCTGTTAACATGCACAGGAAAGCTAAAGGGCTGTGTTGCCTTTATAAGATTGGGCTCATTAAAGCTTATGCAGGTTTTGTTGAAGCATGCCAAACTAGTTCTTTTTATGATCAACTAGGTTTACTCTGAGGCACAGGAATCACCAAGATGTGCTGTCTCTCAGACAAAAACAAACATCGCAGGCCTCTTCGAATGATTAAGTGAAAAGTCCCAAGTGAAAACAATTAGATGATAAATATTTCAGCACAGGAGGAAGTCTTTTTTTTTTTTCTTCTGCCATCAGGAAGTGAGCAAGTTAATGAATCTTTCATTGGTGTAACTAAAGTGGGCTTCGCTCACCTGCTCATGCTTTTCCTAGAAGGAGAACCGTTTGTTTCTTTAATTAATCCTATTCAGAAAACTTCACCGTAGACTGTGCTAAAGGTCGCACACTAAAACATCCAGGGAACATACTCCTCAAAGTGGAGAGGCTTAGAAAGTAATCAGGTGCTTCTGGAGGACGGGTGTAGATTTCAAAGGGTCAGGAGAGAGGTTAGTCTATTCTCTGACGCAGGGAACGCCACTTCGCCATATAGAAAACATCACACACAGTCAGAGACATATGATATATTTCCATTTCGGCTCCAGTGAGCGTTTTACCTCGGTGATTAGTCCGTCCTCAGCACCTTTCCTTTCCACAGTAACAAAGAGCAAGGTTATCTTCATTACAAGTAATGTAATTGATGTCCTACTAATGGCCTCTTGGCTAATGAAGGCTTTTGACATGCTCAGCGTTTTCCCATTTTTAAATAATGAAGATTGATGTAGGAAAAAGAGCACGTTCTTAAGCAACGTGTCCCTCTTACATGTGCATGTTTTATTGGTTATAAAGGGGAAAAAAGCATTTTAACTACTGTGTGAATAAAGACAGAAAAGTGTCAATTTAAAAAGATTTTTGATGGAGTCCTAAGTCAGCCATCTGCTTTATTGATATTCTGAAAGTAAATTGACAAAAATCGGATTCTCCTGATGATTTTTTTTCACTCCAATAATAATAAAACAATACATGGAAAGTTTGGCATTTTTAGGATGGGATTGTGTGGGGTCGTCTTTAGCAGTCAGTATCTTAGAAATCGGAAATGTGTCGAAATGACCTCAGTTAGAAAAATTTAAAATTTTTGACCAAAGTCAAATAAACAAGCTGGAGCGGAGCCAGTTTTAGTTTAAACATATTGACAAAAATAACCGTTTTCCTTGCTGTTGGTGCGTGAAAGGACAGCAGACTGGCTTCAATAAGGCTTTAAATAGACTGAAGCCACTAATGGATCGCAAATATCAACAAAATACATAGTTAATGTTACAAAACATTCACATTTATTTTAGTCTGTGGGTGTTTGAGCTCATCCTTTTCTGAAGGACAACAGCATGTTTAGGGCCATTGCAATATTTTAGCCATGTTCTCTATACCAAAAAGTTTTCAATAATGCTGTGTTATTTTGCACTTCTTTGCTTTAAATCTCTTTCTGTAATCGGAACGGCTGAATGGAGCTTTTATCCAGCTTGCACCAAGAACTTATTAGGAAGATTATAAAGAAAGAAAGTGCAGCTAAGCTTTTTGTTTGATGAAATACTCCCTCATTTACTCATTTCTCATTGTGTGCTAAGACACTGCCCGACTTTACGAATTAAACCACCCAAAGTCAGGAACAGTTTTGGGCAGTAACACTGAAACATATTTAACACCACGCTACCTGCGTCTTGAAAATGTCCTTGAATACAATCACATCTTCATCAATACACTTATTCATACTCAAGATAGTCATTGTTAAATCTTTTCCTGTCTCTGCTGGGGTTATACGGGTTTCCTACATATTTTTCCTGTAAAAAGTTAAAGATTTTTTCAGCCTCATCTTTCCCTGTACTTTTTGTTTACCTCATGAGATAAAATGCTAAAGTTCAGTATGGCAAATATTTCTACAGGAGGCGAACTTTAAATAAGCATCTTGTCGCTTATTTATAGCAAGGACACATGGAAGCATGCAAAGTAAGAAGGAAAACCACCAGAAGAATGTTTTTCCATACTCTTATTTGCCTTTTCTAAATACCTGGAAAACAGTGACATCATATTCTACATTTTCCTTTTTTACTACTTGCTTGTAACTCTTTTACTTTCAGGGTGAGCGTTTAACCGCTTTAAAGCCATGGAGCTGGTGGTGGATTTCTGCAGGCGCAGACCACCCACACTGACACTGGTGAACATCCAGGGAACAGACACTGAGATAGTAGACTCTTATAAGTAGCAGGGTGTTCACCTGAACACTGGACTGGAGACACAACACTAATACTCATTGAAGAATAAATCTTTATTTGTAACTGCAGTTGCATACTCCAACAAAACTTGTGTTCTGCATTTAACTTATTCCTTAGGGAGCAGTGGGCAGCTTTTGCAACACCTAGGGAGCATTCTGGGGCTCAGGGTCTTCCTCAGGGACCCATAGTGGCAATATTTGGGGTTTGAACATGGTACTTGCACTGTTCAAAGAAAACAAGCACACTGCTCTAATCAATAAGCCACCACTTGTACATTTGCCCTTACTCTACAATTTCCCATACTGATTTTGTGTTTCTATATTCCCCCCCCCCCCCCCCCTTTGTGTGTATCTGCAGGCTCCATCTGCCTTTCACTTTGCTGCTGACACACCTAAATTTAACCACCTCGGAACAATAAAGGATATTTCTTCTTCTAACTGCATGCAGAACTACAATTAAACAAATACCAAATTCAGAAGAAGAAATAACATCAGAAGAGAAAAGGAGCCATTCGACAGTACTATGTTCTCTAAGTCCACACTTCTGATTGAGCTTTAAATGGCTAACTTTCTAGATTATTCTGACACAGAGCGGTGCCCTTTTAAACTTTAAGTTGGAACGGTCTCCAGGCCAAAGATCTTAATCCGCACTAATTAATTACATAATATGTCTGCAGCTTCTGGCTTACTATCTCTGTCTTTCACCATCGTTCGTTCATGCATTCATTCACTCTTTTTGTAATGAGGCAATCAGCACAAAAACAGCACATTGTGTTTTGGATCACTGGAGAGAAAGGTGCCCATTCAGGGTGGTTCATAAATCTTAAACAAAACATCTGGGAGCAGAAATGCAATGACCTACTCTGTAACACCTATTATTAATCAGTGTTTTCATGACAGAAGAATATCTGCATTAATTTCATACTAAGAGTTTTATTCAGAAATGGGGGTGGGGTGAGGCATGGGTCTCCACTGCAAGTTAATATTTGCATATGGATTTAATTTAAATATTTTTTTTGGAGATGCACTAATTTAAGATTTGTAAACAGAATTAAATTCTGAAATTGGTATCAACAGGTTAGTTTTAAAAATCTTTTTACAACTAACCTGTTGATACCAATTTCATTTATTTGGAGTTCTACTGTAGGGCTGCAAATAAAACACTTTTTTTCTACTAAATTAATTACATTAAAAACTGATCTGCCTTACAAATAGAATATTTACAATCATATAAAACAGTTTTCAGCCCAAAGTTAGAACTGTCCCTCTTATCTGCATCACAGAAAATCTAGAATTACAGCAAAATCCTCCAGGTAATGTGTCAGAGGTATCTGTATGAATCCCAACTAAAATTAAGTATCTCCTTTACAGTTATTAAACATGAATTATAACGGGAAAAATGATTCTTTGCAGACCTGGATGTAATAATCATAATGTCAAAAATGCTTTTTTTCTATAGGATTAGGATTAGGATTCTGTAGGACAACACCTATGTCTATTGTATTATTTGAGAAGACAAAACTCCAATAAATAGTTACACATTTGATAAATTAATAAAATATTAATTAATATATTGTAACTTTTGAGAAGCCTTAAGAATACTTTATATCATAAATAATAACTGTTCTTATCAGAAACTAACCTGGCCAGCCAGATTGATAATGTGTAGCAGTCTAGTTCTGCACATTATCAAGCTTGTTCTGCTCCATTTGAATCTGTTTTGGGGACTGGAGGGAATTTAAGTTGGACTCTCTGAGCTGACTAGTGTCCACCTACCAAAGGTTAGTTTTAGCAAATCCATCCATCCATCGTCTTCCGCTTATCCGGGGTCGGGTCGTGGGGGCAGCAGCTTCAGTAGGGAGGTCCAGACGTCTCTCTCCCCGGCCACTTGGGCCAGCTCCTCCGGGGGAATCCCAAGGCGTTCCCAGGCCAGCCGGGAGACATAGTCCCTCCAGCGTGTCCTGGGTCTTCCCCTGGGTCTCCTCCCGGTGGGACGTGCCCGGAACACCTCTCCAGGGAGGCGTCCAGGAGGCATCCTAACCAGATGCCCGAGCCACCTCAACTGGCTCCTCTGGACGTGGAGGAGCAGCGGCTCTACTCTGAGTCCTCCCCGGATGACTGAGCTCCTCACCCTATCTCTAAGGGAGAGCCCAGACACACTACGGAGAAAACTCATTTCAGCCGCTTGTATCCGGGATCTCGTTCTTTCGGTCACGACCCAAAGCTCGTGACCATAGATGAGGGTAGGAACGTAGATCGACCGGTAAATCGAGAGCTTCGCCTTTTGGCTCAGCTCTCTCTTCACCACAACGGATCGGTACAGAGCCCGCTTCACAGCAGACGCTGCACCAATCCGCCTGTCGATCTCCCGCTCCATCTTCCCCTCATTTGTAAACAGGACCCAAGACACTTAAACTCCTCCACTAGGGGCAGCACATCCTCCCCAACCCGGAGAAGGCACTCTACCCTTTCGGCTTTTAGCAAATCACGGTATCAAATTAAAACGTAAGCAGGTGGCATTGTGAGAAACCTCAAGAAGATAAGCTAGTCAAGGCACTTCTTGCTGTTCTATTATCAAAAAAGAAATCGTGGATTCTTACTAAACAGACGTTTCAGCAGCAGCTGTGCATGCGTCCTCCTGCACTGCCATGTTTATGTTGTTCAGCTGTGGGCTCAGCCGCTCTTGCTTTCATCGCACCGGTAAGTCCCGCCTTAAACCTCAACACTGCAACGTGATTGGCCCAAACCGTTTTTGGTTCGGACACAAACAGATGAAGCCGGAGCGGGATCAAAAATACTAGCCAGGATGCCTTCGTAGAAACTACACTTTTAGAACTTTAGAGTTTTAGCTACCTGCAGGTCGTGGATCTTTGCCAGTGAAGCTTAAAATCCGCCGATTCCAGTCTGCAACCAGTTTCTCATTGCATCTCTACTAAATTAGACAAGTGTGTACAGTTTTAGTTTCAAGTACAGCGAAGAAATGGCAAATGGCTAATAGTTGAATAGCGCTTTAACAAGTCTGATGATCCCAAAGTGCTCTACACCAGCAGGGAATTCGGGTGAAGTGTCTTGCCCAAGGACACAACGACTGAGACGGTCGGACCCGGGGATCGAACCGGCAACCCGCCAGTTGCAGGACAAACTCCAAGTTTAAGTTTTCTCTGTATATTGAGTACAGATGATTATTCCACTTCAAGTGGACCCCCTCTCTCAGTAGATCATGAATTAACTGTGATTAACAACATCTTTTGGTTCCGTTTTACCAGCCACAGCCAGGCCGGATTTGTGGCATGTAGAATAAGACATGAGAGAGTTCTCACGAAGATGCAAAAAGCATCACATCATGCCCTGATCCAAAGATATTCCAGAACAGATGGAAAACAAAGTCAGTGGCATCCATTAGTCTGGAAAGGACTGCAGTATATCCAAGTGAGATTCTTCAACCACAAATGGAAAACCATGGAAAAGTGGTTTCCTGGAGTGGTCGGTCTACCAAAGCTGCTTCAAGAGTTAATTGACAACTCATCCAGGAGGTCACAAACCAGAGAAAACCATCTAAAGGACTATAGTCAGTTAAGGCCAGTGTTTATGATTCACTAAAATAAAAGACACTGGGGGTGTGCAGTAGTGGTAGAGTAAGCGCCCCATAGACATCTTAATTCAATTCAATTCAATTCAATTTTATTTATATAGCGCCAAATCATGAAACATGTCATCTCAAGGCACTTTACAAAGTCAAGTTCAATCATATTATACAGATTGGGTCAGATTATACAGATTGGTCAAAAATGTCCTATATAAGGAAACCAGTTGATTGCATCAAAGTCCCGACAAGCAGCATTCACTCCTGGGGAACCATAGAGCCACAGGAAGAGTCATCTGCATTGTACATGGCTTTGCTGCAATCCCTCATACTGAGCAAGCATGAAGCGACAGTGGGAAGAAAAACCACCCATTAACGGGAAAAAAAACCTCCGGCAGAACCGGGCTCAGTATGAACGGTCATCTGCCTCGACCGACTGGGGGTTACAGAAGACAGAACAGAGACACAACAAGAGAAACAAAAAGCACAGAAGCACACATTGATCTAGTAATCTGTTCTACATTAGATGGTAGTAGCGGGTGAAACCTCAGTCCTTAGTCCTAGACTTAGCCATCTAGGGGTGGGGAGGGGGGGGGGGGGGTCACAATAATGTACATATATACCTAAGGTCCTTTCTGCAGTTCAAATATTTTTTTTCTAGAAATTGCCTGTAAAGACTGAAGAATAGTGTCTTTGTTACAATTTGTACTGTCCATAAGCTGTCAAGTCTACGTGTAATGCCAAGAACAGAAAAGTCCACAAAGGTGTTGCTTGTTTACTGTGACTGTATGTACTTTTATGCCCTGCAGTCACACTCTCATTATGTTACACCATAATTGGGCTGCTTGTTACAAATGCAATGATGTAACCAAGGCGGTCCATATGACTGTTGTGATATTTCAAGTAGCTATAAAACCGCAATAACACTTAAAACACCGGGACATGGGTTTGCACATTATATTGAAGCCTGAATATTTAATTTAATCTCCACTCTACGTTCAGGGTTGGAGACTAAGCAGCTCCACTATACAAATGGATTTGTGTCCCTCATTATCTTATCACTGTTTGGTGCTTCTGTGTGTGCTTCTGTGTGTCGCCGTGGAGACGATGGTAAACAGCAGTAGTGGGAGGAGCGGCACACACAGGACTGAATGGGGCCAAGCTATCAGGGAGCTGCAGTGTCCCTGAGGAGCATTAAATTTTCAGCAGGTATGTACCTGTCTGGGGTGCATCCATACAATATTGGAGGTACAAAGCCCAACACTGCCTGCCTTATTCTTCTCATCTCATAAGTCTCGATTTAGCTGTAGTGAGAGACCATATTTTGTTTAATTGCATCAGACATTAGTAATAAGAAGTCTTCCTTTATTATTTCCCATTTTCTCAACAACCAGACAGTTTTGATAAAGCAAAGCCATAAAGTAACAGTCAGGCTACAGAAACCTCCCGTCTTCAAATGCCAACTGAAATCCCTGAATGAATGTTGCACTTTAAACCATCTGGGTTTCAGACATATTGTATAATGTGCAGCCCATGTGCTGTACATTGTTTTATTAAAACATAGAAACGTACCAGTTGGGAGGAACCAATCAATGAGTCAGTGGGCAAAATCAACCAACATTACCATGATGAGATCTGATCAGTTAACACCGGGTCCAATAACTCAAAAAAAGGATTTTCTACTTCATTCACTCAGTGAATCAAAATGGAAAACTTTCACTTTTCTGGGCCATAAACTTCTCACCAAATCACAAATCACATTCCTACCTGTATCAAGTCCATGCCTATCAAGGAAACTGCTGCCTTTTTTCTTTAACTGTCAGTGTTAGCAACATTCAATTTCCAGGTTCAAATAAAATTAAAAACAAATAGGTTTGTGTGTCTTTAGTTCTTAGGAAGAAAAACGCGATTGGAAACCATTGGTATTAACAGGTAAGATCTCAAAGAAAACTTGAAATTGAAATTGGTATTTGCCCTGAAAAGGCTGATCAGTGAATGTCATGTTTCAAGTTCCAGATCCAGCCTGATGTTCAACAAAGCTCAAAACACAAAATCAACCTAGCCAGCTAAGCAAAACATTGCTGTTAGGTGACTATCCTCTTTTTTCAGTCTGCGCTTTATTAAACCCGCCAGATACCTAAACCTGCCCAATGTCTATCAATTAACATTTTATGTCTGCGCTTGTACGAAAACAATAAACATTTGTTATTAACTTGTATTGCTAGTATTAGCCAAGTTGGTCAGTGAACTTGGCGGGGTGTGACCTCATTTCCTGATCTGATGTGGTAGATAGATAGATAGATAGATAGATAGATAGATAGATAGATAGATAGATAGATAGATAGATAGATAGATAGATAGATAGTCACAACTGAATAGCTAAAATTACAACAGAATAGCTATAATATACTAAAAGAGCCTACACACACATCCAAACACAGAGTAATTTCAGGTACATTGGTTGTTTTGGATGGCATTAAGTTTGGTTATTGCTGTAGGGTATAAACTGGTTTTAAATCTATTAATCCTTGTGGTCATTACTCTGTACCATCTTTCCCGATGGCAACAGTGTGAACAAATAGTGACCAGGGTGAAAACTGTCTTTTATAATATGACTTCTCTGGGAAAGCCAACGCAGCAATACTTAACTGACAGGTGTTCGATCCTAAATTAATTTTTAACAATTATCCCTCTTTTTTGGCAATATTAGTCACAAATCTGATTGCAAATCTACCAAAGTTACTAAAACAAGAAAATACCAATAACAACCAAGTTTAAACTGAAATTCACCATAAAAAAATTAATCTAACCTGGTTGCTAAAGTACTTTTAGTTATTGGAGGCAATTTGCCTGTCAGAAACAACTGTGTGCAGGTAACCTTTTATGCAACCAGCCTTGTTTAAACATAATTAGACTCAGCAATAATTACGGGTGTGGTTCCTCTGTCAATGGCAAGTGGTGTCAGCTGCCCAATGGGCCAACATTGTTTGATCAGTCCCAAAAAGTGTCTCCTCTGCTGTACATATGTTAACCTTCTGAATATAGTCTATGATTAAAGCAGATCTATTTCTAAAGAAGGGTATTTTGTAAAGGTATTCTGTGAATATAACAAGATAAACTTGGTTTCAGGAGGACTTTATTTCAAGTAGAGATATCTGAAACCTATTTGCGAAGTGTTTAAAATTAGGTAGAATTGTGTCTGTATTTACAGGTGTGTTTGACCAGAGCTATCCCCAAAGATTCAGTAAGTCACACTGCACAGCAGCTCATGCACAGCACTGGCAGGGGATAATGTCAAGATATAAGAGACTGCACAGATCCACAGAGATCTAACAACAATTACTAATCACATTGATTATACTTGCATTCACCAGACCAGGGGTCTTCAACCCTGGTCCTCAGGAGCCACTGTCCTGCATGTTTTTCATGTGTCTCTAACTCCACCACACCTGAATAAAATAATTGCATGACCTCCTCCGTTGTCATCGAGGACTGCAGAGGCCTGATAATCATCCATTTATTTGGGTCAGGTGTGTAGAGGCAGGGAAACACCTAAAACATGCAGGACAGTGGATCCTGAGGACCAGGGTTGAAGACCCCTGCACTAGAACAATATCACCAGATTTTATAGACCTATGTTGTATGGTCATGGCTGAAGCAAATGACGGCGCTATCCTTGTATAAAATAACTAAATGTTGAGGAAAATCTGCTCTGAAAACTAGAAATGTTCCAAGAAATTGGATTGCCCTGACCGTGTCATCAGATAATCTGAGACACACCATAGGTAAGTGCAACCAATTTGCGTTGCCAACAGAATTGTTTGCCTTTTGAATTTGTTACTGCAGGAAAATGACAAAGTTAGCTATTTTCAGAACCTATGCTTAAAACGCAGAGGATACTCAAAAGGTATGAAAAGCTCTTAAAAGGAAGGGTTTCCTGCAAGGAGGCTGCACAGTAGAACAGCTGGAGGCACTGATGCCTTGCAGAGTGAAGGTCTCTGCTTGCACAAGTTCTCTCTAGGTACTCTGGCTTTCTAACATAAAAAAGTGTAACTGTTAGATCTCTTTAAATTGCATGGATTTCTGTCCTGTAATGGACTGGCGAGCGGACCAGACCGGACCCCACCTCTCGCCCAATGATCGCTGAAGGTAGGAAACAACCCCCTCCACTGAGAAGCAATAAACAGGTCCAGGCAATAGACTGTTTGATGTTTTCTACAACATCTTGAAACATGAGGCATGTCTGCAGTTCATCCAGTGAGGGAGAACACAACTTTCATCAGATAACAGGAAGGCTGTTGGAACACTGTAAAGTTGCTGTTTTATTCTTTTGGTCTCTGTCATGAAATGAGCTGGATTTGGAAATGTTGCAGCATCGTGGTAAGGATCTGTGCTTAAGCCGTTTAAAAAAATAACATTAACATAATTAAAACCATTTATTGTTTCTTTTTTAAATAAAAAATTGAATCCGGTTTTCTAGGTATGTCACTTTAATACACAGTGAGATGTTCATAACCAGTGCTCAAAATACAAATAACTAATGACCGCCAGGAACACTAGACAAAGTATTTTGAATGTTGTTCTTATATTGTCCAATGTTATAGATAATGAAGAGCAACTGGAATTTATGTTGGCGGAGGCTGGAAATAGGTGACAATGTTTAGCAAGTTTTGCTAAACATTGCGAGTTCTTTAGTATAGCCTAATTGTAAATTGAACAATTTAGTCTTCTGTAAAATCTGGTTGACCAAAAACCGTTATCTATCTTAATTTTCATCTTGGCCGTTTGCAGCATCTATTCAACAGCATTAATTGACAAGATTTTAGCCTCCGTGTAGGTCCTGCCAGATGAGCAACACATTTCCACCCTCTTTGGATGCATTCACGCAAACATTGGCAGCTTGGCCCTGTAAACAAAGTCATTTGTAGCCTCGGCTAAAAATAGCTCTAAAATCCTTTACATTACCCAGATTAAGTCATCAGAGATCAGGGGAAACGGGCAACTTCTAAATCATACTTGGTGTAAGAGGAAGCAAAAGAAGCATTTTGAACGTTGTAAGGACAAGACTTACTTTGGGCTTTGTCCCAGTAACAGTCGGAGCGAAGCCAGGTCTCCCTTGGCAGCAGCGTAATGGACAGGTAGGGCTCCTGTATCGGTGGAGGCCCCGGCGTCCACCTCACCGCTCTTAAGCAACCACTCGGTGATCTCGTGGTGACTGAAGCGACACGAAAGGTGGAGAATTGTGGCTCCTGAGCTGTCCCTGTCCTGCAAATTGAACCACATGGACCAGACTGAAAAAAGATTTACACTCACACACTTTTCTTTTTTTTTCATTTAGAGCATGATCTCTCTGTGGAAACCAGTAAAAGCAAGGTGATCAGGGGACATATGTTAGAAAATACGAATTTCACAACACTGAATTAAGATTATATTTTCTAAGTTGTAAAAATAATTGTTCTTCCAACTGAGGAAGCAGATACAAAGACAAAAGGACCCGCCGTCCCAATTAAAATTCCTCCTGGCTTTGCATGGGTCAAACCCTTTATTTTTACATTGTGTAGCACAATTTTACTACAACAGGGCAGTAAACAAAGGCTCTTTTGAACCTTCTCACTCGAGCAGAACTTCGTCAGATGTTGCATTGGTCTGTAGTTTTTTAATTTATGTGGCATATAACTCATTGGATTAAAATTTGATGCTTAATTCTACATCACTCCCTCTTGTTTCTCATTTGGGAGTTTCATCTACAAATACAGCACATTTAACCTATTGGGCTTTTCTCAGATTTTGTCACAGCTCCATCTTGTTTCACTGCCTGATTTGGATTTCTTTAATTCTGGATTCTCAATCTCTGGAACACACTCAGGTTAGTTCCTTTTCCATGAGGTAAAGTCGTTTTCTTGGGTAAACAACTTTGTACATGTGGGTCAGCTGTGTGTCTTGGTAATCTCAGACCTAAAGATTTGTAATATAAAATGTTGGTAGCAACAATTGCAATCAAGCATTTACAATGACTCACACTGGGTCTTCTATATCACTGACGGATGCAGCCCTATTGGAGGACTGGGTGGACGGACAGCTCAAGGAAATGATCCAACATCCCTAACACATTAAGTCCAGACTTCGACTAGACCACTCTAGAACCTTCATTTTCTTATGGGACATTCAGAGGAAGTGCACTTTGGGTTGTGGTCCTGCCGTGTAACCCAAGTGTGATTAATCTTAAAATCATGAACTGATGGCCGGGCAACCTCCTTCAGGATTTTTTGGGGGAAAGCAGAATTCCTACTTCCATCGGTTGCAAGAAGACATCCAAGTCCTGCAGGATCAAAGCATCCAAAGAACTTTTCTACGCCCCCATTTTTTAAGGTTTGTGTTAACTCTATGCCCGATGTGTTAGTACACCCGCCAGTGCAATGCATCAGATGGTTTTATGGGTGTGTTTGTGATGCTAGTATTAATTTAGGTTGGCCAGCTACCCCTGGGAAGGTTCACCAATGTTCCATCTTTTCTCTAGATGTGCATAAGGGCTCTCAATCTGTGATAATTACCAATGAGTCTGTTTCACATGTCTTGAGCATGATGTGTTTGGTTTTTGTGATCTTTTAGCCTGATTTCTTGGTTATACGGGTCTGGCAGTAATCAGACCTGGGTATGGCTACTGAACCAAACACATTTTGATAATCAGAATCAGAATCAGAAATACTTTAATAATCCCAGAGGGAAATTGTTGTTTCACGGGTCATTCATGATTTAACAAGAAGATACGTGATATTTTCACATACAGTCAGATTGGTCTGGATATTAACATCTGAAATTAACTGTTTAATTTCAGTCAGATCTGCTTTTACTGTAGTTATCTTTGTCTGATATTCAAAACGGATTGCCGCTCTGAAATATTTAAGTGACAAACAAGCAAAACTAAACGTCTAACCTTTACCACAGCATTTAGTAAAACTTTTTGGAAACACAAGCTGGATCTCTTTATTGACAGGGATTAATATGCATGTACTGGGAACACATGGTGTAACTGACTCAGCACGGGGTTTAAGTCACCATGTGAGGGTTTAACCATTGTAGCGCCAAGCACGCTGCCATATTTCACATCAACTGAGCTGATGTTATGTTTTTGTGACCCTCATTAGACACTGTCAGTGTTGTATAAAGGATATTAAGTATGCAAATTAAGATTTGCATATCTCATCACCGTGGTAACATCAGACTGTCCATAATTATTAACTTTTTGCACATATTTTAATGCACTTCTAATCCTGAATGTATGTACAAAGCCACCTGAAAGTATTCAAACACTTAGCTTTTTCCACATTTGGTAAAAAAAAACAGGCCTATTCTACAACTGACCAGAACTTACCTTTCTTTTTTTTAAATTAAGCAATACAACCCAAAATGAAACATTTTCAAACCAAATGTTTAATATATTTATTAAAACACTAACATTTAAACATAGATAGCAGACATAGACGTATTTACACCCTTTGCCATGACACTGGAAATGGAGCTCAGATTGACCGATTTTCCTGTGACTGTCTTTGAGATGCTTCTACAACTCGATGGGAGTCCACTGGTGGTACACTGAGTTGGTTGAACATGAGTTGGAATGGATGACACTTATACAGGATCCAACAGTTCACCATGCATATCAGAGCAAAAAAAACAATCAACGAAATTGAATGAATTGTCTGTAGACCTCCCAGACCAGACTGCGTCAAAGCACATGTCTGGGTAAGGATACAAAATCATTCTGCAGCATTGAACGTATTGGACTTCCTGGAGCTGCTGAACGCCCAACCCGATCTCAGATAAGCAGCAAACAATTGATGGATGGTCTCCATTATTCAGAAATAAAATAATTTACCTCCATGAACCTCTCTATATCCGGCTGCCCAACTGAACACAGTCAGGGAAGACGGGCCTTAGCCAGAGAGATGACCAAGAACCCAGTGGTCACCAATGTGGAACTCTGATGTTCCCTTGTGGAGATCGGGGAACCATAAACCAACCATAGGTTTATGGTTTGTGTTCGCCACCAAACAGATCTTTAGTATGCAATGGCCAGATGGACACTAAAAAGGTGCATTCTTGCCTGTTTGTTTTTTTTACCTAAGAGATTATCAGAGCAGGAACAGCAAATTTTAATGATTCAACAAGACCAAACTTTGAATCCCCAGTGTCACGTCTAGAGAAAAGACTGGAGACCATCTGTTAAAACAGGTTTTCATTTTGCCATTTTGGGATACTTTACAAAGCAAACTGTACTCAAGTCAGTTTTAGAATAAATCTCTAACGTATATATGGAACACAGAAATCATGTTTTGCTTAATTTGACTGCCCTATACCGTATTCTTTTGCTGAAAATTTATTTTATTCACAGCCGCTTCTCTATTGTGTACTCAACCAAAACTACAACAGAAGAGCCTCAGGGAAGGTGTTCGTTTATTTGAAGAGCTGTTACCATCATTTGTAGATGATAATAATAAATATCTACAAAAAAACACCCAAATTCAAAGTAGGCTAGTACCTAAAACAGTTTAGGTCTGTGTAGCCAGTGTTCCTGCTAATGACAGCTATACGAACATTAACTTATTTTCACTGATTAGGCATAACTTTATGACCACCTGCCAAATAGCAGGTTGGTTCCTCTTTTTTTGCCAAAGAGGGCAATGGCCCTTCAACGAATGAACTCCACTGGTATATGTATTCATATACAACATATCTTAGGCTGATTTAGGGATCATTGAAAGTCAGTACAGCAAACATCACAGATAAACGTCTGGTAAGCTGACAGTACTCCATCAGCTAATGCTTGATTCATTGGTGATTATTAACTTTTTGCAGGAAGTCAGCATAATGGGTGAAGTTATCGTCAGCATTTACAAAACCACAGATTGGTCTGTGGTTCTCTCACCAGAAGGGAGAGAGATGTAATCTATATAAAAACACAAAGCAGTCTAACATGTGAAACAGAATGTCCTGAATCCATGGTTCTCAAACTCTGGTAGAAGAACCATTAGTTGTATTTTAGCAGCGGGCAGTGTGACTTAATACGGTACTTTGCAAGGTAACTTGGAGGTGATGTAGCACTAAAAGGCTCCAACAGCCATAAATTCCCAGTATGAACTGGAGCGGATTACAGTGAACCAGGAGCAAGCTCCGGTTTGTTCTTATGAAGTGGTCTACTTACTACTGAAGTTGGAACTTGGATGTAGGAATAAACCAACGTAGGTTACTTTCAGTTCCAAGTCAGAAAATCAAAGATATATTTTAATGTATGTGTTCAGTGCCCAACGCAATTAGTAACAGCAATACAAGCTAAAAACATACTTTTTCTATAGCTGTACAAGTAACTTAGTTACTTGTTTGCTAAAGGAGACTGAATAATGTGTAACATTGTTACTGAAACACAAATAATAAAACTATAAATGAACTGTTTATCTTGTTGCTATCACAGAGTGTGGATTGGAGGGCATCTGTAATGTATTCTGAGGTTTAGTTTAGTTTAGTTTTTTTCCCACTTGGAATCTGACTTCAGGTTAGGCGGTAGGGTTATTTTTTTTTTTCCAACTTAGAAATGTTTTGAAACGTTATCTTCAGAGTAAATATGTAAACGATATGGCTCAACCAAACATGCAAAGCCAACAGACCTTCCAAGTCATGATGGACTACTTCTTATTTGCTTATACCAAAATATTTGAGAACCAATGTCTTAAATCAAACTGTATGTCTCTTATTAACCGTTATGTGAATCTATAGTCTTTTTGTCACATGAATAATGATAATCTCCCATGGAGTTAAAGTCAGGTCAGAATGAACAGCACTGAAGTGTTGCCTGCTTCAGGTTACTCACCTCCGGCCGGCATCCCCCCTGCGTCAGGAGCCACTGTAAGCAGGCCAGGTTGCCCGTGGCCGCCGCGTCATGCGCCGGAGTGGCCCCGTTGTTGGCCAGGCAGTTGCCCTGCAGCCCTGCGTCCTCCACCAGAAAACGCAAGCAGGTCAGCTTCCCGGCCCGGGCTGCGTGGTGGACCGGCGAAGCCCCCAGCACGTCCTTCACCTCGCCGCTCAGGACCTTCGCGGCTAAGAGCGCTTTGAGCGTCTGCACGTCCCCTTGCCGGGCCGCCAGCAGCGCCCTGTCGCCCTCCGCCACCATGGCTGCTGCAGGCTGCTGCTGCTGCGGGGAAAGGCGGCTCCTTCTCTCGGCTGCCTACTTTGACCCCCCACCCCCCGCCCCCCCGAGCGAGTTCACCGGGTGGTTAGCAGCGTTGCACCCATAAAGCCTCCGATCATCTCAGTCCCCGGGTTAATTCTGTGGACGGGCTTAGTTATTGCTCCATGGGTCTTTACTGAGCGATGATGAGCGGATTCCGTCCCAGAAATAAATATATAACATCATCTTATTTTTTTATTTTATTTTTTTACATGCTGAAATAAAACTCACCGCATTCTCCCATATTTATAAATGAACTAACCTCTGTTTGCTGGCTGAGTTATCCGCTTCAGCTCTGCCTGACAAGCAGGATTCTCCTGATCACCTGTTGCATAAGACCTTCTAAGTCCTGCTTGATTTTTTTTTTAATTGTGCGTTACTTATTACTGTTTTTCTTTCTAGTTAATGTCTCCTATCATGTGGCTCGAAGAGTCTGGGTGTTGTTGTTGTTGTTGTCGTTTTTTCTTCTTCTTTTTCTTAAAGCAGATGGCGACATGGGACTGAGCGCCTGATAAATAATCCAGAAGGGGGAGGACCGCTGAGCCTGTAACAAGTTGCTGTTCCCTGAAAATCGGCTCACATGTTAAAGGAGCAGTACGCACCAAGATGCTGGAAGTTGGCTCTGGTGAAAACAATGATCGAAACGTGGGTGTCTGTCTATCTGTAGCTAAATGCTGATTTGAGATGGTTTTATGGTCTTTATTTATTTATTTATTTTTCAAAAACATCCAGTGTCGTTTGCAAAACTTCACCAACATAAATGCTGCATTAAGATGCTGAACACCTGCGGCTTGCGCATTGTAGACTTCCATCTGGTGGCCTTTTGTAGAATTAGTTCTAACAAAATAATTATTTTTAAATAATAGCCGTATATATTAAAATGTATTATCTTCTTCTGTAGTGACAAGTCACATAATCAGGCTGTATTATTAACTGTAACAGTTTGCCAACAATATTGTTGGATTTTTTTTTTTTTTTTTTTTTTTTTTTTTTTTTGCTCCAGATGGCTGCTCCACTTATATTGTGATAAAATAGTTCTAATGAAATTCAGATGTCTTTTGTTTTATTTTGTATTTATTTTGTATATCATAAATTTTCAGCACTTTCAGTTTGCAGTACTGTACATCTTCTGACCTATAAAGAACCCAGAACAGTTTCTTCCTACAAAAACTTATATAATAACCCCAACAGCCACTTTTGGCCACTTCAGGGTATGTTATTCACAATAATATGACTTAGAAGACTCAGAAATATTGAATTAACAGGAAAACTGTATTTAATTTGTTGATGAAGTCTGCCCTGTTGTTTTCTGTTAGGCAATATGACTGTAATGTAAATTATGCTGACTTACAATTTTTGAGAATGTATTGTAAAGTAACATGTTGTAAGCCATTATTTTACTGGATTGCTGATAATACCACAGTTTCACTGTGAAAACCACTAACTCTGCATTGGCAGACTACAGATTGCTTAAGATGTAATAAACTGTTAAAGAATACAGTTACTTAAATACAAAACAACAAAATATGCTCAGTGTGTGAGCTAGTCATGAAGAGGATGCAATTATTTTACGTGCACATCTTGTGTGGTGACAGAAGTAATTTTTTTTTAACCTTAATCAGCCATAAACTCTATATCGTACCGGTTCGTACAAAGAACATGACATTTTGAATTGAGTCACTCGACCTGTACCTGTACCCATACATCCAAATGTGCTCATTGTGTCTTTCTTTGGTTAGTACAGTATCTCCCAACCAGGCCTCAAATGATGTTAAACACGATGGTTTGTAAAATACAATAAAAAAGGGTGATGTTACTTTACAATATGTACATCTATGGAGTTCATTAGTGCATCTCCCCTTTTTTTTTTTTTTACCCTGCTATAGCTCCAGTACTGCTATAACAGCAGTACTTTTCCTCACCAAATGGTGGCAGTGAAGCCTCACATTCTAAAGTCCACCTGTAGTGTTCACCTGTAAAATTGTTGGACGGTCATGTCCCCCAATTTGGTTTTAATAAGCCCGATGAACCATTTCACACATGGTTTGTATATGGAGTAACACAAGAGAAGGCTAGTACCAGGTGTGATCTCCAACAGTGGTACCTAACTTTTTTGCTTCTGGCACACAAAGTAACTGTAAACGATCTGTGGTCCAGACAAGCGGATGAGTAGCCTATTACAATAAATCGACTAAACAAGGATAGGCTAGGGCAACAATGCAAACACTCCCTATTGTCAATATATTGTGTTATACATTTATACCTACTGTTTTATTAATTTCTTGTAACTTTACAAGGCTAAATCTGCTTTCAATATTATAAATATTTGCTGTACATACTTTCTGATAAGGACCTAAAACGAAAATTTCAAATAGGTGCAACATAGAGGTGCAACGCGCACGAAATTAGATCCGTTTTGTTAATATTTTAACTTCTGTTTGCTGATTATTGATATATTGTGGGCGTTTAAAACAACATCTTCTTAGCATCACCTGGTGTGACGCCGGCACCCCTTTCAGATTAGTCTGATTGATTTTTTCCGCTCAAGCTGTTTATGCGGTTGCTTTCCCTGTGGACGGAGGGGTGGGGCGGGGTGGAGAGGAGAGGCTCGTGCCTGGCGCGTGCTTCGCCGTCCCATCTGTTGCACGGCCCCAACTGTCACACACACCGCGCGCCAGTTTTGAAGGCTGGGGAGGGGGGAAATTCCCACGAGCGGACTGATAGGTACAATTCCCCAGAGGAAGTGGGCAATAATGGACCTCTAACAGGCTTTAAGGGGGAGCGCAACATAAGACGCACCCGAACCCAGAATATCAAATGGCCCGCAATGGCGCAAGGAGGGTATTCTGTAAATAACAGGACACATTATTATGGCGTTTATGCTTAGTTGATTCTATTGTTTTCCTTAGTCTTTTCAGCCAAATCAACGTACTGTTAGGCTGTATAACAACACTGAACATGCAAAGTAAAAGTAAGCTTTTTTTTACAACTCTTGTATGGATTTCTGTATTTTTTTACATACTCTTTTTTGAACAAATGCATAAGGCAAAACCTATACATTTTATTCCTAAAGTGATATGCTAGGATTTAGATTCCCTGTTTATTCATTACTATGTAGCTTTGCCAGTTATTATTCTTGTTTATTGTAGTTTTTGAAAAATATTGTTGTTCTTATAATTATTTTTGTTGCAGTTGTCATTGTTATCTGAGTGCTTCCATCATTCTCCATCGCTTTTGCTGCTGTGCATGCTGGAAAGTTGTAAGCTGAGGGACAAATAGAATTATTCTATTTTATTGTATTATGTATTTTCACCCAATTTGCTTTCTCTCACTATAAATCCAAAATAAAATAATTTTAAAGTAAAGACCAATAATTCAAAATGTTACTTTTTGTATTACATTGTATCATAATGTACCGCGCCTTTAACAGTCAAAATCCGTCTCCTAAAACAGGGAAAACATTGACTCAAGCATTATTTTTGAAAGCAAGCCGGACCATATGCAGCTGCGTTTGATGGCTGCTGTCTTACAGTTTTATCGAGTGTTGTTAACAGTGGAGTCTTTTCTCAGCGGTCTTAAAAGATCTTCCCACAGACGTTGAACCAGCCAAGAGTTAATTCCCTTTTGAACTGGAGAAGGTGGGATGGGAGGGGGGGGGCGGGGGGGGGGGGGGGGGGCTGCCAACGGCTTTTTTCCTCCTCCACCGCGAGCCTGGGAAAGCCAGGATATATCTCGCACGCGTCAGACGTGCGACTGTTATTCAAATTGGACTCAATTATTCTGCGCGTGGGCCCCATATCTATTGTATGTTCACATCTGCTCCTGCGCGGGAACATTCAAATCAGGACGCGCCCAGCTTAGGTTCAGGCCTCTTGAACGTCAACGACCCATGTGATGGTTTTTGATTGTGGCTTTAAACAATGTCTCTAAATGAAAACAAAGCTCTCTGATAACATTATATACCAGTTATACAATATTTTACATTTTGCAACCGTTTTTATCGCTATTTTAGCACTTAAATGAGACCTGGAACCTGTTATAACTAGGCCTATATTTAGATTTTTAAAAATTGCCATTATTAACACAAAAAATATTTTCTTTATTTGTAGATTATTATGAAATTGTGACCACAGTGTCCCAGTTTTGCAATTGCGTTTGTCCGGAAATAATGTCTGGAGATAAATCTACAGAGCAGCTGCAGAACAGCTCCTCACATGCAGGCAAACCCCCAGTCGGTTGGCGCGTGTCACGCTTTTGCGTGGGGCGCGTGCAAACAGACGTCCATCAATCTTGGTTGGAGTAATAGGTTTTCACGATTTCATCTTTAACAGCCCTTGTATTAATTTTATGACGTAGGCCTACGACTCACGTAAATCTTTGACGACTGTTTGAAAAAAGTAATAGTTATGACAGCGTAAACCTCCGTTTCAAGAAGACGAAGTACAACCGTATTTAATACAACTGCATTGAAAATCTCATCCTCCATGAAACAGCAAAATTGCAGATTTATATATAAAAAACACACTTTAAATCAACATTAATCCCACTGATGTGTTTTTGATCAAAAAAGAAAGCACACCACACAAAACAAGGTTTATTGAGCAATTAAAAGAAGCAACACACACAAGAGAGAAATATTCTTTATTCATACATTTCCTTCCTTCCTTCCTTCCTTCCTTCCTTCCTTCCTTCCTTCCTTCCTTCCTTCCTTCCTTCCTTCCTTCCTTCCTTCCTTCCTTCCTTCCTTCCTTCCTTCCTTCCTTCCTTCCTTCCTTCCCTCCCTCCTTCCTTCCTTCCTTGTGTCTTATCTCTGATCCTTTTTGGAGTCCTTCCTCCCTTTCCTCCTTAGTCCATCTTGTCTGTTTGTCTTTTAAGTGACATGGGAGGACATTTGTTCAGTTGGTATTACAATAATAACCTGAAGTAAATTGAATTAATGTTTTTTTTATCAGCACTAAATTAATAATTAAGATAACTAAATACTTATCATTTGAATTACGCTGCTATTTTTCTAAATACAATTAATCAAATGTTATTGCATTATTTTTCTGACGGCACCTTTTAAAACACTCTGAATAACTAAATGGTTTATTATTCAACCCCCACAAATATGTTGTAATTCTATTTTTTTTTTTTACAGATCCCGGTGAGTTAATACTTGAATCAATGAAAGCTTTTCTTTTCTCTGAAGGAACTGAGCATATTTTTTTGAAGATCTAACACAAATATACCTCTTTGGTGACCTCGACCTCCCCCTTCAGCCGTGATGCCCCTCAGACCGCGACTCAGTCATCCGTGAGCTGCAATGAGAATAACTGTGGTCAGACTTTCTCACACCCAGACTCATTAACAGCCGGCAGACAGAAACAGGTCAATTATATATAAACAGGCGTTTAAAGACTGCAACACAAAGAGCTAAAACCTATAATGACGCGATTGACTAGATCATGGTTTGATTTATTTAAAAAGGAAACGTGTTGTAACTCTGCAAAATATTCCAGAATGGCTTCAAATCCACGGGACAGTGCTCTCTCAGTGTGCGAATAAAAAAGTATTCTACACTACATTTAATCATAATAACGAACAATGATTTGATTATAGTTAATATTTACATGTGAAATAAAACGGAGAGGTTGTATGCGGTGTTCAAAAGTCATAATTAATGTTTCTCTATAAAAAAAACAACAAGCTCAATAATAATACATAATAATATTAATACTACTAATACAAATATCATTAATCAAATCACGAATTACCAGGGTTAGATATTATATACACACACAGCCAATGATGATTGGTTTAAATAAGCAGAGCTGTTATTTGTCTACACAAATTAGGAACATTTTAAAATAACATCTTTTATGAAATAATAAAAAAAAAAAAACATACCAGAAGTTGCGCTGTGGCAGCTCAGCTGTCCATGTGTCCTGCAGGTCGCTCCATGCTGCCAGCCGAGTTGTATTGAGCGCCGTTTTTACACCATGAGGTTTGGGGCTCAGTGACAGGGACGCTGCTCTTTGTGGGCGGACACTGCGCGCAGACCACGCCCGCTGCTGAGTTGAGCCTGTGCACTGATAAAGGTGATTTAATAACAAAATAAAAATGACTTTATTTTAGTTTTTATGTGTTTTTTGTGTTTGTTTTTCGCAGTGGATCCGTTCTGTTTTAACTAAATAAAAAAATACAACTGAAATAACAGAAAATCTGAATATTATATGATAAGATTTTTTTCCACACTGCAGTAAAATTAACATTGTTTATTGAATTGAAGTTGTTCTGATGCTAAGACGATTTAGATATTTAAAGCACGGCCTGTGAATATACGTTGGAGATTTTTACGCGCACATTTCTATGTGGACTATTTTGATTTCCCCTCGGACAGTTCTTAATGGCTCCTGCGTCTCTGTAACATGGAAAATAATTTAGCGGAGAGGAAAAAGCCATCTGCTGCCATTGTTCCATGAGGCTCGTGCTGTCCTCGTGCCCCTGACATGGCCGGACAATGATTTCCCCTCAATTAGGAACCAACACGCTCTTGTAAACCGCTGCTCACCTCACAGGGCTGCTCTGCTACGATACTTTGACAAAAAGAAAAAGAAGCAGGCTTAAAAGTTTCAGCTTCGGTGCACCATTCACGCACCGCGCTCATCGGCAGCAGCAGAGAGACTGACGGGAATGTTTGGATCGCGCTCTGAAGCGCATGGGTAAAGACACTGTCAGTGATGGAAACTGCAGCCATTGGTGGAGAAGCCCATGCGACGCTGACAGCTTACCTTCGTAGAAGTTTAGGAGAGACAAACAAAATAAAATTTGCATGACCAGATGCGAGCTTTGAGCTTGGCTTTTGGCTTGGTGAGGCGTCCTTGGGCATTCAAATCCTGTCTGAGCCATCAGGCAATGCGCAAAAATACTCGCCGCCTCTAAAAAATGGACACGACGCTCAAGAACGATGCTTTGCGCTGCAATGGAGTTCCTATTTTTAAATTCTAATGAAGACAAAGGATCCAATCAGTGACTCGTCGTCTGGAATATAGTTTATTAGAGACAATTATGTCTTTACATTCAGCGTTTGAAAGGCATTCTTTACCCTCAAGTCTGAGAGGGAACTCTTCATTTGTAATGCTTCAGTGTTTGTAATATAGACTTTTAGTCATAAACAGCCTCGCCTGGTAGTGCAAAAAGCTTTTAAAATATGTTCATATATCGCCAATGTCATGCGATAAGATCTGAAACAACTTAAAATTACCAGACACATTATGATCAGATTTATGTTTGGGCATTTTATTGAAATTCTAAGCAAACCCATCCTCTCCTGTCCCATAACACGTCAATTAATGAGACGCCAACGGAGCTTAGACTGAATCAAGTGACGTCAAATGGATGCCATAGGTTACATCAGAAAAAAAAAAGCCTTAATTTCCTTTGTGGCAGCAGAAGCGTTATGGCGTTGGTTCACAGGTCAAAAGCTAAGAAAAGGTTTTCAGACGTTTTTGTTTTGCACCACTAGAAGACTGTATAATGTAAAATATGTAGGTACTTTAATAAGGCTAAAAATACAGTGATAAAACAAAAAGAAACTCCACAGTAACAAATTGAAAGGCCAGTTGGTAAAGATGCGTTTTGAGCTGCTTTTTAAGAGACCACTGATTCCACTCAGGCTCATGGAAGAGAGTTCCAGAGTCTGCAGCACCAAATACTCATTTTTCTCCTTTTGTCTCCTTTTATCTTTATCCTGTCAGCCTGGTGCAGAGCATAACCAGCAGGTTGTGTTCAATGAAGCCCATGAACATGGGCATATAAGGATTTAAATGCTCATGGATACATTCTGGAACTTGTCAATGTAAAGCCTTAAAAATCAAAACCAGAATCTTTAAGTGAACTTTGGAATTATTATGCAGTCAGTGACGCTCAAAAACTAGCAAGATGACATGAAACTTAGCCAAAAGCCTGTCAAAGAAAGTTTTTTTTTTAAGACAAGTGAAAAGTAAATTGAAGTCTTCCAGATGTGATTAAAAGAATGCACAGATGACAATTTCTAGTTCAGTGCGTGACACAATGGAACTCGACTTAGCAATATTTATGATACGATATAAGCCATAATGTGTTATGAGCCTTATGTCATGGTGTTGAGGATTTTCATGTTTTTCATAGGTTTTCCAGTTTATTCGCGTGTTCTTTCTATATTTGGGTTTTTCTTGTTCCACTCGTGTTATTAGGCTTTCTCCTTCAGCTCTGCCACCATAGCAATCCAACTTATTCAGTTCATCTGTGTCCGCTAGTTATCCTTCATGCCACTCACCTCTTTCCCCCATTATTGCTGGATCGTCTGTTCCTGTTCATGCCTCACCTGTCCAAGTCTTTGGTTTGCTCTTGTTTGATGTCTCATGCTCCTTTGCCTGGTCTGTAAGTTTTACTTTTGTTTCATTAAATATTTCAACTTACTATGCTGCCTTCCAGTCTGCGCTTTGGTCCAGAACAACCTCACAGATCAAAACACATGAGGTATTTGGGTTTGTTTTATGTCTCTGTTTTCATAATTTTAGTATTGTTTGTGTTGTCGAGGTGTTGCTTTATTAGTTTGGTCGTTTAGGTTTACTTCTGCTTGTATTCTGTGGTTCCTGTGTGTTCTAGTTTATTACTTGTAGATCTCTGCTTGTCTTCCCCTTGGTTAAGTGTTTCTCTGTGTCTTAGTTTAGCTCCCCATGTGTTAATTAGTCTCCATCCCTCAGTTACCTTGCCTTTATTCTGAATCCTATGTCGTTCTTCTCACTTCACTCAAATTCACTGTGGACCATTGCATTGCTCCTCGATGAATTCTCTCATTACTTTATGTAACTTCTCTCATTATTTTCTGCTTGCTTGCCCGTTTCCTCATTGGTTCCTAATTCTGCCTGTGACTGGCCCTGTGCTCCATGTTATGAAATTGTTTCAATTTGACATTTGTTCTAATTTGCTCTTAACAAAGACATTTTGAGTGCAAATAAATAAAGTGAAATATAAATATTCTTAGTAAATTTGTATATATACCCGTACACAGGGCCGGATTTAGGAGGATGGGGGCCCCTGGGCTAGAATCTCTCTCTCTATATATATATATATATATATATATATATATATATATATATATATATATATATATATATATATATATATGCGTAAGATGCGTCAAAAGTGGACCAGTAACAAGCAAGCATTCAAGATGGATGTTTGCCAGAACAAATGGCGTTCCGCGAGCGAGTTATTTTTAGAACGTGATGTCATATCACGTGGTACAGGTAGGGCAAATATGCGTTTTCCTCCACTCTTTCGCTGTACTTTACCCTTGGTTTTACTCAGTAAAACTGCCACTTTTTCTAAGTTTAAGATGTCTCCTAACCATGGTTTTTAAACATTGTTGTTATGGAACGTGCAACAGCGACTCGAGGTACGCTGATAGGCCGCATATGAAGGATGTTAAAGCTGCAAGCAGCGTCGATCGGCCCTCGCAGCCAAGCGCCGCTGCGGTGCTGGCCGGCGGTGCTGGCCGGCGGTGCGCAAACCCCGCCCGCCCGCCGGCCGGCCGGCGGTGCACGGACCCCGCACTATCCATTCACAAAAATAGAAAACATACTTCGGGGCCCCCGAAATGCCGGGGCCCCGGGCTGCAGCCCCGGTAAGCCCCTGCTAAAATCCGGCCCAGCTCGTATATGTTTTTGCAAAAGAGGAAGAAGGGGTTGGATTGGTGCAAATATGCATGGTATCGATCTGGGCACTGTGACTGTTACATTTTCGTTAGGCTGACAGCTTGGGGGAAGAAGCTGTAGTGGTGGCTGGTTTTTGGTCAATAGTACTTTGTAGCACCAACCTGAAGAAAAAAGTCTAAACAGTTTGTGTACAGGATTTTTGGGTTCTGCTGCCCTTTTCCTGACCCTAGACCAGGAAAAGTCCTGGATGGATGGGAGGTGAGCCCTGATGATCATCTCTGCAGATCTACGTAACTGTTTGTTGTCTTTTGGACCTGTCTTGTTTTGTGGATAAATAATAACACACAGTGATGGATGTGCACAAAACAGACAGAATAATTTCACTGTAGAAGATGACCAGCACCTCCTGTGCAAGTACAGCCTCTCCTGGGCCTTCTTCCCCACAGTGTCTATATGTAAGAACTGGCTCAGGTCTTGAGAAAGGATTGTTCTTAGGAGCCAGAAGTGAGCCACAGCAGACAGTGTTGCTGAGGATTGAGGGGAGATAGTGTGGGGGTGTTTCCCCAATGTGCACCATCATCTCTACTGTCTTCAGTGGGTTATGCTCCAGCAGGTGGTTTTGTGTACAAAATTGTCACCATCCGGGATCAAAGAATTTCCGTAAGGTCAACAGGGACAAACCTGCACACTTTATGAGGTTTAGATGTGATTAAGAACAGAACATGGAAAGCAACATGAAATGGGTTTACAGCTGCATACCAAGACGTTTTGAACAATTTTAAGCTCCTGATTATGTGGGGACAGTTGGGCATGGTCTTTTCTGTTTCAACATGACCTTGCACCAGAGCACTAACCAAGGTCCATGGACACATGAAGAAACAAGTTTGGTGTAGAGGACATTGATTGGCTTTCACATAGTCCAGACTTAAACCCAATAAAACATCTTTGAGATGAATGAACTCTGAGCCAGGTGCTTTTGTAAAACATCAGTGTCTGACCACACAAATCTGCTTCTCGAAAAATTGCCATAAACACGTTCCTAAGCCCTGAGGAAAACCTTCCTAAAAGAGCTGAAAGTGTTGTACCTGCAACCGGTGGGCCAACGTCATATAAACAAACAAGCAACTTAGTAAGAAAGTGAATTTTATTCGTGCAGTACCTTTCACAGATAAAAGTAACAAAGTGATTTAAAGGACATCCATTCATCGTCTACGTATGCTCGCCCCAGGGTCACACAGGCTTGTGTCTATCGCCAGCGGTCATTGAACAGTTCACAAGTCCCTTACAAGTGCAATTTAAAAAGACGAAATAACCTAAAAGTCAAGTTTTTGCACTGTGGGGGGAAGCTGGAAAATCCCGAGATGCATGCATAGAAAGCACAGACAAACTCCATGCAGAGAGACTGTGCCAACTGTGCCACTGTGCAAACTGACAAACTGACATGTCTATTAAGTTCTTATCTATGCAAATGCAGATGAATAAATACTTTTGGCAATGGGTATAGCATGGCTTAAGTTCAGTCAGACTAGATCAATAGAGAGCATTTGTGAAAATCTGTTTTTCAAGTCACAGACTCACAACTGCATTTCGGTTTTCGGTTTGGACTTTGACTACCACACAATTATGCTTTGGTCTAAACCCCTCCATTGTGGCTCTAAGTGTGTGTTGAAGGTCCTTATCCTGGTGGAAAGTTCATCTCTGAACTGTCTGACCAAAATATAACAGATTTTCTTGCAAAGTTGTCCTGCCTTTAATTCTATCTTCAATCGGCTTGAATGTTTCTAATGAAGAAAAACACCCCCACAGTATGGTGCTGCCACCACCATGTTTCACCTTGGGGAAGGTGCATGGAGGGAGATGTGCAGTTACACTTTTTTCTCCTCGTTAGGTGTTTGCATGTTGCCAGTTTTGGTCTCCTCTTACCAGAGCACCATATTTGCTGGGTACATTGTGTGTGCCACACTTCAGATGTGACTTGTTAAAGCCATCTTCCCACAATGTTTTTCTTCTTGCCACTCTTCAATAAAGGTCAGATTTGTGGTGGGCAGGACTTATAGCTTTCCAGGTATCACTTTCTCACACCTGAGCTGTGGATCTCCGCAGCTCCTCTAGAGTTACACCTGCTCTCTTGGCTGCTTCTCTGTCAATCTAGGAGGATGGCTATGTCTTGGTAGGTTTGCAGATGGGCAATACTTTTTCTATTTTCAGATAATGGATTGAGCATTGCAACGTGAAATGTTCAAGCTTGGAATATTGTTTTATAACCTAACCCAGCTTTGATCTTTTTTCACAGCCTTCTCTCTGACCTGTACGTTGGCTGTTCTTTAATGTACTCTAGCAAAATTAAATTAAATTAAACACCGGCAGCAAACATTTTATGTGAGGGTATCAGATTAAAAAGGGTCTGAATACAAATGCACTCCACACTTTTCAACCCTTTAAAAAAAAATGTGAATCATGTCTTATTTTCCTTCGACTTCACGGTTGTGCACTTCTTTCTAATGCACAGTCACACAAAAGTCAAATGCCAAACGCTTTGGTTTGTGGCTGCAACCTCACGAAATGATGAAAGGTTGGGAGTTGCAGGCTTTGTTTGATAGAGCAGGACATTGGCCAGGATAAAATTAACTGTAATTTATTTTTGTCTTTGAACTGTATGATTTTTTTTTGTTTTGATTTAATAAATTAAAAATTTTAAAATCAGCACTTTGTTGTCTTTCTTATTTTTTTTCTTCCGTATCTCTCAGGAAGCGTTTTTGTCAAATCTATTCGTCATCAAAATTTCTCAAATGACGTTTGTCTCTCAGGCATTCATTTGTAACCTGTTACAGGCTCCATTATATTTCTTCCACGTTGTTCCATCTTAGCTGTGAGTCATTTTCGCTATTTTTCAACAAATATACGTTGAAAGAGTTTTTTACCCTTTATCAAGCTCAGAGGTGCTGAATTAAATTCAAATACAAATGTATATCCTCGACGACGTGTTCAGACGCTTCGCTGCCATGTGGATGATGATGTTGGCGTAGATTTTGGCGTCGGAAGCCAGGTGTCCTTACAGAAGCCTGGAAGCTTCCATGTGGTTCTGCTGGTATACCATTATTCCTCAGACGAGACGGAGCCCATCGACGCTTCAGGTGTCACAGTCACTCCTAAAGGAAGCGCCTCTATCTGTCTGAGTGCTCCGGTTCTGCCTCATGCCGCTGTCACGCAACCTTTATCAAACTGAAGACAAGAAGCTTTAAATGCTCCGTTAAAAGCATTTAGAGTTCAGCTGTTTCTTTTCACATTTTAATCCGTCACCGGACAACGAAGTTGCTTTTTTGTAAAACTTATTGTTTCTTGTGTGATAGTAAAATCTGATCAACCGTGTCTTTGAGGTTCTTATATTTATTGAAAAAACTGATCCCACACGTTTCCTTCAACAAAGGATCCCTTTGCGCCAGGCTTGCGCATATGGATACCCACGCTGAAATCAAGACAAAACAGGTCCCAACCGATCCCTCCCGTACAGTTTTTTTTTTTTTTTTTTTGGGAGGGGGGGGGGGGGGGGGGTCTTATGTGAAATGGCCAATTCCCAGGAGTTGATGGCAGTTATTTGGGGGGCCCATTGGGGGCAGGACGCGTGCATAACCCCCCATCGACAAAGGCGTGACAAAGAACAGTATCATCTTTACCTCAAAAATGACACTTTTGAGCTGAACAACGATCAAATGTCGGAACTAAAATTTAACAACTTGATGCACACGTCCCCGCCCTTTACCTTTCCATAAAGAGTTGAGTTTTAATCTGTTGTGGGGATGCGTAAACTCGTGCTCTGAGTGCGTAAAACTGGAATTTGCTCCATATAAACTTTTGGTCGTGCCAAAAACGATGAAGAAATTGCTGTTTTGTAAAATTAGAGTAGTAAAACCAATAAAAGAGAGAAACAAGTTTTAATATTTGCTATTGTCAGATATTCATTGTTGTGTTTTCTTTAGTAACAGAAAAACGAAGCACAATAGCGCCATTGTTGCTGTGGCGCTGCACACCAAAGGCGCACAGAGCCGGAGCCTGAATGCTGACGGTGGGAACATGCAGCAGAGGAGCGACGGAGCCGGGGCAGACATGGGAAGGGAGTGGTGTCTGTGTGGTTTGGGAGGGTGGGTGGGGGTGGGGGGAGTCATGAGGAGAAGGCTCCCATCTGTTGCCCCGATAGTGGCGCGTGCCGAACGCGTGAATCCACCCATGAACTCCGGGCCTGCATCAGCAAAATCAAAGATGATAAGAAGTTAAACCCGTTAAATTTAAAATAAAAAATTAAGCTGTCTGAAATATTGAGAATTAATGTCTGAGTGTGCCTTCATAAAACGTAGGAAATAAGAAACCAGTTTAAAAATCCTTTTTATGATCCTACATTTAAATATTCCCCTGTGTGTTATCATTCCAGTTCTTTTTTTGATAGAACTATTTATGTTTTTATTTTGTATTTATTCTCATTTTAAACAGCCAGATATTGCGTATTTTGTGTTCCTGTAACTTCGTTTTAAAGAGTAGGCAAACCTCGTCCTGTTGATAATGAAACAGGCTCTTCTGGGGGTCCATAAGAAGCATAAACAGATGTTAATCTATACACAGCGTGGCTTGGGTATCTGGTTCCCTTTTTTTTTTTTTTTTTTGGCTAGATTAATCTCGTCACTTTGGATTCATCCATTTTGGCGTTGCGTATGTTTTTGCTGTGACATAAACAGACTCCACACGTAGAAAAAAAGCTCAACTTACTTATGCTTTTACATTTTGTTATCTACCTTTTGAAATTATTAGAATAAAACGGTACAACTTTACCTTATCTATAAATAAATTGAATTTCGTACATGAACCTGAAAAGAAGACAAATACCAAACTAAAGAAAACCGTTCGTAGATAATTGTTAAATCCTAGTTTTATTGACACCAGACATGTAAAAGAAAACACCTTCCAGAGATAGAAAGACAAATTAGACTTATCACTTTCTGCGCCTTAAGAGGGAAAACGCATTTACTTTACATAGCGCATGTGCAACTGGGTTGAACTTTAAAGCTTTATATTTTAAATATAAGAGGGGAAAACATAGTGACGAAACTCCGCATACCAGTGTACAAACGCGGGTCCCCATCGGCACCAGATGGTTCAGACAGCAACTCTGCTCATTTCCCCAAAGGCATCGACCCCCTCCTTTCCCCCCCAACCCTTCGGCTTTGCGTTCCCTCCCCTCTGACGCCCCGGAGCCATATAAATAGGAGGCGCTCCAGCGCTCTGGCACACTCGAGCTCAGCTCCTCCGAAAGAAAGTACCAAACAAGCACACATGCAAACAGCGAACGAAATGAGTCCGAGCATCACTGCTGAGGGCGCCCAGCCTCATCCTGCTCGTTCCACCGTGGCCCAGAGAAAACAAGCCCACGAACTCAGAAAGGTAAGGAAAGGAGAGACTCTGAACGTGCAAGAAATGTTTTGAAATTCAATGACTAAAAAGAGCAGCAGCATTAAAACTGTTGTTATTCCTTCCAGACTTTGAAGCCCTTGCTGGAGAAGCGAAGACGCGCTCGCATCAATGACAGCCTGAATCACCTGAAGAGCCTGATTTTGCCTCTTGTCGGCAAAGACAACGCACGTTACTCCAAGCTCGAGAAAGCTGACATTCTGGAGATGACCGTGCGCTTCATCAGAGATCTTCCTTCCTCCCCAGTCAAAGGTGAGCGTCATCATTCCGCCAAAGGGATTTAGTTGTCAACTTCTCTTTTTCGATTATGCTTAAAATTGGAGTCAGTCCACTAATCAGATCTCTGATTTTCTCCCCCCCCCCCCAGAGGCTGCAGACAGTTACAGAGAAGGTTACAAAGCTTGCCTCCAGCGGGTCTCTGCCCTGCTGCCCAAAACCAGCCTGGACCAGGAAGCGTGCCGGCGGGTGCACGACTTCATCCAGCAGACCATGTCCTCCGCAGTCACGCCGACCTGCCTGAACTGCTGCGCCCAGAGCACCAGGGCTCTCCCTCAGATCCAGCAGAGGCTCTTGAGCCTCAAGTCCAGCTTCGGGTCCGGCCTGGAGAGCCAGTCCCGCGGCGGCCTGGGCGCCGGGGCTCCCACCCGAGCGCAGGCCCTCCAGCAGCCGCTCAGCGCTGCCATGTGGAGGCCTTGGTAGATCTGACGGACGTAGATTTATCTCGTCTTTGTCGTTCGTTAGAATGTAAATTATTTGTGTTTTATCGTTGCTTTAGAAACGAAAAAAAAAGTGATGAAACTGCCATGTAGGACGTTGATTTTGCTTTTGAGTCTGCCTGAAAGCAGACGCACAGATCGCATGATGGACGTTTAAGAATGCAATCCTCTTTGGGGTTTCAAAGAGACGGGTTGTAGACAACACTTTTGTAAAACCCCAAGGGTTATTTTAATGGAGGGTTGCACTGTGGGCTTGAAGCTATTTTGGTCTGTGCGACGGAAAAGTCTGTAAACACTATGTGTTCAATATAAGTATTTATAGTTTATTTGTGACATGTAAAAAAAAAACCTGTTTCCTGACATTTGTGATGTGTATTTTATTTCATTGCAAACATTAGAAAAATAAATAAAAGTACCTAAAAAAATGGATGTCTTGTTTAATTTTTTTGCTGCAACAGCTCAGATGTGTCTTTAACCTTAATAAGAAGATTTAAGGGGCGGGGAAGAAAGGAGGAAAAAAAAAAAGAGGCGCGGAATCACAGAAAGCCACAGGTCAGAAAGAGCAAACTGGTGCTGGTGAGCAGCTGCTCTATTGTTGGTGATGGTGGGCGCCTCTCTGGTTACCGCCAAAACTGTGGGAAGATGCGTGTGAGGGGAGCCACCCTGAGAGCAGGAGCCATTCCAAGCATGGAAAGGAAGCACAAACAGCTGGCCATCATACTCTTTGTTTAGCAGCTCTCAATGCATCAATGGCAGCTTTATGACCAAGTTTTAATGTCAGGGTGTAATGATGTTTGCAACGGCTGCATAATGTTAGGATCGCTCAACAAGTGAAATGAGATGGATTGATCTCTCTTGCCTAATATGTCCAGGTTTCAGAACACCTAAGCCAATATTGTTTTGTATTAAACGTACATTTCTATAATTAAAGGCTTTTGTATTCTGTATGTGCTAGACAGCATTGCTAAAAATCCTATTCTTTGAGGAATATATGGGAAGAATGTACATTAATTACTACATTTTTATGAAAAAAAATTTGATGAGGGCTTCTATGTTGAGATCTTTTAAAATGTTTCATGGTTAATGCTAAAGTTTTTTTTTTTGTTAATGTAACAGTAAGCTTACATTCAGTTTATTGGGACTTTAGGTAATAGACCAACACAAAGTAGGCTAGTGCGTAATTGTGCTAGGCAAGTCTTGTTTCTTTTTTTCACAAATAAAAATCTAAAACAGTACAATTAAACATGAATCCCGACCTGAGGAGACTACTTTACATCTTAAAACAACTGTTCAAACCTTTTATGAGCTTGTTTCAAACTCAAGGACAAATAGCCACAAATAGTTGAAATTAATCTTGGTAAATAAAAAAATAAATTGTCATTTCTCTAACATAAATTTCCACACACTTCAAAAAAACCACAGCACATTTCCTTGGCACTGTTATCCACTGGTATCACTATAACAATTAATGTGCTTTATACATTCAGCCCCAAACAATATTAAAAGCACTGAATATCTCATAGTGCACTGCTCAATCCTTCATCTGAAGATGGGAAGAGTATGACCAGGGGCGGTGCTAGCTATTTGGGTGCCCCAAGCGGTGCCCCGCCCCGCCCCCCCCTCCCAACCACCACATAAATAAAAAGAGAACAATAATACAGTATTCAGCTATGTTTTTCTCTTGATTAAAATAAAAATAAAAATGGTGGAGGAAACATGAAGAGGTCCAAGCGGAGTTCGGTGTTGGATTTATTTTACACCATTTAATGAGGATGGAAAATGCTCTTTATGCAGTTCTGCTAAACATAAATGCTAAACACGTTCCTTGTGTTGTCAGCTAAACGGCTCTCATTCAGCTGGGCTGCCTGGCGGAACAGAATCAGGTTCTCAGCCAATATTCACAGATTTGCTAACAAGAAAAACAGAGTGGTGTCATGATTTTGGGTTTTTGTTTCTGGTGGGACTATTCTGGACTAATTATCTGAACTCACTGCATGCTGCCCTCAGCTCAGTCACCTCCCAGCCGCCACTCAGCACCATAATCAGATCCGCCTGCTGCCACTAGTTACCTTCAAGTCACTGCGCTTGTTGCTCTGCCTACATATACCTGCCTCAATCGTCAACTCCCTGCCAGAACGTCTCGTTTTGTCCTGCTGCCTGCATGCATTGCTCCCCAGTGTCTTCTTGTCGCTCTGCCTGTTTATTCCTTGAACCTGCTCTCGCCCTGACCTCACTGGTTTATTTTACTAGTGCTTGTGTGCACCGCATGGTAAACATCAAAAAGATCTGATGGAACTGATCCAGATGATCATGACAAGTTTTGTTTTTCTGAGGATTAGTCATAAGCAGGAATTTATCAAAACCAAAAAATCCTCTCTCTTGCATACACCTTATAGTATTTTAGATTCACAGACCTAAATACTGCTGTTAAAAGTAAATCATTTTTAAATTCAGACAGATGTAAAAAGCTAAACATGGGATCATTTCTCATGCCCTGTTGTATTTTTCATGTTTTTCGTTTGCTGAATCAAGTTTAGTCTTGCTTCTGTAGTGAACGTGTGTAATGATGCCTTGCCACGTTATTTTTTTTAATCTATGACAGTTTTCTCTACCTGTCAGCCGCTACTGAGGGGGGCCGTCGCCCACAGCTCCTCTCAGTGCTCCCGACTGGGAGAGACAGAGGAGTGAAGCTTTTTCTCATTTGGCAAAAAAGGTTCAGTGTTATTTCAGGAGTTAATCCAGTAACTGCACTTTAAATGGTGCCTTGCTGCGTTTTTTTTAAATTTATTTACAACAGTAAAAACCTCCAAAGGTTCTTTCTGTTTCTCTCCCTGTCGACCGCTACGGAGGGGCATCCACAGCTCCTCTGAGCGCTCTGAGCAGGACAGAGAGCAGCTGTCTCGCAGACTGTTTAAGAAACTGGAGAAACCACTGAAACAGAAACAAGATAGGGTTCAAACTGCAGGTCAGACCAGGTCCAACAAGTATGGATGTTATGTTAATCGATCATGAAAACAATGCACAGTCGTTTTTCACATGAAATTGAATGTGTTGAATTTAGTGACAACGCTATGAAAATCTTTGGGTACTTGATTACCCCACACCTGTATTTATCTTCCAGTCCTTCTATGGCAGCAGGCCAATATGGTACATTGCCAAAGTATCCATCCCCTTCCTGCTTTTCATACTTTTCATACCCATCTGGTATTTGCATTTTATGTGATTTAACAAAAGAGATAATGAGGATGAAGGTTAGTCGATTTTTGTAAATAAAAATGGGAAAAGTGTGCAATGCACTTCAAGAGCTAATTCCAAAAATGATACATGCCCCTGGCAGATGTAGATTTATAAATATTAATGTTTGACTCACATGTTTTTTTTTCCAAGTCCGACTCACAGAAAACTCTGTGTTTTTTCTCACTGGAGGGTAATGTTTTGGATCGTTCCAGCCATAGTCTCCAATTGAATCTGTAGAGGAAGCTAAAGACTGATGGCAAGTAGACATTTTAAGCTCAAAGACTTGGAGCTCCTCACCAAAGATAAATCTTCATACTACCAGTGGAAACAAGCTACTCAGCAATGATAAGAAGGAGTTGATTGCTGTAGTGCCATGCAGCAAGAAGGTCCCTGGTTCAAAACCTGGCTTTGGGTTTTTCTTTGTGGAGGTTGCATGTTCTTTTCATGCATGCTTTGGTTTTCTTCAGATACTCCTGCTTCCTACTACAGTCCAAAAAATATTTAAAACAATTATCATATCAGGTTAATTGGTCTAAATCGCCCTTAGTTGTGTGTCTGTGTGTGCATGGTTACTTGTCCTGTGTGTCTCTGTGTTGCTGAGCGATGAACTGGTGACCTGTCCAGGGCCTACCCTCAGTGTGCATGGACTTTACATTAACTTGATGCTGAAAGTGATTGGCTGTCTGGGACTTTATTTGGAGGGATTAGAGTAACGGACTAAATGCAAATGCACACCACGTTTCCCTGAATTTTACTTGTAAATATGTTCACTTCAGCTGCTTAAGGAGAAGCATTTTGGTTATTTTGGGGCAGCTCCTGATGTATTTGATCTATAAAAAAACAAAGGATACAGTTTGGTCTTTCGTGAGTTTCAATTGAAAAATAATCCAAGGGTTTCACTGAGAGGGGTAGGACCTTTAACCCCTCCCCCAACTCTGCTAATGGGTGAGACACCCGATTAATTCAACCTCACTAGACAGGGTCCTGGTGGAGGCTTTTAGAAGGAGTTCTTGTGATCATTGGAGCAGTTTTAGTGCTGCTCCGGGATCTTCCTTTTCAACCAGATGGAGGATAAGGAAGCTGGGTTGCTACCTGACCAAGCAGAAGGGGTCTTATAACCTTGTTCTAACATTCAAGTAAGTTTATACACCCTGGAAATTAAGACAGCCAGAATGTCTCTCGACAACAGCTGTCAGTGTGGAGGAGCCTGAAACCCTGAGAAACCAAGCCCCCTTACCTCCACCCCCATCCCATCGATTGGTAAACAGACTAGGGACATAGAAATATTAGTAATTACTCTGTGAATTGTATGTGAAATTGCAAAAGGAAATGTAAGGCAACTGAAAATGGGAAGGGGAAGGAGGCAAGGCAACATTGGCTAATTCTGAAATACTGCAATCTCTGAAGAGAACAGAGTCTACATTAAATCTGCTCTTGAATTTGAATGATCTGTAGATAAAAAGATGTAGGACAGGAGCCGTTAATTTACGATTTTTAACTTCTTACTTTACATACCTACATCTTAAGCACCCAGGGCAGCATAACACAGTGCAAAGGTAAGGCCTACCAGGCAATTTCCCAAAAAATTAACAATTTGACTAGCTTTCCAGTGAGGCTGTGTCTACTAAAAGAAGGCCTGCAAAGATTATAAAAAAGTAACAAATGTATGAGCTTCATCTCAGGCTCTTCGGGAATCATTGTAAAGCTCAGTGTTGTTGAAAGTTATAATTCAATTCAATGTTATTTATATAGCGCCAATTCATGAAGCATGTCATCTCAAGGCACTTTACAAAGTCAAATTCAATCAGATTATACAGATTGGTCAAAAGTTCCCTATTGATCCACTAATCTTTTCTACATTACATGGTAATAGCAGGTGATCTGTCTTCTCTGGATGATGTCACAGCTAACAGAACACCAGACCAGGTGTACCTACTATGAAGAAAAAAGAGAGAGAGCAAAAAGTTAAAAGCTGAAATGACGACAGGCAATGCAAAACTGGAGAACAGTAGAACTCAATAGAGTGAGAAAAATAGACCCTGATGTCCTCCAGTAGCCTAAGCCCATAGCAACATAACTATAGAGGTAGCTCAGGGTAACAGGAGCCACTCTAACTTTAAGCTTTGTCAAAAAGGAAAGTTTTAAGATTAGTCTTAAAAGTAGACAGGGTGTCGGCCTCATGGACCAAAACTGGGAGTTGGTTCCACAGGAGAGGAGACTGATAACTAAAGGATCTGCCTCCCATTCTACTTTTAGAGACTCTAGGAACCACCAGCAGACCTGCAGTCTGAGAGTGAAGTGCTCTGTTAGGAACATACGGGGTAATCTGAGCTCTGATATATGATGGAGCTTGATTATTAAGGGCTTTATACGTTAGAAGAAGAATTTTAAATTCTATTCTTGATTTAACAGGAAGTCAATGAAGTGAAGCTAAAATTGGAGAAATATGATCCCTCTTGTTGATTTTCAATAGAACTCTTGCTGCAGCATTTTGGATCAGCTGAAGACTTTGAACTGCATTTTGTGGACTTCCTGATGGCGCTCTTGGTGTGTAGAGCACCATTTTCTCTCCAATTTCCTAACATTGTGCTTCAAGGAATGCAGCTCTGAATTAAACCAGGGAGCCAGCTTCCTGTGAATAATCACCTTCTTTTTCAAGGGAGCTACATTGTCTGATGCAGAACTCAATGAGGGAGTCACACCGTTAACAAAGACATCTATTTGTGAATGGAAAGAAACAAGATTGCTGCTATCTGCAGGGCATTTCTGCAATACTGAAGATATTAAAAGGGGGACAGACTATAAAGTTTGATGCAGCATTATCCGATAAAGATCTACTATAATGGAACCCTCTTTTGGGGGTGGAGAACTCAGTTAGATTAAACTCAAATGTTATTAAAAAAAATATCAGATAGGACAGGGTTGTATGGAAATACTGTTAATTCTTCACAATCAATGCCATACGTCAGCACAAGGTCTAAAGTATGAAGCCAAGAGTGCGTCGGTTTATGCACATTTTCAGCAAAACCAATTGAATCTAGGATAGTTTTAAAGGCTACGCTAAGGTTATCACATTCAGTGTCAACATGAATGTTAAAATCCCGCACTATAATAACCTTGTCAGAGTGTAAGGGCCTAGTGGACGATATAAAACAACAAACAGAAGAGGTTTTGTTGCTTTGCAATTTGGATGAGGGAAACTGAGGGTTAAATGTTCAAAAGAACTGCAGTCATTAATTGTCCTTGGTCTAATTAATAAATCAGACTGAAAGAGGGTTGCTACTCCTCCTCCTCTTCCCGTAGATCTGGGAATGTGGAAATTTGAATAATTGAAGGGAGTTGACTCATTTATACTAACGTAGCCCTCTTGTAGCCAGGTTTCTGTGACACAAAATAAATCAATCTGATTATCAGAAATCAATTAATTAACTAACAAAGTCTTTGGAGGGAGAGACCATATATTTAATAGACCACATTTAATTGTTTTATTTTTTATTTCAAGCTGTTGCTTCTTTTTTTGCTTCTTTTCTCACAGTTAGAGATGGTGGAGCAGATTTGGAGATGGACACAATAATACCCTGGAATCACACTTGACTAATTCAGATAATCAAATATTGGTGAATCTTCCCAGGATTGGCAAGCCTCAAAGAAATAAAAACTTAACTGCAGGCCTCATATATCTCAGCCAAGGTCAGTGGCTATGATTCAGCTATAAGAAACAGACTGAGCAAAATGGTCCAATGCAAAAACCATTGCTGACCAAAAAGAACACAAAAGCATGTATCAAACTTCCCATGATCCTAAAGACATTTGGGAAAATAGTCTGGGACAAAGACTGAACCTTTATGGAAGGTGTCTGGTCCATTATATCTTGCAAAAAACAAAAAGAGCATTTAAAAAACAAACACTGGGGCGGGTAGTGCGACCCATGTACATAGGCCTTAGTCCTTGACGTGGTCGACCCGGGTTCGACTCCGACCCGCGGTCCTTTGCCGCATGTCTCTCCCCCTCTTCCACCCCCTTTCCTGTCAGCCGACTGTGTTAAACAGCAAGCCACTAGAGCTGTGAAAAATTCTCCAAATAAAAAACAAAACAACAAACAAACACTATACTTACTCACCAGAAATGGGGGGGGGGGAGATAATGTGATATGTAGGGTTGCTAAGCTGCTTCGGGACCTGGACAACTTGCTGTAACAGATGGACAATGAATTCTGCTCTCTTACAGAAAACATGAAGAACAGCGTTCAACCTCCAGTTTTTAAGCATAAAGAAGGCAGGGACAAGTTTAACTCATCTCGGCAAGTGGTTAGCACACTCGTGCTCTCCCCCTCTCTTTCCAACCCTCAGTTGTACTGTTTGCCAGCCAGTTGCCAGGTCCTTTGGTTAGCATTAGCAAACATTTAACTTACCTGTCCAGAAGGAAAGCAGCATTGGTGCCGACTTACGTAAGGAAGCAAAAAGGCTTAGCTTATAAACTTGACAGACGTTCATCTCGTTTTGCTTCTTTTTTTGTCTCCTTGAATCTTCTAAATGTAACACATAAAAGTTGCCATTTCTCAGTATCAGGAAGCTACGACCAGCCAATGCCTGAGCTCCATCTCATGTGACTTCAACCTACTATTCCACTCTAGAAGTTCTGTGGATGCATTACTTTTGAAAAACTAATTGTTTTGATGAAAGACCTTCCCTCTTTGCTGGTTCGTTGTTTAGGAGATCAGTCTGTTGATGACTGTGCCATCTGTGAATGTAATAATTGTTTTTGAGCTGTGGTTTGGGGGTGCAGTCATTGCTCTAAAAGAACACGAGAGTGGGCTGAAGACACAGCCTAAGGGGAGCTAATAGTGATGCCTGTGCAAACTCTCAGTTATTTGGGTCATCACAACAGCCAACAGGCTTAAATCAGAGGTAACTGGACTTTCGCTCAGATCTTTCTGAAAATGTATCAACACCTATCTAGGAGTCTTTGTTAATTCTGGTAGCTCGCATTTGAGCCACCAGAATGAGGCAGCTAATAATGACGTGTGGCAAACAAGCCTGTCAAGCCACAGTTTGTTCTTGAGGAAAAGTTTTGATTTGGATACAAAGGTAATTTACCAGCTGTGCTGAAAACAGTTTTTAAATGAGCATCTACTTTAACCACTAGTTGTTCATCTCTTCATGCTTCTGAAAGCTAAGATCAGAATATTTCAAGATGAAAACATTGGCACAAAGTTTAGCATCAGGTGCTATGAAAGTAACACTTCATGAAATAAGTCTCCAATCAGCAGTCCTCCAGAGGAACCCAATGGCTTTTGAGCACTCTCACATGCAAATACCCTAATGTAACATCTGAGGATGCTCAGTCAAGAGTTGCTCTATGGCCAATTCCATAATATTTTTTTTAAACATATATCGTTATTTACATTAACTTGAGAGGTAGCAGTGAGTTGTTTTTTCACCTCATGATACTCTATGGTATGGGAACTGCACAGTCCAGGAGAGGAAGGATTTAACACGGGTGGTGAGAACAGCGCAGGGGATTGTGGGATGCCATATGCAGGATCTACACTCAATTTATGCATAACGAGTCCAAAAAAGGGCCAAACACATCTCCAGTGATTCTACCCACCCAGGCACTTTGCTGTTTGCCCCTCTCCCATCAGGTAAACGCCTTAGAAGCCTCAATGTTGTCAAAACAAATAAGCTTAGAAACAGTTTCTTCCCAAGAGCTGTGAGGGTAATCTCCCCCTGATGGGAGACTGCAGTCCAATGCTTTAACATCACCCCACTGTTACTAGCCCGCCATACGTTACAATCACCTTAATTGTTTGTTTGTCAGCTTTTTTACCTTCATTATGTGTAATGTGAACCGGAGTAGCCAAAGAGAAATTTTCCTGCGGTTATACACAGAGACAAATAAAACATTCTTGATTCTTGATGTCATGTTTCTGGTTTGTTGGCTGTCTGCATCCTGTCATTCCTCCTTTTCATGCAGCCATTGAACATTATTCACCACAGCAGTGTGACTACCTCACAGCCACTCTGCAATAAGGTTCATCTGCTCTTTGTAAGCTCTCCTCAGACAAGAGAATGGCAGATTTTTAAAAGCTTCAGCAAGTAGATGTCCGACAGGGGCTTGGCAAGATAGGGACATCAGTGGAAACGTGGTAGAGGACAAAACTTGAAAACAGGCAGGGGAAAAACATTGGACATCTACGAGCACAAGGCTTTCAACAATCTGGTTAATGGTAAATGGCTTGTACTTGTATAGCGCTTTAACTGGTCCTACGACCCCAAAGCACTTTACACTCCAGTTAGTCATTCACCCATTCACACACACATTCACACCCGGACCGTGGTGAGCTATGTTAGAAGCCATGACTGTGCTGGTGCAGACTAGCAGAAGCATCTCAGTCTGTCCTGGGGCCGTCTGTCTGATGAAAAGCAGTATGTAAAGGCAGAGGAACAGATGAAGTGGGTGACCTTGCTACCGGAGGAGTCTCACAGGTTCCTGAGATGATCTTGATTGCAGTGGTGCAGGAGGAGTGCGAGCTCATGGGCAAAGACGGATCAGAACATGACATGAGGTACTGAAATCCATTTTAGTAAGAGAGAATATTAAACCTACTGTTGCTTTGGTTTGTTTGTAGTATTTTTAATATGTAAATGTATTTGCGTTTGTTCATAAATAAATAAAAACTTTTGTTATTTTTGACCAAGACATGTCATTTAAATCCAACATTAATCAGCTTTTGAAGGTTTCCTTTTTTCATCTCCAGAATATTGCCAAAATTAGAAATATTCTGTCCAGGAGAGATGCTGATATACTAGTCCATGCATTTGTTACTTCAAGACTAGACTATTGTAATTCTTTACTATCAGGAAGTCCACAAAATGCAGTTCAAAGCATTCAGTTGATCCTATTTTAGCTTCCCTTCATTGGCTTCCTGGTAAATGAAGAATATAATTTAAAATTGTCCTTATCAGATATGAAGCCCTTAATAATCAAGCTCCATCATCCATCAGAGATCTGATTACCCCGTATATTCCTAACAGAGCACTTCACTCTCAAACTGCAGGTTTATTGGTGGTTCCTAGAGTCTCTAAAAGTAGAATGGGAGGCAGATCCTTTAGCTATCAGGCTCCTCTCCTGTGGAACCAACTCCCAGTTTTGGTCCATGAGGCAGACACCCTGTCTACTTTTAAGACTAGGCTTAAAGCTTTCCTTTTTGACAAAGCTTAGAGTGGCTTAGGTTACCCTGAGCTAGTTATGCTGCTATAGGCTTAGCCTGCTAGAGGACATAAGGGTCTATTTCTCTCACTCTCCTGAGTTCTCCTACTGTTCTCCAATTGGGAATTATTTGTTGCTTATTTAAAATTTTAACTTTATATTCTTTCTGTCTTTTTTTCTCTTCATGGAAGTATTTGGTGCTATTTATATGCTGTTGTACTTGTCTGTATGATTTTATTTTTTAAACTCCATAGCAGTTGATACATGTTGGTTATCATGTTTATGACGATTTAAATCCTGAAGCTGCACATTGTGTTCATTGTTGAATGGCAAGTGAAGCGCAGAGTTTGCTGGGTGTCTCAAAGTCACTTGCTCTCGAGCTTGTGTCTCTTAATTCCCATAATGTGTCGCTCCGCGGTCAGACAAAGGCTCAATATTATCCTGCCCTCACAGATGGGATCCAGACGCGGAATTTGCTTAAAAAGACAAAAGAAGGGGACTCTAACCGTAACAGGAAAAGGGAGAAGTGACCCCCCCTCCTTCCCTGGCCCTCCCCCTCCTCCTCCCCCCTGCATCCCTGCGGGGGGTGTGGGACGCGTGCAGCAAGTGTGCCGCTCAGTCCCAGAGAAGGGCTTGGCTTATACTGCGACACAAAATCCTCCATTCAAAATGTGAAACTAATATGTTGATTTATTAAACTTTAACTGATGCTTCAAATCTAAATAAAAAAATATATTCCTGTCCTTGTCCGTTGTATGTTTTCTTTTCTTTGTTTTTGTCTTTAAGATTTGTAGCATTGTAAGATTTTTGCACCCTCTTAACTTTGCTCTTGAGCTGTTATTTGTTTTATATTTTTATAGTTTGGATTTAATTGTGGATTCTGTATGAATTTTGCTTTAATGCCAGAAGTCGAACCAGGAGAAGATAGCTTCAGCAAGAAATCCGCAGACTTGCTATCTCTTTTATACTTCATGGGAGACACTGAGACAGTGCTTGTCTTTGTTCAACGAACGCCCAAACGGAATAATTTAAATTATTTTATTCTGTTAAAGATTAAGGCAGTGCTTGGATAAAGCTCTATCAGCAAGGACCGTCTTACTAACATTTCTTTAACAATTTTCTTTTTAAATCTACGTTTCTATTGAATTTTGTGTTTTCATCAACTATAAGCCATATTCATCAACATGATCATCAATATCAATGCTTGAATTATATTTATCTGTTTGTAATGAATCCGTGAAACAATTTTAATGGGAATGATGAAATAAACAAACGTTTGATATTAGAATATTATATACAGAGAGATGCTCCTGTCTGTGTCAGGAATGGTCAAATGATGGCAGAACGTTTAACAATCTAGTTGTGAAAGGCTTGTTAGAATACGAGACACTATTGTTATGACTCATCTTTGCATTTGCAACACCTACTATTTTTTATTTCACCATCCGTTTCAACATAAAACTGCACAATTTCCACGGGAAGACCATGCAAAACTCCTCCAGAAAGAATGAGAGTCATACGCCGTCCTGTCCTCAGTCCTGCATCTTTTGTCCTCTCCAACAGACATGTCCTTCCCTTTTGTCCCCGGCGTGCACAACTGAGACACACGCCTTTCACGATAGCGTGGACGCTGAAAATATCCAAGGGTGAACCTAAAGAAGAGAATGGTGTGTTATGATTGGACCAGAAAACAGGGGATTTATGAGATGCGTGCAGACGGTATACCCACGCCAAAACTGCGTGGAGATCATGTGTCCTGCTTTTGAAGTTTGGAGGGGGGAAAGGTGCACGCGTGCGTCCCACTGCGTTGGATGAAAGTCTGTGGGACCTAGAGGTACGACGCATGATGTGAATGGGGGAGGGAGGGTAATGGTGATGAATGGAGGTACAGGGTGAGGGTGGGGTTGGGATTTGTAACAGACAGCCATCTGGTCCCCGTGGCGCGTGCTGCACGCGTGATTCCCCTGAGTGCAGAGGCATTTGGTGTGCCGTCATGTCTCTTCAGTTTTTATTCAAAACTAGAAACCTTATAGCACTCTTTACAGGTTTTTGCAGAAAATCTCAAGAGCAAAGAGGCTTATTCAACGAACACTTCGTGTACAGCTCCAAAAAACAACATAAAAAACAACAACAATACAACATTTAAGCTCTGGAAAAATAAGTCAAGGGGTTGTAATTTTGTGTTACACAAAAGCTGTTCTGAACAAATAACACCCCATCCACACTCCATCCCCCATTTTTCCAGCCCCCACCTCTGCATGAATAGGTAGCAGCCGTCGGTCACTCCCCACAGGTAGTGACCCCCCCCCCTGATAGAAACAGCATAAAATCGTCATATGGATATGCAAAACTATTGTTGTCAGAATGTAGGAGCAGATGTTGTGTAAAAGTAGCGTGGCTTGGGTGTGTGATTGGAGACGTGTGTGTTTTTTTGGTGATAATTTCTTACACACACAAGTCTGACCCCTATGTGAGTGAATGACGTACTGCATCCTGTTGTGGTCTGGATTTTTGTTCAAAATACACAGGACGATATAAATGACATTTTGAAATTATAAAGAGATCCAGAGCGTATCGCATAAAGGATCGTTTACGGTTAAACGCAATCGTGGAAATGCGCCAGAACATTAATCCACTCACATATGTTATTTATGAGCTTGGATAAATATTGCTTGGAAACATCTATACAGCCCTCGAAATAAAAAAAATATTTTGGCTTGAGTTATCTTAAACGTATGTCATACTTCAAGAAGCACGAAATCTGAATTGTGTTTTTCTATTCGCGCTAGATGTGCGTGATTACGCACAGATTTCATTCTTTATGTTAAAATAATAAAACACACATTAATTCAATCACTATGCAAAAAAGAAGGAAAAAGGAAAAACAAACAGTGTAGATTTTTGACTAGTGGGTTAGAGAATTAGTTACTGGTGGGTTAAAAGCCTATCCCGTGCTTCATAATGTTGTGCGTCTTTACGCACAGATTTCTTTAGCTTTCTGACGCAGCTTTTGTTTGGTTTGTGTCTGTGGATCAAATTGCAGACACGCATTTAGGCTTCGCATAGTTTAAAACCTGCAGCCAGATGGTTATCTTATTAAATTCGATGCTTTTGTGTGGTTTTCATCGTATTTGGGCCAGTCCGGATCGTTCGCGTTGGCTTGGGGGCGTAGCCGTGACGCACGGAAACCGACGCCACGGACTTGGATAAATACCGCACCTTCCGTCCGTTAGAGACACATCGTCTCCAGTTTTGCCCTTGAACACATCTGACACACAAAGAGGACTCTGAAAATGTCCCCAAACATGACCTACGATGCTCTCCCGTCTCTTTCTCCAAGGCTGACTGTGGCCAAAAGGAAAGAGGCTCTGGAGTTGAGAAAGGTAAGCCAAATAATTGGATTTTCATGCATCACCTCAAGATTTGAAGCAAAGGAACATTATGAATGTATACTAAAACTCCCTGTGTTCTCTTCAGACAATGAAACCACTGATGGAAAAACGACGGCGCGCTCGCATCAACGACAGCCTGAACCACTTGAAAACCCTCATCCTTCCTCTTACAGGCAGAGATGTAAGCCGCTTTATTCTGTTTTTTTTATCACACGCAAAATAACGTTTCCTCAGAAAGTCAAGAAAATATTAAGCTCCGTGTGTTTAACACTCGCTTTTGTGTTTTCCTTGACAGACAAATCGCTACTCCAAGCTGGAGAAAGCTGACATCCTGGAAATGACCGTTAAGTTCCTCAGTGATATTCCTCCTGTTAACGCCAAAGGTGAGCAGGAATTCTGACTCTTTAAAGTGTTTGATTCATTCTTTACGCCGTGAGCTCCTTGTATGAACAACAAAACTCACTTTCATTTGTCTTTTCAGGCTCAGCAGACAGTTACAGAGAAGGTTACAAAGCCTGCCTCCAGCGCGTCTCCGCTTTGCTTCCTAAAACCAACCTGGATCAAGAGGCGTGCCACCGAGTCGAGGGCTTCGTGCAGAGGTCTATGGCTAAGAACAGCGCCCCAACCTGCCTAAACTGCTGCGCCCAGAACGCCAGGGCTTTTCCTCAGCTCCACCAAAAGCTCCTGACTCTGAAATCCTGCTTCAGCTCCAGCCTGGAGAGGCAGGCTCACAGCTGCGCTTCAACAGCATCAGCTCCTAGCCGTGCGCAATCAGGCCCGCAACCGGTCAGCGTTGCTGTGTGGAGACCCTGGTAGATCTCTGATGTTAGATTCTTTAAATACTGTATTATACTTCATAGCGATGTGTTAGAGTTTAATCGATTTACTTCTAAATATGTATTGTTCTCCTGAAGTTATTTTTAAGGTGCTTCGATTAAGTATCATATACTTAAGTTTTTTTTTTTGCGCGCATGTCTGTTGTCTTGTGTAAGTTGACAATGTTAGACAGTCGTATTCTTCTTAAATCCGCAGGTATGTATACGTTCGGTATTTAGTCCTCCTTTTGGACTGAATAATGAAGGGCTATTGAAACAGCCCTGTAAGACCCAAGGGGTCATTATGTGTACAGATTTGCACAAAAGACTTCAGAGTTCTGAGTCAGTGCAGATGGACCTTGTAGACATTAAATGTCTCTGTAAGAGTATCTCTTTTGGGACGAGCTGTAATTATGCTGTATGCAGCATCTGTTGTGTATATGATGTAAATAAACAAAAACTACGATATCGTGGTTACGTCTTGAGTTGTTTTCTTCACTGCGCACACTTCATGGTTAATGAATGAGAATGTTGGGATTAGATTTTCAGCACTGAAAAAGAAATTGTAAACAAAAAGAGCTTTTAAATCAATGATTTTAAAATTAAAGCTACAATAAAAGGAAAAAAAAACCTTGAAAAGAAAAACTATAATAAAATGTACTAGAACTACTACTACTACTAACAATATTAGTCAGAAATATTCCAAGTTTAACCATGAATCACTACGGTCTTAATGTCTATTTACTTATTATTTGTTTTTCCCACATTTTGGTTTTAAGACATGGGTTTTTGGTTGAATTGTGATCATTCCAATTCTACTTTCATGTTTTGTTACCTTTTTACTTCATTTTTAAACTTATTTGATGAAATATTTTTCATTTGGATTCCCCGTTAATTTTTGAAGTGCATTGGTTTAAAGAGGCATATTTTTATTTTAGCTGTTAAACTAGTTGTACAAAGCACCTAGTCCCTTAATGCTTGTTGGGAAGGGACTCTACAAATAAAGCTTGGCTATTTTAATGTTGAATACTGGTGCAAACATAGCTCAGAATATGAATTAACACAAAAAATTCTGGAAAAATAAAGCACTTTTATAAACACGTCTGTGCTATGAAACAAATGTTTAGTTCAAAAGCGCCACCTATAGGCCATATAAAATATAGCTCCTGTGTGAATGACGTTTGAGCGGTCTCTGCTGCCCCCATCTGGTGAGTTTACGGTACTGACATAGTTTCAGTTTGTGCTGCACACAACGTGCATTTTCCCCTTTCAGAAGGGCATCAGACCGGATATTAACTGCTTTCAAGCGTCCTTCACTCTGTAAAGTGTACTCTAAGTGGGAGGAACTTATATAGGGAAAAATAATAATACTTTGTTGAACTGGTAAATTTCCGACAGATCTCCGTTACTTTCCCCACTGAAAGTCCTGAAAGAAACCGAAGCAGCCCGTGGACGGCGCCGGAGCGGTTGGATTTCTCTCCACATCACACAGCAGGGATACCGCTGCGACACAGGGAGAGATCATCCGCCCACCACCATGTCGTCGCCGGGGATGCGCGAAGCATCGTCCCCCCTCCAGTTATGCAGGTATGACGTTCGCTGGCTCATTTTCCACATAGATGTAAGACGCGCCAGGCTGTCGGCGAACGATGAGCACAGCGCTGCAGTGTGACCGCTCGTTCACCCGTATGACAACCCGGATAATCCGCCGCTGATAAGACCGGCGTCCTTAACGCACACCAACATGTCTTCTGCTTGTGTTTCTGATGATTCACTGTAGCCATCTCAGGGATCCATAGCTGTGTGATGACCTTAGCTCGGCTAGCGGTGGGGTTTAACAGCCAAGGACAGCGCGCTAGTCTCGCCGTGAAAACCTAAAAATATAAGCGCGTTTCTTTTATGAACAAGACGTCCACATTTGCGATCCAGAGATTCCCGTTAAAGAGTCAGGGATGCGTTTTAAATGTAATGCCCAGAGCAACAAGCTAGGAGGAAACAGCCACTCAGCATGACTAAACCGTGGCTTAATGCCGGCTTATCTGATAGCCTGCCTATTAAAAATAAAATCCCGTCTATGAATAAACTCTAGTTCTCAGTAGCATGTGGGCTCGCAGCTAGTCGCCTGTAGAGGGCGCCAAATAGCTCACCTGCAACGTTATGCATCTCTATCTGTAACACCGTCACAGCCCAGTCTACCTTCTAGCTAACCAGTAGTGTGCGATGTCGTTTCATTCTGGACAATATTTATGATAAATTTAAACTTTATTTTAAAGATGTCTTATTGGGATTTACAAAATATAAAAAGGAACTTTCTGACCATTTCTTCTTATGTAATCTTTTGCTACTGTTGGCCAAATTTTATATTCACAAATGTAAAATTATTATGACTAAACCCTCATGTATCTCTTTTTTAAAGGAAGCAACAACTTATTTTCTACATTGTCCTCCTCCAATAACAAAAAGGCTGTTAAAACTTTATCTTTATGCTCTAAATTTAAAGTATTTATGTAATCCCTTTACATGCTTATTGCTTTTTTATTGCTACTTTTACTTTATTCAGTTAGTTTTTATTTATATCTTTATTTTATTTATTTATTTATTTTTAAACAAACCCCTGGCAATTGTTCCTTGGATTTGTACTTCTTTCTGTATTGTAAAGCATTTTCTGATAAAGCTTATTTAAAAAACAAAAAAAAACAAAAAAAAAAAAAAAACAGTAGTGTGCGATTAAAGTGAACTGCATCAATTCAGTTCACTTTAATTTATATAGCATCGCAACCCGTGTCATCTCAAGGCACTTTACAAAGTCAGATTCAATCAAATCATCCAGACAGATTGGTCAAAACGTTTCCGATCAAGTCTTGACAAGCAGCATTCACACGTCATGAAAGAGCGTAGAGCCGACCGACCGGGGGTTGGAGAAGACAGAGCAGAGAGACAAAAAAGCCCAGAATCATACATATTATGTGTTAGAGCGTAATGGCAGATGGTAAATGGTAAAACGGTAAATTGACTGAACTTATATAGCGCTTTTCCAGTCATGCTGACCACCCAAAGCGCTTATGCTGATCTGTCTCCCCTGGTTGGTGTCACCGCTAGCATAACGCCAGACCAGGTGCACTTTCTATAAAGAGAAAAAAAAGACAAAGAGAAAATAAGGTTAAAAGTTGTAATAACAACAATCAATGCAAATAGGAGAACAGGAGAACTTAGTAGAGTGAGAAAATAGACCCTGATGTCCTCCAGTAGCCTAAGCCTATAGCAGCATAACTATAGAGGTAGCTCAGGGTAACATGAGCTACTCTAACTATAAGCTTTGTCAAAAAGGAAAGTTTTAAGATTAGTCTTAAAAGTAGACGGGGTGTCTGCCTCACGGACCAAAACTGGGAGTTGGTTCCACAGGAGAGGAGCCTGATAGCTAAAGGATCTGCCTCCCATTCTACTTTTAGAGACTCTAGGAACCACCAGCAGACCTGCAGTCTGAGAGCAAAGTGCTCTGTTAGGAACATATTATCTATGCAGTTTTTCTCCCTTAGGTTGTAAATTTGTCCAAACTGCTCAGTGTCCTCTATGAAATAGAAAACAATAAGCCTTGTTCCCAAACTTAAAAAAAAAAAAAAAAAATCCCTAAAACCAAACACTATATAATCTAACTTAATGAAAGAAAGAAAAATTGCTGTCTTTCCTTCATGCCTTTCGAAAATTCAGCCTCCTTTGCCCGTGCTATTTACAAGACAAATTTTAACCAACGAGGCCTAATTTTTTATTTTTTGCACAGCGCTGTGTGTCATAGTCTGAGACATTTCCTGTTCTTCCAGTCTGTTGTAACACAAAAACCTTGCTCTGGTGACGGCGGGTTTAACTAGACTGACGGTGGGTGTGCTGAGATCCAGTTTGGCCGGTCTCTTGACTTTCCCCGGGCCGGGTTAGTGGTTTGGTGTGCGCAACATCCCTCGCAGCAGCGCTGTCAAGGAGCGAGCGCACAGCAGCAGCAGCAGCAGCGAATATAAAGATCAGAGAGCAGGGAGGCTTCGGAGGAGAGAGTCAAACGAGGCGTGAAGATGGATCGTAAAGAGGCAGCGGATGAAATGGATAAAACGGTAGCAGCGGTGAAAAAAGTCTGCAGGGATGAGGGAGCTGGATCTGAGCAGGGAACCCTATTCCAACTTAGCAGGTACTTCATTACACACAAACTTTTTTGTAGTGGTAATCGCGTCCTTAAACACCTGTAGCTCATTAACTGAAACCAAAAGCAAAAAACTTTTAAGTCATGGTTGGTCTTACTTTTCAAACAAACTCGTGTGACACTCGCGACTGAAGTTAAGTCACGCATCTGTGTCCTCAGAGTGACTCTGTCCCACATGCAGCATCCGCACGCTGCCACCGATACCAGACACTGGAACGGTTGGACGCCGGCCTGGAGAACTGGCGTCAGTGTATCAGATAGTAGTATAAAATGTCATAAAAGTTCGCCTTCATCCGACTCATCAGCTTTCACAACACTAGTTTTTATCACCGTGACATTATGTCACACCATAGAGCCTCTTATGACTGTTGCTTTACTTTGTTCTGAATCATAAGTCTTGGAGGTGTTTGACCTTATTCTGCCCTGAAAACTAATTTTCCTCCCCCTTCGCCGTTTTACAGGAAGTCCTCCGCATTCCTGCGTAGGACGCAGAGTGACTGCCGTGTTTTATTAAAATTTAACCGCATCGGAGGCGTAGGATTAAAGGATGTCGTAATGACGGGGATTTCCTTTCGCTGCGGATCGCTCTCTTTTGTCTGGTTCTCAGGATTGTTCGGCTTTGGCCTGACTTTGTGACTTGTTAGACCTGTTCTGGCTCCGTATCGCAGATCTGATTATGACCCTGATATACTGTTCCATAAATACTGTAATGAAGAAAAAGTAGTTCTCATAGGACTGTGCAGGATATTTCCCCCCGTTTCACCTGTCCATACGTTACAGTTTGATAATATCATGATGCTATTTGCTCAAAAGATGCACAACAAAATGTGTACAACATGGCCTAATTATTTTTTTTAAGGAGAAAAGTAATTATGTCTAATGCTGCAAGGAACACAGCTAAATATCACTAGTTATTGTTATAATCTGCTCTATTACGTTCATTTATTATTTGGACTTTGATATAAACAAAAATAAACAACACCTGTTAAATTAAGTCGTGTTTTCAAATGTTTTGGTGCGAACAATACTTTCCTGTTTTAGTTTTGCTCTTTGCGCAGTAACATTGTTAAAAATAACCTGATATTACGGCGATAGCTTAGTCAGGCTTTCTGTTCAGAAGGTCAGGCTGAGGACAACAACGAGCGCGATGGGCGGCGCTCCCGTAGCCGTCGCACCATCAATGTAGAAGTATTTCAAAACAGCCCAATCTGTCTCTGTTGTAAGGGAAGGAAAAAAAGTTCATTAATCGTTTTTTTTTTTATCAGCCAGTTGAATGGCAGTGTGCAAATACCCTCTGGGGGCGGGGCTGTGATGCTTTACTTAGTGGTTCACACAACCAGAGAAAACATAGGCCACCCTGACCCATGACTTTTAAACATAATGACGGAATTATTTTTATATGTTTGAGAGTATATATCTATCTATCTATCTATCTATCTATCTATCTATCTATCTATCTATCTATCTATCTATCTATCTATCTATCTATCTATCTATCTATCTATCTATCTATCTATCTATCTATCTATCTATCTATCTATCTATCTATCTATCTATCTATCTATCTATCTATCTATCTATACATACAAAAGCCCTGTGACCATCTGCTCACATATGTATTTCCAGTAAAGTTATTAGAAGGTTGCCGAACAATATCTTCATTTTGGAGTAATTCATATAATCAAACAGTCCCAGTAATAACTTGTCTGGTCTGTTGAACAACAAATATGAATATGCAAACGCACAAAATCCAACAGAGCACACGTGCCAGGGCATGTTGGCTCTACAAAAAGGATATCATGAATTACTTTATTATATCGAGGCTGCATCCTCCATCACAGTAGACAGGCCACATTAGTGAAACAGGAAGCTGCGTTTTTATAACCATTTGGATTGTGTGTTCGGGTGTCTGGCTAGGGGTGTGTGTGTGCTCGCTGTTGGAGAATATCAGCAAAGGGGTGGCCTTCTCCAAGTCTATTTTGCACACTTTTACAAGGAATGCCCAAAATTGTGATGGAGGACTGTATCTTAGTCCAGCTGTAGTATTTAGTGATGCAGAAATGTCACCGTCGGATTCAGACGCATACTATTGTTTCATTGCTGCAGGGTTATGCTGCCTGACGACGCCAATATTATGGGTACTGTACACGGTGGCATCATCCTCAAGATGATCGAGGAAGCTGGAAGCATCGTCGGCACGCGGCACTGCAACACGCAGAACGGAGTAAGCACCGGCCAAATGTAGTCATTGTTGTTTTCTACTCCTGAGGTAAAATCTAAAATTCAGGTCTACAGTGAATCTCTGCTTCCACAGAACTGACCAAACAAACATAGAAATCTGGAAGAAATCAGGGGAATTTTCTGCGCTCTGAATCCCCACAGCGGATCTCGTTAAGCACAAGACCACTGGTGACCTTACAGGACGGCGGCAGTGTCGGCCGTTTGTTGGGTCTCCTCCGATTGACTTTGGCTTCTTGTTTGGTTTTATGAGGTTTCTGCGTTGCTGGTTTATGATCAAATTTTCCCCCCACCAAAAAAAGCAGTTGTCATTTAGCAGTCCTTCCACCCGTTCTGGTATCTATTCCGGCTTACTTACGCTGCTCGGCTGCTTTCATCTTGTGGAGGAGACGCTCCATGATGCCAGGAGGCGTTCATCAGAGACTGAGATCCTCCATCAAGTTCATCTACGGGGTTCGATATCCAGTCGAGCAAATTTTCGGCTTCCTGGAGAACACTGGGGGCTTCGTTGGATCTGAGCCGCCGGTCTTTCCCTCACACGTGAGGGGCAACCAGTCTCCTCTACCCACGGTGACTCCTCCTTCGTGGCAAAGCCGGATCCGGCGCCGTACCCGCAAACCTTCGATTGCCTCTACACCCCTCTAAGAGGATCTTGCTGTCTTTTTGTTCTCTGATGTCAAAAGGTTGTAAATATTTGACAGAAATATAGCATATTCCACAGTTAAGGGCATACATTTGCTATATTAAAACTAGTACATTCTGTGACATCTCATCTCGTGACCCCCATTAACTTTTTCATTATCGACATTGTCGCTAACGTCGACAAATCGTTGCAGCCCTGTATGGGGGCCATGTCAGGATTTGTGCCTGTCTGCCTTTAGCGGTCCGCCACACCCACCTGCTCCGCTGCAATCAGCCTCATGCTTTGCACCTGCGTCCTGGACTGCTTCAGCAATCCACAGCTCCTGGTACAGTGTCAGATTATCCAAAGCTTTTACCTGTAGATGTCCAGTGGTTTTTCATGTGTGATCACCACGGCCTTGGTGACGAGTTTGTCTCCTGGATTTCCCTGCCTTAACCTTTTCGGACTTCTGCCAAACTTTTGGTCTCTGGACCTCGACTTTGTTTCTGCGCCCCGACCTTTGAGCTTTGCCTTACGTTTGGGATCTCTCTGCCTACCTCTTGGATTAGACACTGATCTCTGGTATTCTGCCTCGTGCCTCTGCAGTGACTAAAGCTTTTCTCTTGTCTCTGCCTGGTTGTTCCAGCCTGCTCCTACAGAGGTTCCCTACCTGGATCCAGGTTACTGCTCTGAATAAACCTTTTTTTGGGTTTCTTTACCGCACGATTTCGCTTGACTTAACGCATCTAAGACTGGTGAGAAATTGCCTGCGTCGGTTGCACAAAACAAGTCACACTTTTTTTTTACAAATCTGCCTGTTTGTGAATGGCCTTACAAGCAGAAACGGAGCTGTCACTGTTGCAGGCTGATAAGACCCGAGACGCCCGCAGCAGCTGATCTCAGGAACATGGAAGTACTTTTGCACGTTCCACCTGAACAGAGAGATATCTGATAACTGAAATTTCTCATTGTTATCTGAACTAAGCTGCCCCCACAATGCAATGCTGAATGTACATCACTTAACCCTGGTGCGTGTTAAATACTACAGTTTAAAATAGAGGTGAAACAACTATTGGAAAAGCATACTTGCAGGTTGGAACTGGGTTTGCAAGCTTATATTTTACAACCTTGTTTGCAATGACACATTTAGTCAACGTTATTGTTTTTTTTTTTACTCTAACGGCAGCTTTTTAAAGGGAGGATCTCACACGCAGTATGTTCAGACTTTAAACGTTTGTCTGACTCACTGAAAGAGATCTAAAACCAGATGGAGGCTATTTCCAGAACTGTTTTTTTAAGCAAACTTACCACCATGATATGACACCACATGCAGAACATTGCCTTGTTTTAGTTCTAGGGTTGAACCTCAAGTGCACAAAACTCCTAAATACAAATTTCACCGTGACGTCATTTACTGGACAAAAGGTGGAAGAATGAAGTACACCCAAAAAACCTTTGACATGTCAAACTGTAGTATATAAAGTGGGGAACTTTGTTTTAACTAGAACTGTAGGTGGTGGTGACTCAAGTTAAGCTTGGACGCAGGCGAGGCCTCGGGCTGTTAAATATTTACCCAATATTCAAATCAGCTGGTGAGATAAAACCAAAGAGAACTTGCCTTACAGGAGTGATAAAGTTTAATATTTTGCCAAAACTCCCTACAATGTACCTGACATTTTCTGGTGCTGAATCTGTTTTGTTTCCTTTGATATAACACCACAATCTTTATTTAAAAACCATAAAAGTCATTGTACTGGGATGATGCACAAAGTTTGCCAGTGTTACCAAAGAAAAAACGACTTGCCCTTTACTCTGGGATGGGTAATTATTTCTACCTTGCTGTTTCTCTGTAGGACCGCTGTTTGGCAGCTCTGGTTCGTGTGGAGAAGACGGAGTTTCTGTCCCCCGTGTTCATCGGCGAGGTGGTCCACGTCTCCGCCGTGATCACTTACACCTCCAAGCACTCGCTGGAGGTTCAGGTCAAAGTCATTGCTGAAAACATCCTGACAGGTGACTCACTCTGACGCGGCCGTTCAGTCACAGAGCATGTACCGTACATGTCGTTTGGTAAAGGTCAGAGACAGTAAATGTAAACCGGCTCATCGATTACACTCTGCTGTACTTTCTAAAGCTACTAATTACGACGTCACGTCAGCAGAAATGATGGATTTTACATCCATAAAGGATTTTGTGTGTTTGTGGGTCTGTTACGTTCTTGCCGGGAATAAAATGAGCACTGAGGGATTTACAAACAGAAATATGTTTCTAATGGCAGGCTCACAGATATACCTGCCATCAGAAGATGACCTGTGTTTTGTTTGATCTGCATTTTAAGGCTTTTTATTGTAGCAGCCAGAAAAAAACGTACCTTGTGGAGAGGCTAGGAGCGATGACAGAGTCCATTACCTTTCCATGATAAAAATCGATTCTTCAACTCTAAAGCTGCTCTGCTATTCTGGGTTTTGCATTTTGGAGTTTATATCTACCAGGCAAGAGGCAGGGGATAGTATGAAGCTGAATGTGAAAAGTGGGTGCAGAGTTGAACTCCAGGGCTTACTCCCTGAGTCATATTGTGCAATTTGTGGCCATTTTTCATGCGCTTTAGTAATTAACATCTATTTAGAAAGAAACAGACTTCAATTTTATTTTATTTTTTGCATCAAAGCATGCATAGCATCTTGGGAGATCAGCAATGGCATAATTCTGTATTGACCAATCAGACTGAAGTTTACAGAAGATGCAAAACTTAGCTTTTGGTTGAATAAAGGAGGGGAAGACATCAAGTGAACAAAAATGACCCAAATTGTGTTTGGCCATTGCATGAAAACGGCATTTTCTTTGTGACAAGTTTTTCTGTCGACATTTAGAATTTTTAGGATGGTTTGGGCAATATTATTTCATTTTAGCAATGCATGATTAGCAATGAAGTATTGTACACGCCATACAGGACAGTTATGCAAGCAATGCGCACAACAGTGGGAAGCCGTTTTTATTTGCATCATGTAAGAAAGAGTGCAAGAAAGAAACACAGTATGAGTAGATATCTGAGCAATGAGATGTTTTATTGCAGGATAACACCAATATAGTTTATTACAAAGAGAAAAAAAATAAACCAAGGAAAAAATGCGCTTCTCTTCTACACTAAGCCCAAATGAGTCCAGTGATTAAATGACCTCAGAGCTGTGTACAACATGTCCAGGCTTAAGGCTTTAAACTTTTGTAAAGTTTCTTTAGAGGTGTTTTTGATCTCGTTTTCCTCTGAACAGCGCTTATTCTTACCTTAACCATGTTTATATCCTAGTTATTTAAACCAATAAGTTAACCCCTATGTTTGCATTGAGAGATGGGTCGAGACCAAAAGAAGATGCTGCAAGCATCTTTGTGCATTTGCTGCTTGTTGTGGCTGCAAAGTTCCCTGCAGGCTAAGAAATAAAAGTGGGCGTTGTCTTGAAAGTATTTCCACGAAGCATTGTTTAGATTTCTAAATGCATGTCAGTTTTCATCCACTCATGCAGCGTAAACGGTAAAAATAAAATCCCTGTTTGGTCAGTAGAGGGCAGCAAATCATACATCAAAAAGCTGAAACTGCTGCAAGAAGATGCTGCGTTCTGCTCTACAGCTTATAGTAGTGCTGGACGCTACACCTAAACAAAGCAAGAGGTGAACCTTCAAATCCCAGCTGCACAAGAAAAAATGCAAACTAAGCTGCAACAGCCTGTATTTATATTAAAGTGTGTTTTATCTGCACTCACACATAAGGTAAAGTGTTTTTTAATTATTCAGCCTATGAAGGAGTTTCTGTATTCTGAATTTTCACATAAATTGCTGACTGTGCAGCTTAGTTTCAAATATGTTCAGTTGTTCTAACCCTAAAGGATGAGAGGGAGACTGACAAAAGCAAACAGAGGGAAGCAGAAGGCAGACTTATGTGGGGAGCTGGCAATAGGGAATCTAAGGAGACGAAAGACTGTATGTAGGGACTAATGGTTTGATAGATGAGGAAAAGGAGTTGTGAGAAACAAAAGTATCCCCCAGACAGCTGTCGCCGTAGCAACAGGCTCACACGGCTTGGTTGTCTCGTTGCTGGGCCGAACGCTCATTGACGGAGGCAAAGGCAGAGATATGAGGCGACAGGTGGAGAGCGGTGGGCACACATGCAGGCATCAGCAGGGACAGCCCCCTGGGGCCTTGACAGGAAGGACCCCTGAATGGCTGAAAATGAGCTCATTGAGTGAATTCGTTCAAGACATGGGTTGAGTTCTGCTACACATGCAGCTATATTATTATTTCTTTAGCCAGGAAAAATAATCAGAACAGTGCATGTCAGAGGCAGTGCCGTAAAAATACCAGGATGTCCTGTTGCGTCTGGGGCTAGTTTTTAGACTTGATTCGAACAGAGATCCTGGTTGGGCTACTTTGAAACATTAATTTTGCTCCCTGTGTGATGAAACATGTTAAAACAATTGGTACTACTTTAAAGAGGCGTTGTAGATATGTTAATTAATCTGTAAACACTTTATAAATCATTAATAACTGTTTATAAAGCTTAATAATAATAATGGGGAAAAAGAGCCCAACCTATATTTGGTCAAAAAACTTCCATCCATGTAATATTCTGCTTTATGTCATGGTGTACACTTTACAATAAGGCTCCCTTTAATAGTTTATAATGCAGTGATAAAGTGGAATGTTACTGAGTGCCGAATGATTTTTACAAAGGCTTATTGAGCTAGGTTGTAATATTTAGTAAAGCAACTCAAGAGGAAATGTATAGTTTTAGCCAAATATAGAATTGGATCACTATTTGGCAAGACACCCGTCAGTTTTGTCTATTTCTTAGTCTTTCTTAATGCATAATAACATAAGACTTTATTAACCTCACAGTGGAGAAATTCATCCGTTACATGAGCTCGTGTAACAAAGAGTTAAGAAACATAGAACAAAATCAAGGAAAAAGCTATATATTAAAAAAAACACACAAAAAAAATCAACAAAACAACATGATGACACATGCACACGTATATATGTACACATACACAGACTTATAAACAGTTATTAATGATTAATAAAGTGTTTACAGATTAAATTATGTCTACTAACCATTTATAAACCTCTATAAAGGGAGCCTTATTATAAAGTGGTACCATTTAAATTAAAATCTTTCTTTAAACCTAAATCTGTCTGAGGGCTGAGTAATTTTGGGGCTTAATTGTATGGTCTCAACAAATCCAGTCAGCTGTAGATCTTTCAACATTATATTTTTGACTAAAACCAGGGGAATTTCAGAATAGGCAGTCTGAGACAACATTGTTGTGAGACAAACGAGACAACAGAGGTTGGTGTTTTTAGAACAGCGAAGAAAATAAATATTTTGAAAATAAATATCAGCCAAGATCATACTAGTAATTGCGATTAGTTACAAGAGTTTCTGTTCTCATTATCCCGAGAAAAAGAAACACAAAAGTGCTTGTCTAAACAAAAAGAAAGTGTATTAATCTAGATTTTACCTCCTTAGTCAGTATTATGTAGATGAGTTAAGCCCCAGCTCATAAACACAGGGGCCACTGAGCTCTGATCCACTGGGATAAACCTGTTTGACTTAATTGACTAAAACACAGCGTCTACAACTTCGTCTATTCATATTATAGCAAAACAAGTTGTATCCTAATTCATAGAAGTTATAACACACAGCAAAACATATATTCCATATATAAATATTCACACCAGCACTAAACAGAGAAGAGGGGCTGCAGCTTTATACTGATTTAGGTCATATCTACAGAGCAGGAAGTCGGTCATATCAGGGTTTATACGGTATGTATGGACATGTGTTTGTGTGCATGCATTTAGCCTGAACCTTTTTTTTATCTATGTTTAAATGCATCATGTTTCTTGTTTTGGAACATGTAAAACCTGGGTTTATATCATGATCCGCATCGTTTTTGCGACGTGCGCTTTACATATGCAAGAGCATATTTTTCTTTTTTTTTTTTGCCTCAGCGTTTGGCCCCTTTAAAAGGTTCCTGCGGGGCGGAGTGGGAAGAAGAAGAAGATAACGGGAGCAGACATTATTTGCTTCTGTCATGTCGGCTTAGCGTCAGGCCTCGCACGCTGCGGCCCGGTCAGAAACGGATGCACAAAGTGGATGTACCTGCACACGCGCCTGTTCCCCATCGCGCCGCTGATGCACGCGGATGAGCGGGGAGTGCTGGGGGGAACGGGGGAGGTGGGGGGGGGGGGGGGGGGTGCACACGAGGAGCCTGATATGCTGACACGTTCGACAGAGGAAAAAGTCACACTTCCACACGTCCTCACACCCACACAGCTGCACTCTGAGCAGACATTCCCCTTTCTCAGTGAAGTGAGGCAGGGCTGGTTGGCACCATTTTACACATTCGGGGCCAGACTTATTTTAATGCAGAAGTTTGTACATAACAGAGTGCGCCTTTGCACAGCCGCGAGGGCTGTTGTGGTTTTAGTGCCCGATGAGTAAGACTCGCACGTATCGCTTTTTTTTGCAGATACGTCTTTGCGTTTTTTTGTACTTATGTTTATTTCCCCGGCGCGTTTGTGTGTGTGTCTGAGGCAAAGCATCCAGGTTCCACAGTCAGTCAGCCGGCATCTCGTCAGGCGGGCCTCGGTCACAGACCCCCAGGGTAAGGCTGCCTACTGTGGGCACGAGCCGTGATGATTGTCCCCGCTGGGGGGGGGGGATCGCACATGCGCACTGACTCATGCCACGGTGCTTAGAGATTTTCTTGTGCCCACCCATGTACAAAACGGTCTTAGGACGCACGGATACCTCAAGCGCAGCGCACACACACACACACCTTTCTCGGGAGCTGAAAAGCACCCACACACACCCCAAGATCTGCTCTGCGTACAGATAATATATGACGCATGCTCTTTCAAGCACGGATTTGCATAAACATAGAATAAGCGGACCATGTCCTCTCACCATACGCACTCTTAGAGACATGGCTGAGAGCAGTGCATTGTGGGTTGTGCACGTCTGACGGCTCCCTTCCTTGTCACACAACTAAGTACGCCGCACGACCACGGTCAACGCGTACCGTTTCATGCTCACACGAATCCATTAAGTGAAAAGTTGACATAAAGGAAGGAAAGACAAAGGACTTTGGTCAAAATGTTGATGACGGTACACCACCAGGCCTTTCAGCCTGGTCCTTACAACGTAAAGTGTAAGGCAAGGCAAGGCAAGGCAAATTTATTTATATAGCACAATTCAGTACAAGACAATACAAAGTGCTTTACATGATTAAGATATAGCAAAATAATAAAACGCAGATAGAAAATAGAATAAAAGCAAGTAGGGATAGAATGTAGTAACAAAAAAGAACATTAAAAACAGTAAAACTGTTTAACTAGAACAGTCAGTAGGACATCCTGTGGCAGCCTGGGTGTTTTTTCCAAGGTTTAAGATTATTCCACATTTACTCCCACTTGAAAATGGCTAAAATGACATACGGATGATTAGAACGTCATTACTCCGCTATTTATTAGAGGTGTGCCCTGTTTACACCGCCGACATTTTGTTTGGTCTGCTCCTGACTGTTGAAGTGAGGGTGAACACCATGGAGAGCTTTCTGAAGCCTCCAGAAAGAAGATTATGTGCATGGTAAGGGATCTAAAGAGGTCTCAAAGGGATTTGAAGTCAGCCATTTCACTCTATGGAAATTTGTCTACAAGTGGAGGACGTTCAGAACAAATGCCAGCAAGCCTAGATCTGGCAAATTCGCCCTGAAAGACTAGCCTCGTGAGACCATCCTGATCTCGCGAGCTTTCAAGGTTTCACTCGCAGATCAGTCTGGCTACTTTCCGTTAAAGAAAATTTGGAGCCGTTCACCAAACGAACGTCCAATCAGCGTTGGCTTTGAGGCGGGTTGAGGTGTGACGCAACGAGAAGCGCGTCAGTTCAGTCTAAAGAACATGGCGGCTTCAGCCGATGAAACTAGCGTTAGCGTGGCTATCGAGCAAGTTTTATCGGAATTACAGAGTATTTCTTTGCTGAGCTAACGAGCCTTTACCTGCAGCAGCAAGAGTAGCTTGTTGTTGTGTTTTCGTCGTCGCAGTTAGTACGTCATATGCTTCGTTGATCTGATTGGTTTATTCGGCCCGTCTATCACCAACATAGGCCAATCAGCTAACCAGTATTTTCGCCCCTTCCCAAAATTACTTCAACGGAAGGTTTTCAGATGGATATGCGGAGCAAATCTATCTGGCGGAGTCAGGTAACTGAAAGACAACTGCAAGAAGAAATCTCTATAAATTATAATTACAGGTCCTACTGCAGGTTTCTCCTACTGTTAAGGTGAAAGTGCATGCCTCTACAATCAAATGGGCTACTCGGGCCTTAACTTTCATGGTAGGAGAGCAAGAAGGAAACTTTTGCTTTCAAATGAAAAAAAGAAAAACATGAAGATCAGACTGAAGTTTGCCTGGGGAACATAAAAACCAGGACTTTTGGAATAGATCAGTCTAAATCTGAATTATTTGGACACAGAACAAAGGATATATCTGGATAGAGATTTCAGGAAGACAATATATATATATATATATATATATATATATATATATATATATATATATATATATATATATATATAAATTTTTACACTCATGGAGCCTGTGGGTGGAGGTGGAACAGTAAACTCCAAGCTGTCCCAGAGCTTGGAAAGACAAAGGAGGTTATTAGACGGCTTTGGATTGAGAGCATGTCGGCTTTCCTGCCTACAGAATATACTCTATTAAGATTGTTGAACTGATAATTTCTATTACCTTACATTCATATCCAAGATAAATTATGAGAAAGAGAAAAGATGGTCAAATCCGTTCAACCAAGTGAAGGAAATCTGAGGGCATATCTGAGATTTGCAGCAGGACCTGCAGTGGACTAAAGGCATAGTGTTAGTGAACTGCTCTGGAGTTTATCAGTGGTGGAGCCGTTTTTGTCCCACAGTCGGTGTAAATTTAGCTCAGGACATTAAGTGCAGACAAAAAAAAAACCCCAACTTCTTCTTTTAAACACCTAAAAGCACTCCGAGAGCCTAAAGTATACAGTTATGTTTAAATTCGGCAATGGAAATTCACAAAGAAAGCTCCGCCGCTAAACTTTTCCTGCACACATGATTAATCTCTTCCTATCAGGCGGGAACATCTCACAGGGGGGACCATAGTAAAGTTAAAAGTAAAATAGAGCCTTGGCACAGTGCAATGGAAAAATGTGTGGTTTTGATCACTGGGGCCGAGCACCGGGAACGATCCTCCCTGCGCTGTCTCCAGCGTTGGAACATATTGTCCAGGATGGAGGTGGAAAATACGTCGTCCTCTCCTCTGTGGAAGAATTAGGAGCAGTGAGTGGGGGACAGAGGGGTAAACAAATTGGCAGCGAAACCCTTTTGGGATGAAAGAAACAGAGGAGGCGAGACGTGGCAAGGCCAGAGATCAAAGATGCTCAGGTAGCCCGTCTGATCAAAGTGGTGGAGAAGAGAAAAGGAATAACAGGACGTCATGATTGATGCCTTAAACTTGGATTAAAGGGATTGACTATGAGATAATCCATGCCGGAGGGATTCTTCCTCCACTTAAGCGCCGGCCCTCTAAATGGCCTCTCTGTGTAGTCTTTGGGGTCTATTTTCCTCCTGTTTGAGTTACTTTGAGCTTCATTTCTTCTCTGGGTGCTTAGTTCTATCTGCATTTGCTTTTCAGTCTTATTTTTCTCTGAGTTGACTTTTCCTCTCTGTCGTCGCCGCTATTGTCTTCCCATTCTCTAATCCTGGGTCTGATCGCTCAACTCATCACCTGTTTCATCCTGTTTAACTCACCTGCCTTTAGAAAAATAACCTACTTTAATGCATATGCTACGTGGATGGCTCGGCTTTATAATTTTTTTTTTCCTGGTAACATTTGTTTTTAAAATGGTAGATCTCTGTAGATGAGTAGTTGGAGCAGCAAATTATTATTGTTTTGTTCTTGGGTTTTCTCTGTGTAGCGGGGAGGAGGGTGGCATCATAGCGTGTGCTGTGCCAGCCAGCAGAAAATACTTTAATGAGTTAATAGAACTTTCCAGTTTAATTGGGCTCCCCCTAGTGGATCAGTTGACGTAACTTTAATAAAAATAGATGAACAGTAGATGTGTGTAAAGCGTCCTCAGTGGATCAAGAAGTCGAGCAGATGCAGAGGTTAATATTTTTCCAAACAAAGTTTTTTTCTAGATAAAATACCCCACTACTACAGTTAAAATAAGAACATTGCCAGGTCAGTCAAGTGGCTGTGTGCCGCACAGGGTAGACGGAAGAGCCGCATGCAGCCCGAAAGCCGTATGTTTGCCACTCCTCTACCAAAGTTATAGAACACATTTCTGCCTTTTGCCCTAAATTTAAAACTGCATAATTCTAAAGATGGAATTCTTTTCAATACATTTCTGCATTGTAATTATTTGCAATTAGATTTTATGATGAGGATCACAGAAGAACATTTGGCATTTAAAGTCTGTATATACGTACCGCATAAAAAGAACGGATTCTGTTTTTATGTTGGGTTTTGTGACAGAATTGCACCTGATGTCTTACCTGGGTTGGATGAATCTGGAAACATCTTGATTTCAATTCAGTTTCAATTAAATTTTATTTATATAGCGCCAATCCATGAAACATGTCACCTCAAGGCACTTTACAAAATCAAATTCGATCAGATTATACAGATTGAGTCAGATTATGCAGATTGGTCAAAAAAATAATAATTCAGATCGATGCGGATTCCTCTGGAAGCTGAAATACCAAAGCAGCTCTAGGACATCTTAAATACTTCATAGTAGAGACACTGATAACTTACGGTGCCAGTTTTCAGTCCGCGGTTTCTGACAATTTTTATTGCAGCTAATTTCTCTTGGACAACTTTAATTATCAGCGTTCAAAATATTTTTAGTAAAAATAGTATTTAACCACTATTTCAAAAACCTTTTCGAAAACAAAGACAAAATGAAAATAGATCTGATATTTTAAGATATCCTTAGCTTCTATATGTACTATTTATCACAATTGTAGATGTTGATAAAAAGTATCTACAGCAGTTAGGATATTGACTGCTGTAGATAAAAACCCACGTCAAAATTCACAGCTCTTTCTTTAAGGGAGGTATTTGTTGACCATCTGTGTTTTTATAGTTTTCAGGAAAGGAACAAGTGAAATGGGGATTCTTCTCCTTTTGTTCATGGATCTAAACTGACCTGGTTACTTTTTTTAAGAGTCACATCAACATGAAAACCAGTCGGGCCTTGGAAATTTCAGTGAGCAGATTTGTGAGACTTCTGTTCTAGAGGGGGCATGCAGCCAAAATCAAATCTATAAATTATTTAGTAATCCTAAATAAGTATACCAGCTGTCTGTTTTTGCCATCGTTTATGAGTGAATTCATTTTATTTTCCTGTGATCGCTTATAAAATCAAAACCAAACCATGCTGGAGTCCTTTTCTTAGAAACACGGTTTCTCTGACGGTTTTTTATATAGTTTGAAAAGGTTAGCTTTGCTTATAGTATCTAAGATATTATATCTCATAACACGATAAATGTTCCCCAAGCATAACAAGGAGGAAATCTGGTCATTGTATTGGGGATGTGACGGATAAAGGATGCAGTCGAAGAGTCAGGCTCAAACATCAACATTGTCTTCATGTGCTGCAGAGGGATTTAACATTCAAAGCCAGCTCCCTGGATCCACTCTGGTCAGAAAAGGTCATCAGTCGTTCTGGGAATGATTCATTCTGGTGCTTCTCCCTTTGTCTTCCTTTTCATTCCTTGCCTTCCTCCCTCGATTCCAGGCACAATTCACTTAAAACTTCCTACTGGAGCTAATAATAGACCTGAGCTCTGCTGTCCTGGGTTGAGTCGAGGATATGTAAATATGACTCTCTCACTCCTGTGGGCAACTTCCTGGTTGTTGGCAAGCGCTGGAGCCAATAGGATGAGGAGTGGGAGAGAAGCATGGTGGGCATGGCAACAAGGCCCAGCTGCCTGCTCAGTTTTTTAGCTTCAGTATAAGCAGTGACCTGTGGGCTACTCTCTTCCCAGGAGCTTGTCGTCTAAGACCCTTTGCAGATGATCACAAGTCACATTAATAAGACTATTCCTGAATTTTGGCAGTTTAGCAAGAGATACTTTATAAGGACCCATGTTGCTAAAGTGTTTATTGAGTTCTGAACCGCTTTAGATTGCACTTTTAGAGTATTTACGCATACTTCATAATTAGGTTACCAGTTTGGTTCTAAACAACCAAACATGGGGGATGCTCTCTCTGATCTATGTTCCAGACTCGCATTAAAACCCGCGTTGTGGACATTAAACAACTAGTAAATAGGTTGATGTTTAAAGTCGGCTTCAAAGCGTAAAGTGTGCCCTTTAAAATATTATACCTGAGTCAAAGCTTTGTTTTTATACCGGGCTGCTCTGTGGATTATTTATGACGGCTCCATCCCTGCATAAAGCTGATATCAGCTTCTCACAATATGGTAACAACATTATATTGCATGGCACCAAGGTATTTCTAGCAACATTTAAAACAAACTGTATGACCTGATCTAACCGCTTTTTCAGATAATTAGTCCCTTCTATAACATTTATTTTTATATGTACTCAAGCAAGCAAGCTATCTAGCTGGCTAGCTAGTTAAAAAGGTGCTTTGGGTGCAGAAAATTGTAATTCTTTTCCCTCTTTCTTTCCATATAGGAACAGCAACACGATGAGCTAACAATGGCTGGTTAATTAGTCAGACTAGCAGAACAGGTAGCCAGCCTGTCTACATTTATTAGAGCAGTGGGTGCAGGTCATGTAGGTCATGTAGCATGACTGATTTTGCTTTTGCTACTCCAATTATTCCAAACAGCTGAAGCAAGGGAAACGTGAAGTAACCTTCTTTCAGCCTGTTAATGGGCAGTGTGCAACAACAGGTGGGGAAGGGGCATGGCTGAGTTACTCTGTGCTGTATACTCCTGGAGAAAACATTTCTCTGGCATCTGTTTTTAAAATGTAGGGGCAGTGAGATGGAAAATTTGAGAACGTTTAAGACTTTGGTACGCTTTGGTCCTGACAGCTGACCCCTACCTACCTACATACACAGGACATGGACAAAGAAAAGTCCTAAAGGTTTGTCCTAGAGTTAAAAAAAAAACAGAAAAAAATCTAATTATATAAATACAGATATGTGCAGCTCTAGTTTGGACAAACTTCTCATAATACAACCACACATGAACATGAAACTATCAGGAACGCTGATTTCTAGTCAGATTCAAATGCCTGTAATCTATCGACTCTTTAATTGTATCCATGTCCTTAACAAGCGCCTTTAATTAGTAGTAATATTCACCTGTAAAACTCTCAGTCTCAAAAGGACAGTTAGGAGACCTGTTAGCAGCTCTATTGCTCTGAGCTCACTATATTGCAAACAAAACTGTTCTAATTGTTATTTGCTCTGGCAAAGCTGCTTCTTTTTTTCTTGGCTATTTAATTTCTCTTATTGGTCTCTGGACTTAAACCAATTTATTAAGACGTTCATTCAAATAATACCCGGGTTTTCAATTCAATTCAATTCCATTTTATTTATATAGCACAAATTCATGAAGCATGTCATCTCAAGGCACTTTCCAAAATCAAATTCAATCATATTATACAGATTGGGTCAGATTATACAGATTGGTCAAAAATGTCCTATATAAGGAAACCAGTTGATTGCATCAAAGTCCCGACAATCAGCATTCACTCCTGGAGAAGCGTAGAGCTACAGGGAGAGTCGTCTGCATTGTCCATGGCTTTGCAGCAATCCCTCATACTGAGCAAGCATGAAGCGACAGTGTTCTTTGTAAGGGTCGTCTACTTTTTGGAAGTGCTTTGATAAAAATGGATTATGTAGCACCTACAGTTGTTTGTACATTTAAAGTACTTGTCGATTCTGAATCTAAGCTCCACAGTTCATTGTAAAAAAATAAAAATAAAGGGGGGGGGGGGATAAGCCACTTAGCCACAAGTGAAAGGTTGGAATACTTTAAGACAGTGATTTCCATTCGGCCCATGTCCTCCCGTGTGTGTCTTAATCCCACCACCTTAAAATAGCCCCTCTCTCCCTGTTTGTAAATGAAGTGACAAAGCGCGGGACGAGCGGAAATCGCTATGACAACCTCTCCGCCTGATCGCGATGATACGTGATTTCAGCGAGTTTCTCCTCCCGACTTTAGGCACACATACAGAACTGGAACCGCAGCATTCATGCTCGAGGGCCTTTGTTTTGCCTCGCTGGACACAACAACGCGAGTAGCTGTTCAGAGATTTCATTGTGTGAGATTTCATGGCTTTTATTGTGTTCTACAATTGTAGAACACAACTTCATTAGCTTTTTGTGTGCTTGTTTTTTCACACCTGTTTTGCACTTTAAAAAAAATAGTTGTTTGGATTGACACATTTTGGATCATTTTCTTGATGAACAAGAAGTTATGGGAATAATGTCACAGAAGAAGGGGTTGAGTAATATATGTTTATACTCCTGAACACTCCTCAAGTGTGTGAATTTTTATATATATATATATATATATATATATATATATATATATATATATATATATATATATATATATATATATATATATATATATATATATTTGCAGCTAAAGGATAATCTTTAAGCTGCAACGAAAGAATGGTTGAAAACTAAAACGGTTGTTTGCTTTTAATTAATAAGTAAATTTCGCTGCGTGTTTTCTTTAACCAAAAGACATATCAGAACATCTTGACTGCCAAAAAAAGCTAGAAACTGACCTGCTGACACAATTGAACAACAACTAATTCTGTTACTTCTTTGTTACTGCAGGTGCAAAAAAGCTGGCCAACAAGGCGGCGCTGTGGTACGTCCCCTGCTCTCTGCAGAATGTTGACAAGATCACAGAGGTGCCTCCGATTAAGGTATGTGACGTATGTGAAACCCTGAGGCTGTCTGCTTAAATGTACTGCTGAGGGCTTGAAAATTGGGGATGTGTGGAATATTTAGGGGAAGTAAGTGTCTTAACTGTAGTAGGTAGCAGTCTTATCTAAGTTTGCAGTCTAATAGGAAGCTAATGGGGAGGTTTAGCTGACATAAACTCAGAGCAGGACCCATCCAGGGGAAACTCTCTATTTGAATGTCTCCAATCAAAAATTTCCAAACTCTTGTCATGTCTGCATAAGACGTTTGTTCGTTTTTATGTATTATTTCAACCCATCAATATCACAATGCTCAATATCCACAGTTGGTTTTAAAATATCCTGAAGTTGAGCAATTCTATTTCTTCTCTCTAAGCAGTAGTTCTTGTGTGCTATCCAGCTCACGTCTTTTCACCTCCATGTAAAAATCTATGTTAACTTTCATAAACCTTCGTGTAATCGCTGTTTTGGAACTGGACTAAACTCTGATCAGATTAGCTTCCAGAGCCTCAGCACACGCTATTTACCAGCAACAATGAAACAGTTGTCCTGTTGGTAAAATCCTGAAAATATAAACTGCTGTATCATGTATCAAGTAGGGACCAAACAAGTTTATAAAAATAGTTTAAGACTGACTTATTTTAACAGCACTTGGTTTGACTATTCGCTGTGTGAGAGAGGAGAAGCTCTTAGACAGGATTTTACTATTATTTCAAAACTAAGACAAAATGATTACGGAGTTGATATTGTAAACTGGCTCTGTCATCTTATGTTAACCATTAGCATGGTTTGTGGGGCTAGCATTAGTGAAATGGGAGTCTCTCTGTTAATATTCTAAAGACTGGAGATCCTTACCTTGACTCTAAGAGTCTGCAAAGTATACCAAAATTACCAAATCCAACATAACAGAGATTAAAAGGTCAAAACAACAAAGCCGATTGATGTGTTTGTAGATACAAAAATATCTTCTTCCGTCTCTTTGCTTCCTCTGGTTTCATTAAAGGTACTGGAAATGGCTAATATCAAGTCACCTTCTCTCAGTATGGGTTGTTTTCTGCACAACCTAATAGTGCTTAGTAGTGTCTGATAGTAACAGATCAGATACTTGAGGTTCCGAGTAGCTGGTCACGTCTCAGAGCTGGTCAACTTGAAAAGTGGCAGACCAGCTATTACTCGGTACATTACAAGTAAAATACTGACTACTTCTGACTATTCCACAGAACAATCTGCTTTGTCAAAAAAAAAAAAAACATAATTACTGAAACAGGTCAAGCAGGAGGATCAGGAAAGAGGCCTTCTGGTATTATCCAAAAATATAATTTACAGACGTGAAAAGATCTTTTTAATTTAATTACGTTGTTGTGGTCAAAAGACTGTCTGTTTCTTTTCATTCTAAGTTTCGTTTTACAGTAGTACTAAAAGTAGCAACATTTATTAAAGGTGCCATGACACCACTGTATAAACTGTTTCATGTGGTTGATATTGCTGCATATGTAAATTATCCAAAGAATTTAATAAAAAAAAAATGCCGTCAGTAAAAGGGTTAGGTATGGTAATGATATGCAGCTGTACCGAGTTGACTTCACTCTGATTGGCTGCAACCATATTTGGAAAACCGGTGAAACGTGCCCCCACATCCATTCCCTCTCCATCCGCACATCTCTCCTCTGCCTGCAACGCTCTGGCACAAAGGCTTTAACCTGGCGGCGCCATTCATCATCCACACAGTGGGACTGAATACCGGGGTCCATGGCAGCAGAGCAGCAAGCTCTCCACCCTGCGGCGTAGAGCAGAGCACCAAAGCGCAGAGCACCACGGCACACCGGTCTCCGCCTCGCTCTGCTCTCTGCCACAGGATGGAGGTCAGAGCGCCCTCTCTGCCACGGTGCTCTGCTATCAGCAGCAGAGCGCTTCAGACAGTGCTAATAGGTTAAATGAGACGAGGCGGTATTTAGAAATTAAATAAACTTACGGGTAATGACAGCGATGTGGTGGCCACCCTCAGTGTTGGTACAGATGTTGTTGTTATTCATGATCAGTTTGCCTGAAAATCTCGACTTGAATTTACTTGAGTAAATGGCGCTGAACATAACACAGTCTTGTATTGGACCATGGTGACGTTGGTTTTAGGTTGGTTATTGGATATTTACGCTCCGCGGCTTCGGCAGCAGACTGAGAGCAGCAGCCCCAGATCAGCCTCCCTGTATCGGCTCGAACAGGAGGCCGTCAGCGCCGAAGCCGCGGAGCATGAATATCCAATATCCAAGCTAAAACTAACTTCACCGCAGTTCAACTTGAGGTTATACCTCCACATAAATGAACTTCAGCCTCTCTGATTCTCTCAGTAAGTGAAAACTTCCATTTGTTTTTGAGCAGCCTCGGACATAAAAGCTCCCCTTTTTAGTTGCCATCCTCTGCTTAAGTGGAGCAGTCAGACATGCTAGTGCTACTCACGCCATTGAATGAGCCGTCTGGTTTCAGCTGGGGGGAGGGGGGAGAAGGAAAGGGGAGGGGGGAGGCTGTTTGCTTGATGGTGTGCTCTGATTGGAGAATAGGAAACACGCAGAAAGATAAACTGTTTTGGGATCTGATAGTTGTTTAACAAAGGAGCATTGCTGAGCGCCCATGAGTTGGTCCTTTGTTACCCACATTAATACGACCTCATCAGTGTACAACAGATCATATTATACCCCCAAAACCACAGAACATTTTTATTTGTTGTCATGGCCTCTTTTAAAATATTTCAGATTACTCATGTGAAACTCAACCATTTGGATTTCCATCCATCCAATTTCCAATATGATTTCCAATCTAACGAATGGCCCAAAGCCGCCCGAGATGGTTTGGATTGAACCAGTAATCTAAAAACAGAACCTTCATGCCAAACTTTAGTGACTACATCTGCATCGTGTTCAATCAAATGAACTGACAGTAGACTAAAATTGAGGTCTATAAGAGCATTGCATACAAGGGGAAGGAAATTAAATTCTCTTTTTGATTTCACACATTATGTTTTATGGAGGAAAACATATATTATTAAACCGGAGAAATATTACCCCTTTTGGCAGTTTGAGTCACGTAAGAAAACCCGCCAACTTTGAGGTGAAGCTCTTCATGGGAATCAAGCAAGATTTGTTTGAAGCCGGGTTGCAGGAATGACCCGCCGCCTCGACTGATGTTTCATTGCAGTTTGTGCTGCACGAGTTTTTACCAATGCTTTTGTTAATATTGAAGCAAAGACGTGAAAGATGAACACCGGCGCGTACATCTGTGTTCTGTGTTGCAGTACGCTAGTGCAGAGCAGGAGGAAGAAGGCAGGAAGCGCTATGAAGCACAGAAAGTCGAGAGACTGGAGACCAAAGCGAGGGTTGAGGAGGCGATACCACCTCCACCAAACCCAGGTATAGTGCCGCTGTGTCGATCTGCTCATGTCAATAAATCAGACTTCCTATGCTGTCTGGAAACATTCTTGTAGTTTTAGACTTTAATCCCTATCCCATGGTCTAAATGTTGTCCGTCCTTCCCTCTTTACTTCCTTTGTTCCCTTTTTCCTTCTGCCTTTGCTTCCCTGTATCCTACCTTCAGTCCTTCCTTGTGTCTTATCTCCTTTCCTTTTTTGAGTCCTTCTTCCCTTTTCTCTTTAAGTTCATCCTTTCCTAATTTCTGTATTTCCTCTCTTCCGCCCTTCTCTCCTTAACTAATTTATTTTCTTCCTTTGTCCTGCTTCCTCCCTTTTGCTTTACTTTCCTTGTTTCTTTTTCATACCTCTTCTCCCTTCAGTCCTTCCTTTCTTTTTTCCATTCCTTTCATCAAACCTCCCTGCCTTCCTTCTTCCTTCCTTTTTCCCTCCTTCCAAGAGTCTTTTGCTTGTGCATTTCGTCCTTGTCCTTCCTCCCTTACTTGCATCGTTCTGTTGTATTTCTTTTACTATTTCTCTGATTACTGCGGCTGAAATCATATCCAGAGTGTGAAGTTTAAAGCAAACCTCCTCCACCTGTAATGGACAATAGCTGCGTTGTAGAAACTCTGTGGATCTGGGTACTTGTTTGGGACTTGGTTCCACATCCTGATCACTTTCACCTTACTGAAGAGAACAAAGATAAATTAAAGAGAAAGGAGGAAGAGAAAAGTCCCTTTGAAGATCACCGTCATACATGCTTTGTTTGGAGGTTGTGCCATTAAAATTTTTTGACTTTTACATGTAAACCCCACAAATAACATTCAGTCTGTTTTTAAAGATTTTCTTTTTGTGTGGACCAAGTTAAAATATTGAAATATTATCCAACTTTTGTCATTTTTGCTGAACCACAGAGGATGCACCGAAAGGTAAGCGAGCTACATCAGCATTTAGCATATATGGTGGACAATGTTGGTTAGAAAGCATTTGGCTCTTTGCTGTTTGGGGAGAGAAAGATGGTGTTTCGGCAAAATACACTTATTACTTTTTTCAGTGAATCCAGAATCCAGTTTTTGATAAGCCTTTGTTTGTGTGCTTGTGTTCACGCTGCAGAAAGATACACAGTTGGCTTCAGCCAGTCCAGCCTGATCCATCTGGTGGGGCCCTCAGACTGCACACTGGATGACTTTGTCTACGGGGGTGAGTTTTTATTAACTGGACAACTTCATCTGATTAATATTTCGCTGAAATGCTTCTGTGAAAGCAGAACTTTGCTTATAATGTAGAGAGGAACTCTTAAAAGTAAATATTCCAACCAGTTCCTTAAAAAATCAATCACACCTTTTGAATTGTTCCACATATTATCATGTTGAATCAGATCAAAGGTGTGAATGCTTTTGTGAGACGTTGTAGTTTATTGTAGAAAAAAAGCCTTCCATAATGCATGCATAAATTACAAACTAATAATTCTTGACTGAAATTTTATCCAATAAAAGGTCAAAGTTAAACATGTATTAAACAAAAGTGAACGTGAATCAGGCGAACCCAGTATTCAAACCAAAACAAGTGAGATATAAAAAAACACAGTATTTAATGAACATACAGGGACAGGCCGGCTCAATGGTCAGAATGGCAGTCCAAAATCCGGTACACGAAAAGCAGTCCAACTGGAAACATAAATACAATCAAACTACAATAAAATCTAACCTATTCCATAAACCAAAACTAACACAGAACCTGAACCTAAGACTAAACAGAACACGCAATCATAACAAAACCCATATCCTGACAAAAAGTCTATTTTCTCACACAAGAAATAAATAAAATATGTAGGATTCGCCCAACCTAGAGGTAGGGTAGCTTGACATAGAAAATGTTAATGATGTATAATTAAAATCTCGATCCTTTGACAACACTTTTTCTCCTTGGAACGACTGAATGACTGAGGCCTGTGTGTCTCACATTCACCCATAAAACCAACAGTGTTCCAGGAAAAGACTTTCAGATCAGGTTGAAGGCCCCGCCTGCTGTGAACAAGCTGAGAGCTGATGCAAGCCAAGTGAAATCGAGGAATGTCCGTCATGAAGCCCTCTAGTTTCTCTGGCTACAGTTAGGAATCAGTGGATTGGGAAAAAGTTACGTGGAAAGTATCTGTTTCTGTCTATTCCGAAAGCTGCCTGTTTTAGAGGGGAAAGCATTTATAAAGCAGATAACGTGTAATGGATACACTTAAATAGATCCAGTGTGTAATGCTTAAAGATATTGTCTACCTGAGTAAGCAGTCGCTTTTTCCCACTAATGGGAATGCAAATTAACTGCTTCGTGTTTAATAGCATAATTAATAAGATGAAATATGCATTTAGTGTGGTATATTAATTGCTTTTTGAAGCAAAGAAAAGAGAAAAAAAGCAGAGAAAAGAAGCAATCATATAGTACAGATATGCTGTAGTTTAGTAGTCACCCCCAACCCCCCAACCTTACAGAAAAAAAACCCAAAAAACTACTGGGTGCTGGTGGGCTAATGTGTTCTTGTAGTAAATAGTGTGTTAAGACTGGAGGACTTCAACTAACATTGGGTTTTATGATGAGAGAAGCCATTGTTTTGCTTTAAAATCCCTGTTTTTATTGGATTGTGCTGTATTTATGCCCCCAACAACTTGATGTGCTGCTGAGCAATTCTGACCAATTAAAGCATTCATTTTGAACATTGCCTCCAAAATGTATATTTTTGAGACATATAATAGGTCTGGAGAAACTGGTAAACAACATGGATTATTATTTTAGTTGTAATGTGACCCTGAGAGCTTGAGTTGCTACTAAGATTGAAGTAGAATTTAAGTCAAATGGTTGTTGCTACTGAGAGAAAGGCCTCACAGCTTTTCAGGATGATTGAATTGCACATTAAAGGTCCCATGAAGAACACATTTTTCTTCTGGTTTCTAATACAGTTTTGTTGGACCTCTGACCGGTGTGTGAAATTCCAGTCTAGTATGTGAAGTCTGAATAGAAGTGTTTCATATTTATATTAGTTACATTCACAATATCACAACATTTAAAACAAGTTGTATTAAGCAACGTGGAACTTGGGAGGGGGCAATACCACTACTTCAGAATTAGTTTAAAATTAGTTTGACTGATATATTCAGAGATGCCAAACAACAAAAACACTTCACGTGATCAACCGTTAGCCGATAAAATCAGAAATGGCTCACACGTTAATTAATACGCTCTGGCGTTTTGAAATGCAACTGAAGACTGAGACACTGAGGGGATGAGACTATTTTAAAAGACGTAAAACTTATTGGGACTAATGGTACTTTATTTAGTAAGAGCCATGTGCTTGGTGGGCCACTGCCAGCTTTTTCACATCGGGACACTGGGAAGTCAGTTTTAGCCCGAGTGCGGCAGAGCTAACCAGGTTAAGCTGGTGCCGGTATTTCGTCTGCGCGTGGAGAGCTTGGCTGAGTCCTTGCTCCACGAGATACGGCGTGGGGAAAGCGAGCAGCAGGAGACTGTCCCTCTTCCACTGCGGGGTAAAACACTGACCTTGTGTTACCCACGTCGCACACCAACCGGTGGCCCGGAACGTGACTTTTGCTGCCTTGCCATTCTGGAGATCAATGTGGCTCTCCTGGATTTCGGGCTCACAGTCGGCATCATCTGCTTGCCCTGGCTCCATCACCCAGTCAGGCACATCTAACTGCTCCAGCTAGCTGAAGCGAATTATGTCGGCCTTGACTGCCGGCAAGTGGTCGGTGTAGAGGAGCAGGTGGCGGTCTGTCCAACACCAGGGCAAGTACAGTACAAATGATTATATTGTGGTGTAGGCATAGCCTATCATATTCTATTATGTGAGCAGAGATAAAACGTAGTCTAAAGGCCTGTTCATACTCTGAAAGAAGAAACACATTTTTTTGATTTTCACAAGGTGACAAGAGCAAGAGCAAAGTTCGTTCTGGTCACGTTATTTCTTCATACACCACTCTTACTGCAGTACACATCAAACACGCTAAGGGAATCACTTGTGGGAATCCCCTTAGCGGAGATGGCAGTTTTGCGTTGATTCAGGAGGAGGAGAATACCATGTTACTGATATTATGCGCGATTGCGAAGGAGATGGAAATAAAGAGGCAACCAAGGTGGCATGTCCGATTCTGACCAGTCACACATTTCTTTCTTCTTACGGAATATGAGCAGACCTCAATTCAAAAGCCTACCTTGGCAACTGTGGAAGGTGAATAAATTGTCGCCTCCACAGGTTTTCTTGATAGTTTTGCAAGGAAGCCGAAGATTGTGGCCTTGGACTGGACCAGCGTCACCCCATCCCCCTTAGGGGGGGGGCCTACAAGGATGTGTCGGCCTGGTCAAGAAATTCAATGCCTGGCCAAGCAGTTGCCCTTTGACAGCCAGCGCACCTCTGTGTGGAGCAGCAGGCGCTTCGAGGCCTCATCATTTTCCCCACGCAGCTGTCTGAAGAGCTGATCATTCAGCGCATTTGCTTTTATTTTGTAGATCGCCTTGACCGCAACATCCAGAGACTGATGGAGTGACGGGGACAATTTTCTGTTAACACACGGGGGGCTTGCTGCTTCAGCAGGGTGGTATCTGCCGGCCATAGCTGGCACTCCATCCGTGGTACAGGAGATGATGTTCATCACCGGGATGTCCCTCTCCTGCAGGAACTTAGTCAGGGCGTTGAAGATGGTTTTCCCTCAGGTGTTCCCTGAACAGGAAATCCTCCACCAGGTCCCTCCCGGACACGTAGCGGACATAGGCCATCAGGAGTACATTGTTGCCGGCCGTGGTGGTCTCATCCAGCTGGACACTGAAGGGACAGCCGCGCAACCTTGTGCACAGCTGTTCCTCCGTGTCAGTTGACATCTCCCGTATGTGCCGGGCCAGACTGTCATTTCTGAGCGGGATGGTGCCGGGTCGCACCGCATGACGGTGGAGCTTGCCTCCTTTATGGTGGGAATAACAAGAGACTTCCCCAACGGTAAAACGGCCTTTGCAATCAGTAATGCTATCCTATAAGACGCCACCAACCAACTCTCTGGTTGACGCTATTATAATAATAATTATTATAATAATAATTTGAACTATATTGATCTCACAATGGAGAGATGGGGTTAAGGGTCTTGCTCAGGGACCCAGAAAGGCCGTCTGTGGGAGTTGAACATCTGGGACCCAAGCGCAATGCTCTAACCACTAGGCCACCACTCCATTGTAGGGCGCCTTGAAAGATGATCCCTCAGTGACTGGAAGTGGGTTTTTTGATGCCTTGTGAGGATGTATCAGGGAGCGGAGGGGAGATCACCAGGTGCGATGTCGGGTTTACTCCCATTTACCGAGCAGTGGAAGCAGCAGACTCGGATTCTTGGTCTCAGACAACAGCTTTTATTTTAGTTGGGAAACCATGAAAGTTTAAAATGTAGATTTCAGATGAACTTTGTACAAGCCAAATTGTGGCGCCACCATTCGTGCCTGAGCGCCACCATACCAGCGTCCAGCGCCCCCCCAAATGTTTATAACGACCTCCAGGGGACGGTACTGCCCACGTTGAGAAACCATACTGTAGTTTGATGTTTTTATTTTGTATTTGTTAGGTTTTATTCAGTTTAACTGTAAGGCCTTGGTGTTGGGAGTGGTTTAGTATCCGGGTGAAACTTAAGTAACTGCTTGAGCAGCTTTAGTTCACTGTTGGCTGCATTGACGCACTCCATTGTTATGTGTATAGCTGCAATGGAGATGGATGAAAACAAAGGAAAATAATGAAGAGAAAGTGGGACAGCAGTGTGTAGCAGTTGGAAGATAAAAAAGTTTTCATTGCTTCTAGCTTGTATAAAATGTCTAAATAAGCCACAGTCCAGGCCTGGACTGTGTTTTTGGTTTGTAAAATTCAGGTGGCTCCGATTTGTTATGAAATGGGGTTCTGAGGAGAGGTTATGAGAACTCAGTATCTTCCCTTTCTCCCTCAGCATCTTCTCTTTAATGAGATTGATTTCTGGCTTACAGTATTTTATATCGCTAATATCCCCTAAATGGTAAAGTGGCGTAAAAATCAATAAAATAGCATTAACTTTCATCCATCGTTCATTCCTGGTTATTATTGTATGGTTGCTGTGCCTATCTGCAGCTGTCATTTGGCGAGTTGCACCCCCCACCCCCATCCCTGACAGCTCGCCAGTCCATCACAGGGCTACACGGAGACACACAGGACAAACAACCACTCACTCTTAAGGTCAATGGCTGGATACTCCTGCCTCACCCTGGCATTTCTATCGAGGTCAGCTATGTAAGGAGGCCATGAGGCAGCGAAAAGCAAGAACAGAAGAAAGACGTTGACTGAGAACAAGAGGAGCAGAGCAGGAGACAGGATAGGGACGAGAGGATGGGTCACGGAGAGAAAGATAAACGTTACAGTGTCATGGTTGCCTTTTTAATTTGGAGGGCTCGCATGCAAATGTGTCCAATTAAAATCAAATATGGTAGAAGCTTGCAGGTCATTTAAACACACACACACACGCACAAACACACACACGTACGCGCTGTTGACCCGTTCGTGCCATTGCTCATTAGGCGATGTACCCTGTTGTTCGCTGCCGCTGCTTTCGCTACACTTATTTTGTTTATATAACCGAGTCAGGTCAGGCAGTCAGGGCGCTCGCTCTCCCTCTTCCTCTCGAAGCATGTCTTCCATCTCTCTACTCCACAAACGTACTGTATCCTCCTCAGCCTAGGGAGCCAGTGGTTCGACAGTTATGTACGTCATAGTCACTAACACAGGATAATTCAACCGTCCTGATGCGTTATCTTTTGTTTCACAGTTGTTCAGCCTGTTCATGTAACATTAAGTACCCCCCCCCCCCCCCCTTAGGAAAATAAAACAGCTGAAGCATTTAAACGTCAAATGCCCTCAAATGTCCTCTTTTTAGTTTTCAGATTATTATTTTTCAGAAATGAGGGGAGAGAATCAAGACCACAGTGGAATTTGTGGTCTTGTCTGGTACGTTTTCTCATAAATCGCTTCATATAATCCAGAATTGTCTCTGGACAGAAGGAATAAGGATGACAACAAATATGAAATGGTTGTGATCTCGAGGCCCTGGGGCAGCTCTGTATTAAAAATAGATGTGATTCTGTAAGTGGAAATCACTGCACAGGCTCCTGAGTACGTCTCGTCTATTGTCACTGAACACAGTTAGTTGATGCAATCCACTAATGCAAAAATAAAACCCTGCCATGAGGAGAGAAACCTTGTTCAGGCTTGAGTTGATTTGTAAATGGTTGAAATGTAAACACGTCCTGTAGTTAAAAACTAAATCTGCAACTTCCTCTAGGTTCAGAAATCTGCATTTGTGGCAATATAAGGTATATCAGTACAATGTGCAACCATGTTTTCCAGGGAATGCTTTGCTTTGTTTCATGTACCGTATTTTCCGGACTATAAGTCGCTCCAGAGTACAAGTCGCACCAGCCATAAAATGCATAATAAAGAAGGAAAAAACATATATAAGTCGCATTTTTGGGGAAAATTTATTTGATAATATACAACATCAAGAACAGACATGTCATCTTGAAAGGCGATTTTAGATAAAAATAGAACGGAGGCAACAACAGGCTGAATAATTGTACGGTTAGCTTACGCTACATGACATAACTGAGAATGTGCCTGGTATGTTAACAAAACATATTAAAAGCAATTCAGATAACTATAGCATAAATAACATGCAAAGAAGTTAACCAAAGCGCCCGTGTCACTCCAAATAACTAAAATCCAGTGAAATCTTCATCCTCGGTGTCACTTTCAAATAACTCCGTTAACCTTCGGAGGTAGAAGCTGCGGCACTTCCGCTTCTACGTCGCTTACGTCTGATTCAACACAGGCCTAGAGCGCCCTCTTGCGGTTTGGTGTGAAAATAACAGGTGTAATGATATACCGGTAAAAATGTGTAATAATTTCACACATAAGTCGCTCCAGAGTATAAGTCGCACCCCGGCCAAACTCTAAAAAAAACTGCGACTTATAGTCCGGAAAATACGGTAACTTTATTCCAAACCTTACTTGTATTAGGATAAGGCCGATATAAGTTTGAAAGAGTCATGTCAATACTCAAGGTTTCTCTTGTAAATTCCGTCCTAAGTGCTTAAGTTGTTGTGCAGGAGTTGTCATGAAACAAGACAACTCCTGCACAACGTTTCACCTCTCAGCCAAAATGCTTCTTCATATCTGAAGAAAGATGAGAGGCGAAACATCTTCAATACTCATCCTGATGTAAGGGCATAACTCCCTCCCCCCAGCCAAATTAAAAAAAAAATGGCACCAAAGTGGGTGGTCCAAGAGACACACGGATGAGCGGAGGGGATGAGCGGTGGGGTGGGGGTGGCTGTGGTCAGGGTGAGGGAAAGTGACATGTTGAAACATGGAGTGACCCGAGCTAATAATGCTCCAGCATTAGCTTACGTTTTTGGGGAGGTTTACTATGTTTAGTCGCAGACACAGGAGCTTTACTGACCTTTTAAGTGTTGTTCATTTGTATAACAAATGAACAACACTTAGCCTGGCAGGGAGTCAAGCTAATAATACCCCAGTGGGGGAAACCTCGGGTTCTCGTGGTCAGTATAAATGGCTTCTCAAAGTTGTGATGCTCACGCAGCACAATTTTGCAACATGTCTAAAGAAAAATCCATCCAAAAAACCTGCAATCTGATTACGTATAAAGTGTGTTTTAAAGGGATGCTGAAGTGTTATTTACTCAAAACGGCATGTCTTCAAGTACCACTGAAATCCATTATGCTATAACGGCGGAACAAAAGGGTAGAGGACAGAGTCTTGATAGCTTCTCGGTCTTTAATCATCCTAGTTGTTATGGGAAAAATAATTATCCTTGTGTCTAGTTTAAAAGTACAATTATTTGTTTTGTAGACAGTAATTGCTAACTACAGTTCTGTAGTTTATTAATAATAGAAGACTGGCTACTAGAGGATATTTCCTCTAGAACCTTTAGTAAACTGTTGGATTACTAAAAAAGGGATGAATCTTGTTTTTTAGGAAACAAGAATTTGGAGCTTAGGTTACCTGTAGCCTGCGCACTGTTCTTAGAACCGTTCTAAAGAGCACCTAAATCTCTTCGCCACCTGGTGAAAATTCAAGGACTTTGTAGTTTCTTCTCAAATGATGGCTGGTTGGGTATTATGGTGAGGCATCAGCTATGCCTTAAAACGTTCCAATTAAATGAAAGATCAAAACCTAGAACCCTCTCAGTCTCTCAAACCCTCCACACACTTTCTGCCTTTGCTTTTCTTTTCTTTTAGTGTCTTTGTTGTTTCTTTACTTCACCTTGTTATCTCTTGCTCTCCTCTCACTCCCATCCTCCCTTCGTGTCGTTAACAAGTGTGCCACCTGTTTCCATGGACACAGCTGCAGATAGCACCATGTGGACTAAAGCAACTAAGTACAATTTGTTACCAGCCGGGTTGTGTTTTGTAAAGTTTTCACGGGCATTTAGCCCAGAAGGGTCGTTGCCTGTTCTTGGGACAGTAATAAGAGAAAATGTATATATTATGTTGTGAAATCCGATAAAGGGAGAGTTGTAGAGCATCCGAACAGAGTATGGTATTACATGGGGTAATAATATTTGTTCTCTACTCTGGTCTTTGATCAGGGAGTATTTAAACATTTTAGTGGCTGACATGGAGGTAATCTTCTTTATCAAACATCTAGTTAAAATGCTTTTTTTTTAAACAGAAGTATTGGTTTTACGAATAGCAACATAATTAAATGACTTACTTAAAAGACTGAAAAAGAGACTGAAGATCTCTCAGACAGGTACTGTCAAGGTTCATGGCTATTTCGTAAGACAGAGAATGAAGAGAAATAACCGATGTGAGTCGTTGCAATTCATAAAGAACCAGAATTCAAGATCATCAAGATAGTTTTCGGCAGAATCTTTGACGTTGAAAAACTCTGATTGGAAAAAAAAAACGAATTTTTTAAAGGAGTCATAACCTAGTATTTTACACATCCTTCTGAATATGTCTTTCAATTCATGTTTAGTCATTTTTAGGAAAAAATTATTTTAAATAGAGCTCATTCAGACCCTTTTTCACACCACTTTTCTTTCTCGCGAGGGTTAGCAACGTGATATTAGCACTTTTTTGTGATAGCGGTCCTTTGCTCAGGCACGCACAAACACGTGGAGCAGTTTACAAGCATCCACACAGCAAAGCATTTTAATCCACCAATGCTAGAAATATGTATCTTACATGGGGATGTCGCATTAGCAACATTAGCATTTTGCCATGGTTCGTTTACAATCGTTTACCGGTCTATTACACAATAGGTAAAAAGTTACACAAGGAGCAACGCTTACTGACTGCACTGCAGATGAGTCCCTGGTTGTTGGCTATGCCCCTTTCTCCAAACGCAGGCTTGATGCCATATTTGTCTAGTATTGTCCCAAGTTAACGATACAGTTGCGGGAAAAATGTGAGCCGCATACGTAAAGCGTTGCAGGGAGAGTCACCGGAACATTGTTATCAAAGATTAACTTAATCCACTGCTCCCTAGTAGTTTGGTCCACAGATGCAGGCAAACCGAAAAAATGGGTACGTTTATTTTGGCAACCTGTACGGAGCAGTTGACCTGAGCGTGACGTTTGGACATCTTTACTTTTAACACAACTCGTTAGTGGCAGCGACGCGACTAAGTGATTTCAAGTGGTTAATGAGAGGTGGGCGTGGCTTACGTTAGCGTTCTTCCACATAAGTGACATAAATCTAGGAGGAGCACCAAAATCTCACTTTGTGGAGACGTGCTCTTGTAAGTTTTTCTGGTTTGTACAAAGAGCCCACACAAAAAAAAGTCACTTTCACACTCCTGATTTTGTGGAAGGTTTTAACTGAGGCCCAACACCAACACACAAGTTTTAACACGAAAAACTCAGATTTCCAGGTGATGACCCTGTTAAGTCACTATAAGAATTTAATTCCACGTCTTTTTGTAAAATTAGATTCATTTCATTTCATTCAGTTGTTTATATCATGCTCATTCAGAACTAGCATTGTCTCAAGGTGTTTTACACAAAAAGAAAAATTTTAAATGTATATACAGAAATATAGAGCCAATCATACAGACAGATTACATATCAATGCAATGCAATCATTACATACATTCCAGTTTGATTCTATTTATAATACATTGCAGTCAGGTTCAGTTTTTTTTTTTCCAGTTGGGTGAACATTTTCTCTTTAAGGAATTAGTTGTGAGCAAAGATCTTCAAAGGTTGCAGTAATTGATTGAGGATCCTGTGGTGATTCAGTAAATGTACGTATAAAGGTTGATTTACATCCAGTGGGAGGCCAAAGACACAAAAACCACTGCTGTTGAGTTTGCAAATTATTGTCAAAGCAGCTGCTGGAAAACAGAAAGCCTGCTTTTAAAGTAAATCCAAGGAATCCATTGTGCACGAGCATCCAAATGGCATATCTGCACCAACCTTCATGCTTGCATTCTAAATTAGGGCATAAAACAAAATTAACTTTATGTTCCGTCATGCCTCTTCTTTCCAGTGTAAGTTCTAGGATACTGATTAGTTTCAACTACTTTGAAGGGAACCTGTCAGTTTAGACAAGCTTTAATTAAATTAACTAAAGACCCAGCAAACCATGCTTTAACCAGCTAAATGGAGATTCTGTTTACTTGCGCAGAATGCTTGACACGGAATCAATGAAAGTAAGGAAACCACCAACCTTTACTTAATTACATTGATTGAACACACCCATAGCTGATAGACAGACACGGCTAAGAAGCCCAGGTCATGAGTGGGGATGTGAACAAATCTTCCAGTACGCGGAACTGACTCAGCAAGTCTTGAAACGTAAGGATGGGTGTAATTAACAAATAGGAGTTTTTCTAAAAAGAAACAACAATCCTTGCATCCAAGCTCTGTTATCTAAAAAAAAAATAAAACAGGCAAGGACACCAGTCCATGTTGGGTTCAGCTGGAGGTAAAAATCTCAGAGGGCACTGACATAGATATTATTAAGCAGGCGAAGACATCTGCTCTACCATTTTAGCCAACAAAAATTAGGGCTTGCTCTTGAATAAATAAAACCCACATAATACAAGCAGTTTAAATCATTATATGGTTTACATTTATTTATTTAAAATAATAAACAATTTAATTAGCCAGAATGCAGCGTTAAGACTACTGCATCACTGCTTTAACTCCTACTAGTTCATCATTGAACGTTACTCAACTTTTTTTTCTTCTGCATCTTATGTTCAACCTGCACTTTTCTGAAGATGCATAAACAGAAGAGGTGGACTTAATATTGACACAGTTTTAGATGTAGTTACTGTGCTTAAAGGCATTTTGCTGATGAAAAACTAATTTAACCAGAGAAGGCAGTGAAACACTGTTGTCCAGCTTCGATGTCGAAGCCCCCCCCTCCACGGAAACATGCTCTGCAGGAACTTGTAATCTTTTCGATGCCATGAATAGAGCAACATCCACCAATCACCGCTCATTGCAGCATCTTGATTGGTGACGCTGGAGGCAGCAAGAAAGTCCAAAGTTCAAGTTGCTGCCAGAAAGTAATAATCTAAGGCTGCTCAGATGAATGCATGTTTCATAGTAGTAGTCTGCATGCAGGAGTTGAATGATATGATTCAACAGGAGATAAAATGGGAAATTTAAACAAAACAAACAAAAAATGCTAGTTTAGAGTATTAGTCTAGAGTATTAACTAAATAAAAGAGAGAAACCATATAACTATATCCAGCTTTAAGACTTTCACATGACCTTTATCATAAAAGAACACACATTTACGGATTTGCTTGAATCTGACATGCAGCTGCTTACTCTGGTTGCCCAACGCAGCCCCCACATTTGTTGGTCACCCCGATAAAGAGGTAAACATCTAACCTCTAAGCATTTATTCAATGTTTGGAAAAAGCCAATGTTAGAAAAACAATGTTTATCTGGCGGTCACAACTGTTGGTACCTCTGTTGTGAATGGTTTGTACTGCCACTGTCGCCGATAGGACAGCAATTAGTCTTCTCCTATAACATTTAATACGCCTGAAGCATACAGAGAGAGGGATCTTTGACAATTCTTCTTTGCACAATCTCTCTGGATCGTGCAAAGTCTGGGTCCTCTCCCATGCGGTCTTCTTTTCAGCTTACTCCAAAGGTTTTCAGGATCTGGATTAGATTTAGGTGATTATAGAAAAGTGCATATTTTGTGTCTGATGAACCATTTCTGTGTTGATTTTGCCATTTGTTTAGGATCAGGATGCTTAAAGTACCAATTCTGACCTGTTTTCAGTATTTTGGCAGAGGCCAGCAGTTTTTTTTTTTAACTAAGATCTTGTGGTACTATAAAGAAATCATATTGTAATGCACTCTAAAAAAGGTTTCCAGTTATTTTGGAAGGAAAAGAGGCCCTTAGCATCACAGATCCTCCTCCATGTTTAACAGTTAGCATTAGGCACTTTTCAACATATTTATTCTTCAAATCCACTGGGGGTGTTTGGTTACAAAAAGCTCAATGTTTGCCTCCTTTGACCGGAGCAGACAGTTCGAGCTAAAGTCCCATAAATGTAGAGTTTAGCAAACTCCATATATTTAAATTGCCGTTCTACTCAATGTGTGATGTGAGGAAAATGTACATCCTCATCCAGGTAAGTGGCAATGACAAATGTGTCAAAAAAGAAAGAAAGAAATCTTAGCTTGGGCACTTTTCCTCCCTCATAGTATGCGCTCCTATTAATGGTTTTACCTGTGGTGCCAATAAATATGGAAGGCGCTTTATTTGCAGTTAATAAGAACACTAATTATGAGCTTAATGGGATTTGCAGCAACCTAAAACCACATGCAGATTTGTTAATAAGCTGCCTGCTGTTTACTAACGTCTACCTGGAAGGGGGACGTGTTGGAGCAAATTCAGCCTATAGGATTCTCTAAGAAAATGTGGGTGGGATTGGGTGCATGGCAATACCGTTAATGGGAGCGGTTTCCATAGAAACAGCTCATTAGGAGGCAGTTTGAGCTGTTTGATACCTTCCATGATTAAAGCACTTGCTTTGGGAGGGAATGAGCATGACGGGAAGAGATGGAAAATCATCAATAAAGATTGACAGAAAACCAGAACAGACGAAAGAGAGGAAAAACTGAAGCTTCGGTGGCAATGAGCATATAGGTGGAGAGTATATAAAGAAACTGAAGTCAATTCGTGCTTTGCTGAAGGTATTCCTTGCAGTGCAGAGTGCTCTGTATCTCAGCAAGTGCTGAATTAAAATGCTTGAAGTCAGAATATATAGTTGAAGGGCGGTAAGAGCTGCCTTGAAGACTTCTTTTATCATTGCCCGTGGACAGCACTGCACTCAGAGTTTTCGGAAAATCGTCACAAGGCATTTAATCACCGAGGTATTCTGCCTTGTGGCGAACTGGGCTCCACTGGGGACTTGGTTGCTAATTTCCCCTTTTCCCCCCACATTTAGAGCGAGCTGTCTTCTCTCTTCACACACACCACCGCTACCCCTTCCCTCCGCCTTTTTGTGTTCCCACCCTACGGCAAAGAGAGAGTCATGAGTGCCATGTCATCCAGTGAATGTGTAACGTCAGGCCCAGGGCTGTCTTGGCCTAGGCTGTCCTCGTTTGCAGTCTCACATTGAGGATTACTTCAACCTTCCACTCTGACTGTACAAGGAGAATGTTTTTGCAGCAGTTGCATTAATGCTTAAGCCGATGGTAGTGATTAACAAAGACGAGCATCCACGGTCCTCCGGGACAGTGGAGTCCTTGACTTGCTCTGTTCAAGCATTTTGTATTTGTATGATACAGTACATGGATTTGGTGCATTAAACAATGTAAACACAATGAGAGAATGGAAACAGTATTGATTAAGACTAAAACTAGCCTATAATTTCCTGCTGCGGCAGCTTTTGTTCCATTAACATTAGCTACTATGCTTAAATAATAAATCTCTTTTGAAGAATAGGCTTTGTGAACGTCAAACGTTAAAATTTGTCTTTTTGGACACTGGATGACCCAGTTACTCTCCTCCATGTTTTGATTTGTCATCCATTTTTACATTGCAGTGTCCAACATGTTTCCTTTTTCGACGGCCATGTGTTTGGCTACATCCATCTCTGCTCCATCTCTGACCAGATTTCTTATCAATCTATTTAACAATGCTTCAGGACATGTTCAAACACAGGGTTTTATGTCCTAACCGGACTAAAACTCCTACATCTCTGACATCTTTGGCCTTCCTGAAGCCCTTTGTTCACCAATTCTCCCTAACATGGCCTTACCAGAACAGTTGTATTTATACAGAGATTAAATTAAACGTGTGGACTCTAATAAATTGGGGAGTTCCTGAAGTCAGCTACGGTTATCAGACTTAAAGGGGTTCCTCCCCCTTTTTAGGTCATTATCTGTAAATATATTTTGATACTCATGTATCGTTTTTCATTTCCCTGGACATTTCTGCACTACCTTGTGCTTGCGTCTGCTTTCTAAAATCCCAGTAACACACATCAAAGTTGGTGGTTGTGACAAGACAAAAGGTGGAAGAGTTAAAGGGGCACAGATATTTTGACAAAGCAGTGTATATGCAATCCAATGAACTGCATATTCATTTCAGCCTAGTCCAGTTTATTAAAATATAATAGCATGCTATATGTCAGAAACAAACCCAGGTATTTGCACGACAGTTCAATTACAATGTTATGCAACACAGTTAAAATGGCAATTAGCAAAGACATATTAGATAAATACAGACACCATCTTTGTATTGCAAAAATACATTTTAAGTCACAACTAAAACTTCTCACTACAAACTAAATTGAAAGTTGTTGACCCATTTATGAGTTTGCATGTACTCCCTCTGCATGCGTGGGTTCTCAGCACCCCTCATGACCCCTCAAGGGATAAGCGTGTTAGAAAATGGATGGATAGATGGATGATCCATTTATGGACTATCTATACTCTATTGTTCTTGCTTACTTGGTGGTCTAGTGCCTATTTTAACCTGCCAAGGTACACCCTTGACCTGTCGCTAGTCCATCAAAAAAGTAAACACAGGAAAGACAACCATGCACCTAAGCAACAACACTAATGGGGACATATAGGGCAACCAATCAACCTAACAGTCTTGTTGTTTGACAGGTGGGAGAAAGCTGGAGAGAACCTGGAACACAAGCTATGTTACATGACAAAGTAATCGGAATATAAAAAAGCGTCATGTAAACAAGCCAATCGTAATATTGCGATCGGATTAAGCTCAATCGGAATGAAATTGTAATCCGAATGAAAAGGGTTGTTTATGGCGATTGATAGTCCGACTAACATGCAAATAAACGCTTGTCAGGCTCAAATTATTCCGAATGTGGCAAACTGACCCGATTACGCATGTGCGCCTGAGGTAAAGGTGACGTATTTCCATTGGTGAGTGGTGGAAATACGTCGGGTGGCAAAACTGTCGGAGCTTCATATACAACCTTTCTGTTCAAAAAAGCGTACTCAGTAACATTTTCACCGTAACATCATACAAGTCTGGCCTGGGCGCCTGGAAGACAAACAAACTGGTTATAATACTGGTTTGTTTATTAGTTTTTGTTGTTTAGCAACGACAGAAGTACTTCTTCTATGTTTTTTTTTTTTTTTTAGGGGAACTATGCTGTCAGAGTAGTAGTTCTCATTCTCAATAAAGCCAGGTGCATATACACGCACATTA